>NW_022631056.1:4064143-4543784 GCF_010015895.1 Lontra canadensis | reverse complement strand
GGGGGGGGGTTATGGACATTGGGTAGGGTATGTGCTATGGTGAGTGCTGTGAAGTTTGTAAACGTGGAGATTCACAGACCTGTACCCCTGGGGGGAAAAATATATATATATATATGTTTATAAAAAATAAAAGTATAAAAAAAAAAAAAGAAAAAAAAAAAGAAATAGATGAAGGGAAACCAAGATAGAGGATATATGGAAGACACATACAAATTTCACAAAAAGTGCCAAGAACATAATCTTCTTTCACTGGATACTGTGTGAGCATAGCAGAGGCAGCAGAAAATAAAAATCTGTGAAGCTATTCTAAATGTGAGAATATAAAATAAAGGGATAGAAATACAAATGAGAAAATGATAGAATTGGAAAGCATAGAATGAATAATCAACATACAAACAACAGGTAAACTTAAAACACACAAAAAAAATACTTTAAAATAAAACATTTAAAAAAATTCCAGAGTTAAAAAGCAACCTGCAGAGCTCACTTTGCTGGAAATATTTTTAAATACAAAAAGTAAAAAAAGAAAGAAAGAAAGAAAGAACAAAAGAAGGAAAAGAAAAGAGTTCAATGTGTTAGGTATTTAAGATGAGCCTTCTGAAGATAAATACATGCATAAGGCATAGAGGAAGGAAGGCAAAAAAGACCATCTATGTGAGCTCATGATGTGAAACAGAAAATTCAAATTGACATGCATTAAAAAAAAAACAGAGGGAATTTCTTAAGGTTCTGAAGGTCAGACTAAAGATGTTAAAGTAATTGACAAATTAAAGTTACTACAGATTATTTATCAGGGATGTGACATGACTGAAATAATATGAGGCAGACTTCCTGGTAAATGTAAGTAGACTAGATCAACAAGGCAAAAGCCTTGAGACAGGGCAGGGAGAGGATCAGTTTCTGTATGACAGCATTGTTTTACAATACATGGTGGGGACTTCTGAGGAAAAAAAATAATCAATACTTAGTAAAATATTAAACCACTAAGAGAGGAGAACAAATAAGGTTGTAAGTCTCAAAGATTTGGGGGAAGGTTTTTTTTTATTCCCTTTTTTTTTTTTAAGATTTTATTTATTTATTTGACAGACAGAGATCACAAGTAGGTAGAGAGACAGTCAGAGAGAGGAGGAAGCAGGCTCCCTGCTGAGCAGAAAGCCCGACGTGGGGCTCCATCCCAGAACCCTGGGATCATGACCTGAGCTGAAGGCAGAGGCTTTAACCCACTGAGCCACCCAGGCACCCCTTGGGGAAGGTTTGCTAATCCATTGAATTTGTAAGTATCAGAACACTTATATTCTTGTACTTATGCTCTAAGAAATACTTCACTCTACTAAAATAATGACTATCTCTTTGCATGTATATGTAGTTAAAAATGCTTATAATATGGTACCTTTCAAAAGATATACAGGACACTATCCTTTCAAGACTAAGGTGTCACTCATTCTAAGAAGCACCTTACAGAGAGACCACTGTGAGGTTTTGAACAAGTTTGATCACATGGCTTAGTGCTAAAGAGCTGGACAGGGGTGCCTGGGTGGCTCAGTGGGTTAAAGCCTCTGCCTTCGGCTCAGGTCATGATCCCAGGGTTCTGGGATCGAGCCCCGCGTCGGGCTCTCTGCTCTCAGGGAGCCTGCTTCCTCCTCTCTCTCTGCCTGCCTCTCTGCTTACTTGTGATCTCTGTCTGTCAAATAAATAAATAAAATCTTAAAAAAAAAAAAAAATTTCTAAAGAGCTGGACAGAATACAGTCTAGAAACAGTCTACAAACCAAATTAAAATGTATAGAAAAAGTGTTAAGTTCTAAGTGTATATCTATCTTGGAATATTCTATTGAAATCATTGTTATAAAAATAACAACATTAACGGAAAAAATATATTTAAATCCTTGGCTTGGGAATTTAAAAAAAAGCACTACTTAGTGATAATGTAGAAAGATAATGTAGAAAAGAGAAAGAAAGTCAAGGTTAGGAAAGATAATGTAGAAAAGAGAAAGAAAGTCAAGGTTAGGAAAGATAATGTAGAAAAGAGAAAGAAAGTCAAGGTTAAAGCCATCAAAGGGAACTTTTTCAGTAGAAGGAAAGGCTATGAGCATGAATCAGGTTAAAGTATTTTCATCTTTAGTGATATAATCTCTGTACCACACTATGAAGAGTTTTACCCAACATATATAGCAACTAAATGCAACTCTGAAGCATGTAAACGTGATTCCCACTGTTTCAGATGCAATCAATGCAGAACTGGGTTCTAAGGCAAAATCTGCCACCAACAAATCTGATGATATTAGAAAAATAACTACCTCCGAGGACTTGTCCCTACCTCTCTACAATAATAAAGTTGAAGTGACATTGTCCATAGTTCTATTTTTAAAATAGACTCAATTTATAAGTAATTTCTTCACCTGAATGAATTCAGGTTTGTCACAGGAATTAGCTATAGCACAGAGAACAAGAATAAATCCCTGTGTTTCCTCTGAATTTCAGTCAAATCACTAGTTTCAATGTGCAGGAAGGTCAAAAATAAGAGAAGACTAGAAGAGGCTGAGTATTAAGATACTAATACACATGAAGCAGAGGGAGAGACAGAAGCAGACTCCCCATTGAGCAGGGAGCCCAATATGGGTCTCAATCCCAGGACCCTAAGATCATGACCTGTGCCAAAGGCAGACACCCAGCTGCCTGAGCCACCCAGGTGCCCTGTAAGAACTTTTAAGATCTACTCTCTTAGCAACTTTCCAAATATATAATACATTATTGTTAACTACAGTCACCATAATGTACATCCCTGTGACTTACTTATTTTAAAACTTGAAATTTGCACCTTTTGACCACCTTCACTCATTTCACCCTCTCCCTACCCTCTGCCTCTGACAACCACCAATCGAGGAACCAATGTTTTAGTAGAAGAGGTGAGAATAAAAAAAAAAAATGGAAAAAATTAAGTATAAAGAGATATTATTAAGTCTAAATTTTAGAGCATGGACTCAAACTCTTTAAAGAAATTTAGAGAAGAGGGAGCCTGGTTAGTTCAGTTGGTTAAGTGACTGCCTTCAGCTCAGATCATGATTCTGGAGTCCCAGAATCGAGTCCCATTTCAGGCTCCCTGCTTAGCAAGGAGTCTCCTTCTCCTTCTGACCCTCCCCCCGCTTCTCATGCTCTCTTTCTTTCTCTCTCTCTCAAATAAATAAATAAAATCTTGAAAGAAAAGAAAGAAATGAATTTAGAGAAGAGAGAGACTAAGTTAGCCAGGAATTAGCAGGAAAAGTCTAAGGATTAGGTAAAACAGATTAGAAAGTAGGTAGGACTGAAGTAGGTAGGAAGAAATATCTTCCAAACGTGTTAAAGAAAGAAACACAAGCAAGGACTTAGAGGCAAGCCGAGGCCAGTATAATGAGGACAACGAGCAATCATAAAATTTCAGATTTCTATCAGAGCCAAATGTTTTCCCTTCTTCTTTAGCTGTTATTTTGGTGCCAAGGCAATTCCAGTTAGAAAGTAAGAACAAAAACACAGTGCATATAAACTATGGTGTATACTCGATACCACCCCTAAACCTGGAGGAAACTGGGAAATCAGGTATTTTTATCCAAGCAAGGGCATCTTGCCAAGGAACTCTCAATACCCAGAACTTTGGCTTTATCTAAGTAAAATCTTTACTCATATCTTTCCAATTTTAGTATATGTGCTGCCGAAGAGAGCACAATCTTCACTCAAATCTAATAGTGCTTCTGAACATTTGACAGGATCCATGAACCTAGTCCTGAAGTTTCTGTTAGCTCATGCCACCAAAAGTAGCTAGAAAAGCCTGGTCCTTTCATGTAGTGGACAGAAATATCTTGCCTGAAGGACCTCTGAAGAGAGATGGTATGAAAAGTAAAATGAAAGTCTCCTTTGAAAGTCAACGAAGGGGCGCCTGGGTGGTACATTTGGTTAAGTCTCTGACTCTTGGTTTCAGCTCGGGTCGTGATCTCTGGGTTGTGAGATCAAGCTCCATGTTGGACTCCACGCTCAATGAGGACTCTCTCTCTCCCTCTCCCTCTGCCCCTCCCCACTGCACTCTCTCTCTCTCTCTCTCAAATAAATAAATCTTTCTTAAAAAGTTAATAGTTATAGTTAGCCCTATATCTGGGTACATGTTCTTGGAAGGGGTTGCTAAGCAGTGTACGGAGAAGAGGGAACCATGGTCATCAGAGAGTTTGACCTGGACTCTCTTCTTTAGCAGAGATAATTGTCCACTGAAGTGCTATGGTCAATAATGAAATAAAGATACTCAAAACCCAGTTTGGCTATACAAAAATAGATTACTCACATCCATTAATGATCGTTGTCTTACAATTTTGGTTAATCTCCATGTGGACAATAATCATTGTGCACATCATAAATATATGTCATATTAATAGGATTGTATGCTACATTTTATAAAAGCATTAATTGCTATTTAACATTTTTTATTATTGCATGGAGTTACCTAACGTTCCACGGTTTCTTGTTTATTGCTTTTAGAACTTAAAAGGAACTCAAAATCTGGGTCTAAACATGACCTTGATCTAGTTCCACGGCAGGAAAATCCACCTTAGTGCCTGCAGGAATTAAGAAAATGTGTCTGATAACAGCCCCTCCCCACAATAAAGCAAATAAATAAATAAACCTTTTGAGTAAATTATAAAATGAAGCAGAACTCCAGAATCTCCCTGTCTAGCACTTGAGGAAATAAACCAAAAATAGTAACATGTAGTAAAATGTTTATAAAATGAAATACTGAAAGGGAAATATGCCTCAAAGAGTGATCACAAAGGGAAAAAAGTCCTTAAATATGACATGATTAGCTCAGCAGTTAACCCCTCTGCACCTTCAACATCAGAGGTGCTTAGAGGGCGAACGAGGTCTAGTGAAACCCAGTTTGCTAGCTGGAGCCTCTCTGCCCTAAACAAGACCCCAAACAATTTAAAATTACCTGCAAGAGAACAAACTATGACTTGGTTATACGCCCCCTCTCCCTCAACAACGAGACATGCTTTTCTAGTGAATGTGATAGACAAACACAGGAGGGAGAATGATAAAAGATATCTGAGGAGTACAAGTATGAAGCAAGAGAAACAATAAACAATTAAAAGCAAAATAAATGCAGGTGCTTGGGTGGCTCAGTCAGTTAAGTGTCTGCCTTCAGCTCAGGTCATGATCCCAGGGTCCTGAGATTTAGTCCTACATGGGGCTCCCTGCTTAGCAAAGAGTCTGTTCCCCCCTCTCCCTCTGCTCCTCCTTCTCCCTCTTCTCCTCCCTGACTTGTCTCTTCCTCACTCTTTCTCTCAAATAAATAAAATCTTTGAAAAATAAATAAATAAATACACAAATAAATAGCAAACTAAATGGATAAGACAGATAACACTTATTAAATACACTTTTTCAAGAAAGTAGGAAAATAAATTTGCCAACTGATTTATGAAGTTGGCATAATCTTGATACTTCAATTAAATATGGAATAGAATCTAAGATAAAGGTTAATCCAAATCCATAAAATTCAATATACAAGTATAGATATACATAAAGAGATACAAGTGATACATAATAGTTATGTAACAATTTCTTCAATAATGCAAGGAAGATTTATTCTCATACATGCAATGTAATTTACCACCACAAGAATGAAATAAAGGAGAAAAATACAAATTCTTCTGAATAAATGGGGAAGAATTACATGACATTTAGTGCCTACTATGATTATGAGAAAAAGAGGAAAACTTTCAGAAAACTAAAAGCAGACAATCTTCCTGCTTTGCTAAAGATTATCATAAACTGTAGCAAATATACTCAATGCAGAAACTCCAGACAATTCCCTATAGAGTCTGCAATTAGACAAGGATGTTCAGTACTAACCAGTTAAGACAATAACATTAAGAAAAAAATTATATAGTTAAAGCAATTATATAATTGTATATTATTATATATTATTATATTGTAATTATATAATATAATTTATTATATTGTGTTATTATATTATTATATTATTATATTATATATAATTATATTTCATATTTCATATTTATTTATATATTTATTATAAATATATGTAAAATAATGTTATATATGATATATGATTTTATATATAATTATATAATTCATATTATATTATTATATATATTATTATAATTATATAATATAATTTAACTATATAAATAAAATTTATATAGTTAAAGCAATTATATAAGAAAAAATAATATTGGAAAGGAAGAGACAAGAGTATTTTCATATATGCATTTGATAAATAATTATTACATATAACAACTAAGAGGATCCTCAAACCATCAGAACTATTAAGACCATTCATGACCCTTGTTAAATATAAGATTAACATGCAAATAAAGAAAAATCATTTCTCAACACCAGTCATTCTCAAATGGGGGGCATTTGCCTGCCAGCAGACATTCTGCAGTATATGGAGACATTCTGGTTGTCGTGACTGGGGGGGTGTGAAGACAAGATGCAACTAGCGTCCAGTGAGGAGAGGCCAGAGATGCTGCTGAACACCCCACAGTGCACAGAAGAGCCCCCACAGCAAAGAATGATCCAGCCCAGAATGTCAATAGTCGGGCTGTTAAGAAACACTGCCCCACACCACCACAACCACCAGTGAGAAAATGTCATAAAAAGTAAGATACCATTTACAACACCAAAACAAATGGTGAAGTATCCAGAGATTAATCTAACAAGACATTTACAGAGACTTAATTTAAGAGAAAATGTTAAATGGTCTAAAAGAAAAGTTAAATTAATGAAAAGGTATTTTCTATCTGTGGATACATTTACTTCATATCATAAGATTTACTCATTCTGTCTCAAAGTTACTGATAAATTTTAAATAATCCAACTTTAAAAATCATCAGTATTTGAGGAGCTTGTTCATCAGACTCTCAAGTTTTTAGTGAAGTCCAAGTTAGGGAATCTTACCCTATACTTGAGTAGCTGGTAACTTCTTTCAAAAAGTGCTATAAGAGGCAGATGTTGAAATAAATTGAAGTTTGGTATTTGTAGGCTGTGGTTTCTTATAGTAATCCTCAATATATAGAGTTCAACCTATTTAGAAGATAACCAAAGTTTCTTATCTTGAAGGATAAAATTGCATGTCTCCACTCATTAGAAAATTAGTTTTTAAGGCAGTGTTAATGACATTTTAAGCATCATCACTGTTAAAATTATGCATACCTATAGCTGCACGCTACATGAAGACTACATGATCAGATAGAAAGTTTTAAATGTCATTTTTCCTTTGTTCTTCCTTGACATGGCATTCTACTACTTTTGGTACATGTTTAATATCAAAACTCTCTAACTCTAATCTCTCAGAAACTCATTAATCTGCATTAATAGCCTTTCTGGGAAGCTGTAAGTTTAATCAATTCTTATTTGATAAGGGTCTCTAATGCTTTCAGTGATGGGAGACATACTGAGCAACAAATTGTTTCAGAGCCATCGGCATCATCCAAAGTCATGTCAGATGTTGATAAAGAGAAATTTCTTGTACAATACAGGAATGTAATTCTCCATTCTTTATCCACTGAGAAGGTTAATAAAACAGAAGGCCCTCAAAATGTTATCTAAATACTTGAAGAAAGATAACTTATTAAAACAGAGTATTTCTTCATAATCTGGATACTTTCATATTTGGATAGCACAGGCTTTTTTCTCAATGACCTGATGGAGTTATACAAGTCACTACTAAGCTTGGTTGTTAAATGTCTGTCCACCACAGGGAAGGCAGAAACTGCAGTTAACTGCCACTTTTTGCAGCAAATACCCTGCCTCTGAGCTGTACGCTAATTCATTATATCTTTATAGTTTGGTGTAGATTTTTTGTTTGGGGTTTGTGATTTTGTTAGTTGTTGTTGTTGTTGTTGCTGTTGTTGTTGTTGTTGTTGTTGTTTGCAATTTATATGACCCTTTATATCAATCATCTTATTTTATCTTCACAAGTCTAAGTCAGGAGAAATTGAGGATGTTGCTGTTACCAATGGGGAAATGGAACTCAGTGACCTTACATGTAGATGTCTGAAAAGTAACAGAATCAGAATCAGGCTCTGGGCCTTTGACCCCAGGTACAGTGCCCTTCTATCACACTGTGCTGGACAAGAACCACAATATCCAACAGAAGATGTTCCAAGGGGGCAGGGGAATAAAACACACAGACTCGGGTCAAGCTTAAAGGAATTTCTTTACAGTTATTTCATAAACTAGTTACTTAGCTCTACTGAACTGCTAGTCATATAAAAAGATGATGCTGCTGGTCAGCCCGTCAGAATAAGATATTTGCTCTTTGATTTCTCCAAAGTTGGGATGGTTTTGTACCAATTCCTGTTGCTTTTCTTCTCTGAATGCTCTCTTCCAATCTGTCAGGAAATACTGAAGGACTTAATGTGTAGGGGAGGTAGCATGTGGCTAGTGGACTGCAGGGTTCTTGGAGGTCATGCTCTCTTACTTTTCTCTGTGTCCCCAGTGCCCAGTATAATGCCAATACATACAGAAATCTCTCTCTCTCTCTCTCTCTCTCACACACACACACACTTAAATTCTGAATTCCAATGACTGCTACTCTGCTTTGACCCACTGACTTTATAACCCTGCACAAGTCTAACACCATATGGACTCACAACTTGTACCTAGAGGTCATGCAATTACTTATTTGGCAATGAAAGACCCCAAACACTCTGCTTTGTCCCACATAGACATCTTTATGCCTTATCCTTTTCCCTCTTTGTCCTCCTGCAGAGCTAAGTTCTCCTCTTCCTTCAAGACACAGACCAAATACCACCCTTCTGCAAAGCTTCTCTGACACCAGCCACAGGCCAGATCACAGGAGTAAATGCCTCCTTGCTTTAGACCACCTTCACTGCCCTCAGTCACTGTAGAGTGAGACAGTATCTGTGCTGTAAGTGGCTGGTCATAGGAGGGATTATAACACCAAAGTGCCTGAGGAAAAGGAACACTATTCTGGTTTGGAATTCAATAAGCTATTTCAGTGAAGCAACTCTCCCCTGTGTTCAAACAGGAAACCTTAGTGCCCAAGAATACCTTTGTTTAAGACGTGAAATTAAGAGTTTAACTCCAGCGTGAGAAGCAAGAAGAGGGTTCCAAAGTTGCGAAACCACTTTTTAGTATCTTGCTTCTTCCATGTGTAATGCAACTGTAAGCCAAACATGAAAATAACTGTGGCAGGGAAGAGCAATTAGCAAATTTGGTCTTCCCGAAGACCAAAATCAACAATAACTAAAATTAGCAATAAGTGTTAACTCTTTTTAAAATGTAAATTATTCTGCTTAAACAATTATTTGGGTGAACTAATAATGTCTTACCTTCAATATTAGCAATAATACTTAAAGAGTTTATTTTTATTTATCAAGTATAATTTCACCTGGACGAGATTCAGTAATTTTTGATTAAGCTTTGTTTTTTTAAATGCAAAAAAAAAAAATGATATGACTAAAATCAATTTCAATAGAAGTTATTTTATTTTTAAGATATTGGATTGTTTTTATTAGTCATGTATAATTAAGGCTCTGGCTCTGATCAGATACTAGTTCATATAAATATTTGAGAACTCTTATAGTGCAAAGTCAAGATTTATAAATATAAAATGGTATTTTTTGGCCTCCACTTTCAAATGGCTAAATCACTTACTGAATTACCTTTGGGAATACTAGCATTAAAACAAATACAATTGCTAATATTCTTCCCTGGAAATTTTTCTGATTTCTTTAAACACAGAAATCTCTGTATAATATATCCATGTAGAAACAAAGCAGTCTATATATTCCTTAACCATGGACTGGCCTCTCATGATTGAGCTCTCCAAATAATAAATCAAAACTAATCAAATGAAAAAAAATATGAAACCACTTGAAAATTAAAAAGTGCTATAAGCATGTAAGACATTATTACTATTCAGCTGCATTAAACTAAACCATCTGAAGATTAACTCTGTCATCCAGGTTTTTCTTTTCCTGATTCCAAGCTGACCAGTGGCTTAGTACATTTTCTTTGTTAGAATCTATACATAGTCAACTGTAGGAAGAAAAGCAAACCTAAAATACATTTTTCTCTGAGTCTTAAAAGTAAATCCTGGTGGGGGCCATTTTATGACTCCTCCCCAGGAGTTTTTAACTCTCAGAGTGATTTGTGTTGAGCCTCTAGGAACTCAGCAGCTACACTTCGGGTTTTCCTACCCTAGTTCTCCTTCAGTAGTGATTTCTGCTAGAGTCTTTACTGCAATAAGGAAATTGGGTAACAATGATGTTAAATACCCTGAATGTGAAGCAGCCAGCAGGTGCTAAGAGCCAGTGTTGAACCAAGTTGTGTGGTGCCAGAGAGGTGGTTACAGGTGGTGACTTCCAATTGCTCCAAAGCATTCCAGGGTGCACCTTGCCTGGATCGTGGTAGATATATTCAGCTATAAATCCCTGCAACCATCTATCACTATAATGACTAGGAGGAGGAACACCCAAAAGAGGAAAAATTCAGAGACTGTGCTCTCTTCCTCAGAACTATTAGATAAGGACATAAATAGTATGTTGGAAAGAGAATTCAGGGTAACAATTATCCAGGCAATGGCTAAGTTAGAGAAAACCATTAGTGACAACATAGAATCTCTAAGGGCAGAAGTGAGAGCCACCAGAGCAGAAGTTAAAAATGCTATCAATGAGATCCAATCTAATCTAAGTAATCTAATAGCTAGGGTAACAGAGGCAGAAGGTAGAATTAGTGATCTACAGGACAAAATTATAGAGAAAAAGGATCAGGAGGAGGCATGGAACAAACAGCTTTAGAAGCTATGAAAACAGAATTAGGGAAATAAGTGACACCATGAAACGTTCCAACGTCAGAATTATTGGGATCCCTGAGGGGCTGGAAAAAGACAGAAGACTGGAAGATATAGTTGAACAAATTCTGGATGAAAATTTTCCCAGTCTAGGGAATGGAACAATATTCATATCCTAGAGACAGAAAGAATACCCCCAAAGATCAATGAATCTAGAAAGACCTCCAGGCACTTAATTATGAAACTGACAAATCATAATTTTAGAAAAGAGCTTCTGAGGGCAGCTAGGGGGAAGAGTTTCCTTACATAGAGAGGAAGCTCCATCAGAATAATGTCAGACCTGTCCACAGAAACCTGGCAAGACAGAAAGGGCTGGCAAGACATATTCAGGGCACTAAATGAGAAGAATATGCAGCCAAGAATACTTTATCCAGCAAGGTTAACATTCAAAATGAATGGAAAGATAAAGAGCTTCCAAGACCAGCAAGGTTTAAAAGAGTATGTGACCACCAAGCCGGCACTACCAGAAATATTAAGAGCTGTTCTATAAAAGAACAAAGAACCCAAGAGTGACAAGGAACGGAAATTTACAGAGACAATCTGTAGAAACAAGGACTTCACAGACAACATGATGTCAATAAAAATGTATCTTTCAATAATCACGTTCAATGTGAACAGCCTAAACTCTCCCATAAAATGGCACAGGGCTGCAGATTGGATAAAATGACAGGACCCATCCATATGCTGTCTACAAGAGACCCATTTGAAACCTCAAGATACATCCAGACTGAAAGTGAAGGGATGGAGAAGAATTTTTCATGCCAACAGGCCTCAAAAGAAAGCTGGGGTAGTGATTCTCATATCAAATAAATAAGATTTTAAACTAAAGACTGTAGTCAGAGATACAGAAGGACATTACATCATTCTTAAAGGGTGTATCCACTAAGAAGATCTAACAATTGTAAATATTTATGCCCCCAATACAGGAGCAGCCAACTACATAAGCCAACTGTTAATCAAAATAAAGAGTCCTATTGAAATGAAAACAGTAATAGTAGGGGATCTTAACATGCTACTCTCAGTAATAGATAGATCACCCAAGCAAAAAATCAATAAAGAAACAAGAGCTTTGAATGACACATTGGATCAGATGGACCTCATAGATATATACAGAACATTCCACCCTAAAACAACAGAATACTCATTCATACCATCAGTTGGTATTGGCTCAACCGATACCAAAAGATTGAGATAAATCCTTGCATATTCTCAGACTACAATGTTTTGAAACTGGAACTCAACTACAAGAAAAAGTTTGGAAGGAATTCAAACACTTGGAAGCTAAAGACCACCTTGCTTAAGAATGTTTTGATCAACCAGGAAATCAAAGAAGAACTTAAACAATTCATGGAAACCAATGAGAATGAAGACACTTCAGTCCAAAACCTATGGGATACAGGAAAAGTGGTCCTAAGGGGAAAATACATAGCCATCCAAGCCTCACTCAAAAAAGTTGAAAAATCCAGAATGCACCAGCTCTCTTTACACCTTAAAGAAATGGAAAGTCAAAACAAATTAAGCTAACCCCATGCACAAGAAGGAAAATAATCAAGATTAGAGCAGAGATCAATGAGATAGAAACTAGAGATACAATAGAACACATCAATGAAACTAGAAGCTAGTTTTTTGAAAGAATCAATAAGATTGATAAACCAGTGGCCAAATTAATCCAAAAGAAAAGAGAGGACCCAAATTAATAAAATTATGAATGAAAGGCGAGAGATCACAACCAACACCAAGGAAACAGAAATAATCATCAGAAATAATTATCAACAGTTATATGCCAGTAAGTTAAGCAACCTAGAAGAAATGGATGTATTCCTGGAAACCTATAGCCTCCCAAAACTGAAGAAATAAACAGGAAGAAATAAACAACCTGATGGAGCAATATCTAGTAACGAAATTGAAACAGTGATCAAAAACCTCCCAAAAAACAAGAGCCCAGGACTTGATGGATTCCCTGGAGAATTCTACCAAACTTTCAAAGAATAAATAATACCTATTCTCATGAAGCTGTTTCAAAAAATACAAACAGAGGAAAATTTCCAGACTTTTTCTATGAAGCCAACATTACCCTGATCCCCAAACCAGGCGAAAACCCCATCAAAGAGGAGAATTTGAGACCAATATCCCTGATGAATATGGATAACAAGATTCTCAACAAGATCCTAGCTAAGAGGATCCAACAGTACATTAAAAAGATTATCCACCATGACCAGGCGGGATTTATCTATGGGATGCAAGGTGGTTCAACATTTGCAAATCAATCAACATGACAGAACAAATCAATAAGAGAAGAGAGTAGAACCACATGGTCCTCTCAACTGATACAGAAAAAGCATTTGACAAGATACAGCATCCATTCCTGATTTAAACAATTCAAAGTATAGAGGGGACATTCCTCAACTTCATAAAATCTATGAAAAATGCACAGCAAATATCATTCCCAATGGGAAAAGGTAACAGCCTTCCCTTTGAGTTCAGAAACACAACAAGGATGTCCACTCTTGCCACTCTTATTCAACATAGTACTAGAAGTCCTAGCAACAGCAATCAGACAACAAAAAGAAATAAAATATATTCGAATTGTCAAAGAAGTCAAACTCTCTCTCTTAGCAGATGACATGATACTTTATATGGAAAACCCAAAAGACTCCATCATCAAACTACTAGAACTCATACAACAATTCGGTAATGTGGCAGGATACAAAATCAATGTACAGCAATCAAGTACTTTCTTATACAGTAAAAAGGAAAACATAGAGAATTATAGGAAACTAGAGAATTAATTCCATTTACTATAGGACCAAGAACCATAAGATACCTGGGAATAAACCTAACCAAAGAGGTAAAGGATCCATACTCAAGGAATTACAGAACACTCATGAAAGAAACTGAAGAAGAAACAAAAAGATCCATTCCATGATCATGGACTAAAAGAATAAATATTGTTAAAATGTCTAGACTGCCCAGAGTAATCTATGCTTTCAATGCCATTCCGGTCAAAATTCCACCAGCATTTTTCAAAGAGCTGGAACAAATAATCCTAAAATTTGTATGGAACCAGAAGAGACCCGAATTGTTAAGGAAATGTTGAAAAAGAAAAACAAAACTGGGGGCATCACATTGCTTCCTTTCAAGCTTTACTACAAAGCTGTGATCACCAAGACAGCATGGTACTGGCACAAAAACAGACACATAGACCAGTGGAACAGAGTAGAGAGCCCAGATATGGACCTGCAACTGTATGGTCAACTAATCTTTGACAAAGCAGGAAAAAGTATACAGTGGAAAAAAGACAGTCTCTTCAATAAATGGTGCTGGGAAAATTGGACAGCTATGTGTAGAAGAATGGAACTTGTCCATTCTCTTACACAATACACAAAGATGAACTCGAAATGGATAAAAGACCTCAACATGAGGCAGGAATCTATCAAAATCCTAGAGGAGAATACAGGCAGTAACATCTTCAACATCGGCCACAGCAACTTCTTTCAAGACATGTCTCCAAAGGCAAAGGAAACAAAAGTGAAAATGAACTTTTGAGACTTCATCAAGATCAAAAGCTTCTGCACAGCAAAGAAACAGTCAACAAAACAAACAGGCAACCACATAATGGGAGAAGATATTTGCAAATGACAACTACAGACAAAGGGCTGATATCCAAAATCTATAAAGAACTCCTCAAACTCAACACACACAAAACAGACAATCATGTACAAAAATGGGCAGAAGACATGAAGAGACACTTCTCCAAAGAAGACATACAAATGGCTCACAGACACAGGAAAAAATGTTCATCATCATTAGCCATTAGGGAGATTCAAATCAAAACCACATTGAGATACCACCTTACACCAGTTAGAATGGCCAAAATTAACAAGACAGTAAACAAGTGTTAGAGAGGATGTGGAGAAAGGGGAACCCTCTTACACTGTTGATGGGAATGCAAGTTGGTGCAGTCATTTTGGAAAATAGTGTGGAGATTCCTTAAGAAATGAAAAATAGAGCTTCCCTATGACCCTGCAATTGCACTACTGGGTATTTACCCCAAAGATACAGATGTAGTGAAAAAAAGGGCCATCTGTACCCCAATGTTCATAGCAGCAATGGCCACGGTGGCCAAACTGGAAAGAACCAAGATGCCCTTCAACAGACGAATGGATAAGGAAGATGTGGTCCATATATATAATGGAGTATTAAGCCTCCATCAGAAAGAATGAATACCCAACTTTTGTATCAACATGGATGGGACTGGAAGAGATTATGCTGAGTTGAAATAAGTGAAGCAGAGAGAGAGTCAATTATCATATGGTTTCACTTACTTGTGGAGCATAAGGAATAACACGGAAGACACTGGGAGTTGGAGAGAAGTGAGTTGTGGGAAATCAGAGGGGGAGATGAACCATGAGAGACTGTGGACTCTGAGAAACAAACTGAGGGTTTTGGAAGGGATGAGGGTAGGGGGTTGGGTATTAAGGAGGTATTACCTGGTGGTGGGTATTAAGGAGGGCACGTACTGCATGGAGCACTGAAAACAAAGCAGAAGTAATGGCCCAACGTCGTCTTTGTAAGACTAAAAACCACACTCAGTTGCCCCCCATTGCCATCTCAATATATGAGCTCTATTCCACTTTGCTAGTAGTTTGAATATCTGGGAATCAGTTTGCTTTATCTTTTGGTCTCTGTTATATTTCTTAATATTTACTGTCTTGATGTAGAGTCCATTCAACTCCTTAACCAAACTTTTTGAATAAAGAGATAAACATTTTGTCTCTTCTTTATGAAGTATAGAATGACTGGCTAGACTGAAATATTAGCTTTATTTTCTCCCTAGTCAGATTTATGTTACAGTGTATAAATTAAAAGGAAGAGAAGAGAAACCTACTGAGACAGAGCTATCTTTACAACCACTGAAGGATTGCCCTTTCCCTCATCCCCAATTTCAAAAAAGATGATATAAAGCATGGTGCTGGCATGTTAACCACAGTCAGGAAGAGAATGAGCTCAACTGTGTATGTAAAAACTTGGTTGTTTTTCTTTGATTCATCCGATAGCATCATACTGGGTCAGTTTCTTGTTTATGTTATCTTTATTGTTTCTGGTCTTAGAACAATAAACAGCCCTAAGTGGTTTCAATTACAGCAGCAAAACTGTGCAAATGAACTTTGGCTTTGTTTCATGTTGAATAGGGGGTTTTATGATTTTATAAATGGTGATGTTTAGGAATCTTGCCAACACTGTTCTATAAACAGTGAAGAATCACATTTACCAGCTCTAGGCCTTTAATCTCCCAAATATTCTTCCCCTGATATGGACACAGTATTTTTAACCTTGTACCATGGAGATGACTAGGAATGATAAAATTATCTGTGGATTCAATAATTTGCATAAACAAGGTATTGGAATGTTTTTGCTGGTCATGTATCCACAAGCTGATACTTAATTTTTTTGTTTTGTATGTCCTCTTTAATTACAGGAAAGTATTAGTTAGCCATCACTCATTTTTTAACAAATATAACACACAGATCTATCACAAAGGATAAAGGATGAATGTGTGGTAACAAGGACCCCACCCTTCTCAGTGACTTCACAGAACAAACGTTTATACAAACTAAAGTCAGTCAGAGAGCAATCCTCCCTCATGTTTCCACAATCACCTGGGCAGAAAGAATTCTGGAGATTCTCATACCAACAATTAAATCCTCCAGAACTAGTAACACAGGCCCTCCAACAACAAGGGGGCTAGGAAATTCAACTTTCCATTTGCCTCAGAACAGTGACAAATAAAGCACTGATTCATTTACAGAACCCGAAGTTTCAATCTTGCACAACAATCTGGGAAAAGGTCATCTGTTAGTGAATATAGTAGTCTGCTAGGGCTGGAGTAACAAAATTCCACGGATCAGGTGATTTAAACAACCGTAAATTTACTTCTCAGTGTTTTGAAGGCTGCAAGTCCAATATCAAGGTGTCAGTAGGTTTGGTTTTTCTTGAAGCCTCTCTCCACTCCCAGTGTCCTCATGTGGTCTTTTCTCCGTGTGTATGCATACCTAGTGCCTCTTTCTCTTCTTACAAGGACACCAATCATATTGGATAATGGCCCCACCCTACTGGCCTTATTTTAACTTAATCACCTCTTTAAAGGCCCAATATCCAAACACAGTCACATAGATTAGGGTCTACCCCTATGACCTCACTTAACTTAAAGTACCTCTAGAAAGGTCCTACATCTAAATGCAGTTACATTCTCAGGTGCTGGGAATTGGGACTTCAACATATGAGTTTGGGGAGGACAAAATTCAGTCCATAACAGTGAATATTACTGCAGTCCTGCCGGGTGTCTTAGCAGTTCAGATTTACAGGTTGAAAATTATTTGCAAGCAAAAGTAAGAGGGAGTAATACGGTGAAACCTACATGTGGTGTAGGCACCAAGGGCTGGCTGCCCCAAGATGGGGCACTTTGGCATGAAGATTATTGTGAGTAAAAGAGCATCAAAATCCAGCAGATTCACGGAAAGCTCTTCACCTCCCAACAACTACCTAAAAAAAAATTTTAGATAGAAGACATGCTCAGGGAGAGAGCTAACACCACAGATATCTATATCATACTGTGAACTAGTAGAGTAGACAGGGAGGACCCTAGTTTGATCAAAGTCTTCTCTTTGCCCCATTATTTCTGAGTGGCCCAGCAAACATTTACCATTTTTCATCTTCCTATGAATTGCATTCCTTCCCTTTGAAGTCCCCTTGATGCCCAATCCTCCTACCTACCTCATTTTGCCTTACTGTCTTTGGAATTCGCATGTCTATTTTGATTCCCCATGTGCATGAAATTAAATTTTATTTTCATATGTCAATTTTATTCTTAGTCTCACTAAAAGGACCTTGAAGGAGACAGGTATTCTTGCTCCCCAACAATGGTATTTAGAGTCTTAAGTATGAGAAGATTTTGTTAACTATAGAAAAAAAATCTTCTTTGATTGATGCTTATTTTAAAGGTTTAATATAAAGCTTTGAATAGAAAAATTAGGACATTGCCTATGTTGCGCCAATTAAATGTTTCAAGTTTTTGCAGAATATGCTGTCTTGATTATCACTAAATTTAAAAGACAAGGAAATTCCACGTAAGATATGATATTAAGAATTAGAATTTACTTCTCATCAAACTGAAGAAATTACGTCAATAAAATTATCTGCCTTTAGAGTCTGTGGCTTATTCTTCACTTGACCTTTCATTATGCATTTTGACTCAACAGAATTAGGAAAGACTACATTTACATTTATGTGTGAAGCATTTACAAAATGTGTTTCTATGGAATGAATCCATGTTACACTTTTAACTCTAAGCACATAACTATTTATAATTTTTTGTGTATCCTTGTTCTAATCAGTGAACCTCACCAAGCTTCAATTTCATTATGTACATAAAAGAAGATAATAAGACTGACTTTTCGCCTTTAACAGGGGATAATATTTGAAAGTGGGTAGTAAATAGGCAATCATATAAAATGTAATAAAAGGCAACTCCAGAAGATAAAGATCCCTAAGATATAAAAATTGAGTTTTATGAGGGGTTGGTAGGAATGGTGAACCATCAACAGAAAAAGGTTATTAATTTTTGCAAGATTCATTTACACTCCTCTCTACTGTAGATGTATAAACAAATTCAATCATTCAATTCAGATTTCTTTCAGTGGATCCTTTATTAAATCATACACTGTATTTCAACTAATATAAATAATAGAGGTCACCTAATACAAGGGATAGTGCTGATCACATTAAAATTAATCAATTTAAAATACACCATACACGTGTCAAGACTGCATAACTTAATTTTTTTATGAACTACACAGATGTTTCTGCAAAGAAAGCAATACTGGCAAAGGAGTCCAGAAGTAATGTTAAATGCAGCCTAAGAAACAGGAAATGAGAAGACAGTATAGTACAATGAAAGATTAAAGGACAGTTTACAGATCGTACAAGTTGTTTAAATTCAGTTTGTGCAATGGTTTAAACTGTATTAATGCCATTGTCTTTTTAAAATAATTAGATCATTGATATTGACAAATAATATATAAAACATGGTTTCCAATTCTTTATACTTTTAGGAGTGACTTTCACTTTTTTTCTTCAGAGAATCCTTCCTTTCTATGAAAATATTGGGTAACAATTACCCCCACGCAACTCAAATGAGATTCATTTGCAACCGACTTCAACACTTTACAAGAAATATTTATTCCTTGAACCTGACCATCACTCTGAATTTTTTCATTTCAGAAATCCACAGCTCAGAATCTATCTCAGGACCTATCCTGCCCTCAGGTCCATCCCAATGAATCTCTGGTCCTTTGTCCTCACAAGCTCTACTTGCTCCACTCCATGTGTCCCCCCAGTCTGTCTGTCTGTCTGCACTGCTTTCTCTCCTACTCTGTCCCTATACCCAATTCCTCACCAGCATCTTAAAAGCCCATATACCTACTAACTTTATTTATCCCCTGATATTTGGAATATCTCACAGCTTATTCTCCCATTTTAACACACAGACTGCCAAAACAGTACTAGATAATGACTCATTTCACCTCCAATTCTTGCATTTCAAACACCTCCAAATAATGAACACCTTTTAATTTATCTTCTATAAAAATTAAACATGAGTTTACTAATAAAAATTCCTTTTTTGGATAAAATATAGAAAAGCATACAAATGTTATTAAATATGACCCCAAATCCCGCTAGTCAGAGAAAATCATTATTAACATTTTGATTGATGCACTTCAATCTCTCTCACCCTCCACTTTTTTCTTTTTTACTGAAATATAGTTGATATACAGTGTTATACTAGTTTTAGATATACAATACAGTGATTTGATGATTCTATGCATTAAATTGTGCTCACCATGATAAATGCAGTTTATCATCTGTCACCATACAACATTATTACAATATTATTGAGTATATTCCCCATGCTGTACTTTTCACCCCTGTGACTTACTTATTTTATTACTGGAAGTTTCTACTTCTTAATCTCCTTCACCATTCTGTCGCCTGTCTCTCCACTCCCCTCCCTTCTGGCAAACATGAGTTTATTTTCTGTATTTATGATTCTCACTCTCCACCTTCTAAAAACTATTTCAAAAGAGAATCAGATCTATCAATCTTTCCATTAAATTTTGAATTTGTTTGCATGCTTTTAAGAACCACCTACCCTCAAGAGTCAAATATTGATTTTTATTTTCTTCATTTTTATAATTTTGTTTTTGCACTTTAATCTTTGGTCATTTAAAATTTGGGGCAGGTAGAGTAAGGAAAATTTAGACTTCATTATTTTTACAAGGCTATCCTGGTTTTTAACAATTGTAAAATGTTAACTCTTTGATAAGATTGAACATTATACATTGAAAAATCCATCCCTCCTTCTGCTGATTCTTAATATCTTCCTTATATAAGCTAACTTGTTATAGTTACTCAAATATACTTCTAGACTGTGCATTTTGACCTATGTATCAGTGAGTCTGGTTATGTAAATCCATGAGGTTTTAATTATTGCAAACTTGTTATGTGTTTTAATATTTAATAAAATACATTTTATCTCATTCTTTGAAAGCCACTTTTAAAAGTGTTATTGCTTATAATTTAAATATACTACTTTAATCTCAATTAAAATTAGTTTTAATTTTATCAACTCCTTGGACTTACAGCAGCAATGGTTCACTTCCCCTCTTCCTTCAAACCCTCTATCATTCAACAACTTTTTCACTCTCAGCACATTCAATCACCTCAGCATTATTAACAACAGGGAAGCTGGTCATCCTGAAACTCTTCACTTTCCCAGGGCCCCTCCAAAGGTGTCTCTAAATCCTTACCTCTCTCCTTCTCCTCTTCCATAAGAAGGAAGTGTACCTCCTTCTTTCTATCTCTAACGTCACCACAGCGTCCTTGCTTTTATTTCTTCCATTTCTTTGGAAAATCCTGCCCCAGCTGAAATCTTCCGCAATCCTTTTTCTAATTTAAATCTTACCTTTCTTTCAACTCATAAACAAGCTATAATGTCCATACTCTTGTCTTTTTTTTGGCATTCTCCTCTCTGCTGGGTTCCTTGACCCTAAATTCTCTTCTTGCTTCCCTGACAGCTCATTTGTAACCTTCTCTGGTTCTATTTCTTATACTTCCCATATATCTATACATTCCATGATGTTCTATCCTTGGAGCTCTTCCTTTTAGTTTCTACGCCTACTCCCTTTACAGTCATAATTATTCCCATAATTTGAATTATGACATCTCTGCATGACCCCAAAATCAATCTCAGCATCAAAGAGCCACAGACTATAAAACCTATAGTAATCTCATCCACAATCCATTTCAAAACAAGAGCTTTACAAATGATCAAACCAAGAAAAGATTTATCCAAGATTGAATACTCCATAATTTGAAATAAAATTTAGGTTTCTGACTCTCTCTTGTATCCTACTTTTCAGGCACACACATTTAATCCTCACTGAAAAATCTCTGCTATGATGCCCTTTGGCTCTACAAACACATCAAACTGCTTTGCCTTTAGTACCCAAGTCCAAAACTTCTAAACACAGTGTTCAGTGTTTTCTGAACTTACTACTATTCACCTTCCCACAGCAGCTCCTGTCAGGCCCTTTTATATATATATATAGATCACATTCCAAACAAACTCACCTATTTCTAATCTGGAATAGTCTATTCTTACTCTGTTCCTAAATTAAGACCTGTTTTATTTTACTTCCATCTTTTAGTTCATATCACTCTTCTCCCCTGAAACATCCTTTTCTCTCACTACTCCTTCCATCTCCATATAACAAATCCTTACTCATTACCTAAAATTTAAATGCAAGTAACAACTATATGGTAGTATCCAGTCTGATAACATTCCCATTCTGTCATCCAGAAAATATCACTTTCCTCCATTAAGTTCTAATATCATATTATATATCTTTCATAGGCATTTATATTTTGATTTATATTGCAGTTATTTGTGTATTATTTTATTATACTAGTAGATTATAAACTCCATGAGGTCAAGTATTTCTCTTTATATCATATACATCTTCTTGATCATAGATTATAATCAAATATGTTAGTATTAGGTAACAGACTAAAATGAATTCCTTATCTTTATCAGCTGTGCTCTGCAATTTTTTTAAGTATTTAGTGAAACTGACCTCATTTCATATAATTCCATTAGACTAGGAGAGTAAAGAAGAATCTTCCGACCCTTCCAAAGATACTCAGCCTATACTAAGATCAAAATTTTCCTGTGAGTATCATAACATAAGAATTTATTAAGTAAAAATAATCTATCTGTTGAAGGAAAATATTTTAATTACAAAATTTGTCAAGAAAAGAGGTGTTTTAGTTTCCAAATTTAGTGGCTTAAAAAACACACACAAATATACTGTCTTAGAGCTCTAGGGGTCAGAAGTCCAATATCAGTTTCATTGGCTAAAATCAAGAAATTATCAGGGCTGTTTCCTTCTGGAGACTCTAGGAGAGAACCTTTCTCATTGTCTCTTCCAGCTTCTAATACAACTATATTCTTTGGCTCATGTGTCCTTCCCTCATTTTCAAAGTCAGCAGGGTAGTGTTTTCCTGCTCCACCAACCTGTCTCCATCTGTTTTTTTCTCATTTTCTCACTCTTATACTGACCTCCCTTTCCTATGGTCCCACCCAGATTACAGATTCTTGGTGGTCCCACCCAGGTAATCCAGGATAATCTCCCCATTGTCAAGAATCTTAATTTGAATATTTCAAAGTCTTTTTTGCCATGAAAAGTGACACATTCACAGGTTCCAAGGATCAGAGCATGAGAATCTTTGAAGGGACTACTATTCAGCCTACTGTAAGAGGTTAATCCAAAGAATATTAAAATCTAAAATCCTGAAAAAAGGAAAAGCTTAATCACAACTTATAGTTCTCTAGGTCATGGAAAAACTCTAAACAGGATGGAAAGACCTAACTATGCCAATAGGCAAGATTCACAAAAAGAAAACTAAGAAAAGTAGGAGGAGAAGTATTTCTAATGAACTGCATCTACCATTTTCCATTGACTCTGCTTTCTTCTTTGACCAATAAATCAGCCAAGATGAGAAACACTGGACATGGTAACTAAATAGATAGTGTCAAGCATAAAAGAAACAGAAAGCATGGACAGGTCCATCATGAAAAATGTTTGAGGACATAGCTAATCTGAAGTGGGGAAGTCTATCACTGCTGTGGTCTGAATGTTCATGTCCCCCAAAAACTCACTTTGGGAGTTGAAATCCTAATATCCAAGATGATGGTATTGGAAGGTGGGGCCTTTGGGAGGTGAGCAGGTCATGAGGGTAGAGCCCTCAAGGACAGAATTAGTACCCTTATAAAAGAGGCCAGAGAAAGCTCCTTTACCCCTTCCACCACATGCAGACACAGTGAAAAGATGGCCATCTATGAGTCAGGAAGCAGGCTATCACCAGACACTGAATCTGCCAGCAACATGATCATTGACTTCTGAGCCTCCAGAATTATAAGAAATAAATGTTTGCTGTTTGGGGGTGCCTGGCTGGCTCTGTCAGTAGAATATGCAACTCTTAATCTCAAGGTCATGAGTTCAAGTCCTACATTGAGCATAGAGATTACTTACTTAAAATTTTTTAACGTTCGCTATTTATAAGCCACCCAGTCTATGGCATTTTGTTATGGTAACCCAAACAAACAATAACAATTATAATAGTAATAGTAATAATAATTACGTAGATAATTATTACCTAGGTCCCTTTGTCATTTGTAAATAGTGTTCAAGATATCCCTGAGCAGAGAATTCTGGTGGACCCAAAATGTGTGGGAGATCAACAAGATTCAATGAGAATCCAAGATAGCATGTTACCTTTATTGACTAAGTGGGAATGTCAACAGTCCTGGGAAGCCATGCTATCCATTCGAACCCAAACTTGTGTCAAATGAAGAAGACAATAGTGTTCTCTGAAACAGAAATGGCCAAAGAACCCCATCATATCCTTCCTTACTCATATTACTTCCCTGTGCTCACCAACACTTAAGCTGACAGTGATCACATAGAAGGAAAAGATTGGGTAATCCACAGGACTTTTCCCTTCAGTCCCTTCTTATCAACAGACTGAAGATAGAAGGTATTGGTAGAATATGTGAGCATCGAAAAGTGATAAACAATTGAGTTAATTTTGGGTAGGGTTTTCACTGTACTGGTAGGAATAAAACATGTATGCATGTATAAGCTACAAAATATAAATTGCATAATTTTGGTGATTCTGAATAAGAGTCAAATGCTCTTAAATTTGCATCAAAAGTTGTATTGCAGAAGATACAGATGAACAGTAAAATTCAGGGGCGCCTGGGTAGTTCAGTCGATTAAGCATCCAACTCTTGATTTAGGCTCAGGTCATGATCTCAGGGTCTTGATACTGAGCCCCACATTCAGCTCCTTGCTGGTGCTTAAGATTCTCCCTCTCCCTCTGCCCCTGACCCCGCCCCTGCTCACATTCACAGGGTGTGCAGGACATTGCGTGTGCAAACACACATACATGCACTCAGGCATGCGTGCATTCTCTCTCAAAAAAGAAATGAACAGTAAAATTCATACTATGATTTTAAATTTTAATTTTTCTCTACTTAGAATGACATTATAAATAGCATATAAAACTCATCACAATAAATCAGAGAGAAACCATGAAAGAAAGAAAAAATCTTTCTATCTTAGTACCTTTAGCAGGACTTTTTTCTGCTTTTTGAACACAGGGCCTCATATTTTCATTTTGCACTGGACCCCACAAATTATGTATGGCCCTGCATACCTCTGAGCGGAGGTTTGAGTATAAAATAATTGATCCAGAATTGGGTTGCCTGAAGATCAAAACCTTGAAGGAATTCAATCACAGTTCTGCTGTCTTTTCCTGAACACAGCTTAATTCTACACATTGACTGTTTCCTGTAATAACTGCATTCCACAAGTCTCAAAGCTTTCTTTGTTCTGCCTTAAAACTCTAGGTAATCTGCCTCATTTCATACATAAAATATTATGTCCTCTATTCCTCGTGTTACCTGGACTCTGTAACCTTTGGTTCCATATTACCAAGCTGCAGATTATCCTCTCACATTAAAACAAGAGGCTGGTGTGTGTCGCATGCTGGACCCTGGTGCAAGTGTCTGAATAAATCTTTTGTGGCCTTAATTACAGGTAAGACCATGTTAAATTTAATTCCAACAGATGTTCCCTATGAAAATGTGACAGCTCAATCATTTTAATGGAAATGTTGAAATTCAAACATTTCCTTGGTAGAAATGGTAAACTCCAGAAAGCCGACCACCAGTTTATAAGTTTGCAGTGTTTTAATGGAGCTATTTTTAAAGTGTTGATGGTGGGAGGAACACTATATGGATTTACTTCTGAGAGCAAAGCTGTGCTGCTTTATACTTGAAATTAATGGTTAAAACTGGCTTCTCCTGGAGCCCAGGGCTCCCCAGGCCTACAAAAGCTCTGGGTCACGGATACCAGCTGAACAGGACTCCAAACTCTTTCCTACAGCACTGCTCAGGCACGGCAGCTCCATGTAATGAACTAGACTCCTGTGTAAGCTTTTGTTTAAAAAAAAACCATTCTGAGGCTTAAAGGAAAACACAACAAATCACAAAACTGTCCTCATCACTTAACAGAATAATCTGACCTTTGTAAGACAAAAGACATCAAAGATAAAGAAAACATGAGGAATTTTCTAAAATTTAAAAAATAAAAATAAAATAGATTTTGAAAAAATAAAAAATGTCTTCTCTTAGCAATTATTTCTTATAAGATCACCACTGATAGACCGATTAAAATAACTCATTTTATACTCCTTTGTTCTTACACAGAGAATATTTATCTTAATATTAGAATCACTGGAATGAATACAACATACTGATGCCCCAGGAAACACTGTACATTGCAGGCCATCTGCCCCCTTCACTAAAGGGACCCACAATAGCATAACCTGCAGTATTAAGGTAGTGTCTGTATTCTGCCTTTTCCACCTGTCAGTTTAGTGGAACAGCATCATAACTACCTTTAATTTATTATAAATTTACTAGATATATTTAGTTAACTAATCTAAAACTGCATTGCTTTAGCATTTAAGATAGAGAAATAATTTGCAAAGCCCTGCAATTCCAATGCAAACATTCCATGTAATTACGCTATGCCTCAGGCATTGGATACTGTCAAATCATGTAGGTTATATGGAATAAATGTGGAAATTAATTTTAGGAAATCCCTAACTATTGACAAAGCAGTTGGAAAATTAAATTTATTGGTCTAACACACACACTTTTTAAGGCATTTGAGGATCTCTTACTAGAGCCTTGGAGAACTCCCGCTGTCACTCACAGGCAAACATACGTCAGGGATGCAGATCCATTCAAGACTTCTGACACAGTATATTCAAGATTAAAGCTCCCACTTTCCAACTGCTGACACCCCCAAGGGTAGTTTTCTAATCATCCCAATATTATAAATCCAACTGATGTCAACAAACCAAAAGTGTTTTACATTTTTTTTCTTCTACTGCTTTTTTCTTCTACTTCTTTAAAAAATCTAGACCCTAGAATGGCCATACATTTCTTCCCAAATCACAGGATATTAACAGTCTAAACTCTGACTTGGAGATATTCCCATAGCATGCTTTGGGATATTTTGATTAATGTTATCCAAGTCAGTGCCAACTGAGAAAAAAAGATCACTAATCCATTAATAACATTTTTAAAAGAACATAATCTGGGGGCCAAATACAACCTGTTCAAACACTGGATACTTCATACTTTATTACCTATCATCCCCTGGTGTTTTTAAGTAAAAATTTGCATTTCCATATTTCTTTACATCAAAGATCTCCAAATTTTCACCACTTCTCATTTTTTATACTTTTATACTGCAAAAGCCACATGTTCTTTTCAGATTTCAGTTAATTTGGAGCTAAAGAAAAAAAGATGAGAGGCAGTGGATGGGCTGGACTCAGCTAGGAGCACAGACATCCACATAACAGGAAAGAAGTTAGAGTATATGGGTACTATGACAGGGAGTAGATGGACCTGTGACAGTCCTCTTTGAATTGCTGGACTTTTTCAATGAAATTGACAGCAAGTTTATCAACTGGAATTAAAGGTGAAGAAAGAAGTTCCAGAAGTTAAAGAAGAGAAGAAATGAAATAAATGCTCAGCATGGCAAAAAGTGACTCGATAAGAAAATATACAATTACTAGCTAAATTTGCCAGGCAGCAAGACCACTGCAGGTTAGGATCATGACTTAGGATGATGCCACTACATTGGATAGAGGTTCTAGGTGTGCTGCACCATATCCCCTTGGCTTACTTCTAATTCAGCTGCAGTTGTGGTGAGCAATTCACACTTTCACAAAATTCCACCTCAAACACCAATTGAGTCGCTTGGATATTCTTCAACTGGTCTTTCACTAATTCATGGAAATTTGCTCAAATCCTAGCATAAGGCATCCTAAAAGGATGGAAAGGTTAACACCACTGGTTATGGGCTGAACTGTGTCCACTCAAAACCCCCAACCCCCAGTACCTCTGAATGTGACCGTGTTTGGAAATAGGATATTTACAGAGATAATTAAGTTAAAATAAGTTCATTAGGATGGGACCTAATCCAATGTGACTGGTCCCCTTATAAGAAGAGGTAATGCAGATACAGACATGTGCAAAAGGAAGATTGAAGTAAGGACAGAGAGAGAAGATGGCCATCAACAAGCCAAGGAGACAGGCCTGAAACAGATCCTTCCCTCACAATCCTCAGAAGGAACAAATGCTTCCAGCACTTTGATCTCAACCTTCTAGCCTCCAAAACCATAAAAAAAAGAAAAAGAAAGAAAATACATTTCTGTTGGTTAAGCCATCCAGTCTGTGGTATTTTGTTATGATCAGCCCTCTTAAACTAATACACCATCTGGTAACAATTCTTACCTAACCAGGGCAATACTACATATAGCCTCAATTTCTTTGGAGGAAAAATTCTAAAGAATCTTTTATATGGAGCCCTGGAGGAAGAACCAGTTCAATAATGGACATTTTATTGATTTTTACTCTTTGCCTGACTTTCTCCTCATCCATCAACCCAACTTCCTAGGATCACCTCCTAAAAATAACCTAACTGTACCCAAGTTCTTGTCTTGGGCTCTTCTTTCAGGGGAATCAAAACCAGCACACCACATTGTATATAATTCTTCACTGCCTTTTTTTCAGCCACTTTCTTCTCTTGACTTTTCTGACACTACACATCTGGTTTTCCTCTTAACCTCATGTGCCATGCCTTCCCAGGCTTCTTCCTCTTCTACTCAACCTCTTAATGTGGAAGTCACCACTTGGATTCACTTAACCAGTCCTGGACCTCTCTGTATATTCTCCTCAGGTCATCAAAAAGCCAATTCTCAGTTTCCATCATGTTTTTTGATCAGCAGGATTTGATGCAAATAGTCTCTTCCTCCTTGACATATTTCTTCACAAAGCTTCCAGGATATCCTACTCTCCTGATTTCTCTGCTAGACCACTCCCACTCATCATGTTTCTCAGCACTTATCCTCACACTTCCTCTTCTCCTCAATCTCCTAAAATTGGAGAACACTAGGCCTAAGTCCTGGGACCTATTCCCTTCTCTTCCTACTCTCATTCTCTTCCTGGGTACATTCAGTCTCAACCCTTTAAAAATCATGTATATATTAGCAACTTTCACATTTATTCCTCCCAAACTCCAGTCTCAGATATCCAACTACCTATTGAAAATTTCTATTTGGGTGTTGTGGTGGTTTTGTCATGTATCAATTTGGCTAGACTAAACTGTATTTCCCAGAATTCCTCTCATATATATCTTTCTCATTAGGCTGGGTCTCAAGACAAATTCCTATGAAAGATTTAGAGGGCCAATGTGAAGGAGCAGCCATTTTCTAATTCCACTTGTTTCCATTTATCTGCTGGTTATCCACATTCGTGTGAGGCAGAGGTCACATTTGCAATTACTCCACTTTCTCCTGAAATATCTTTTAGCTTTTTAGACAAAGCCTCTATGTTTACCTCTCTGACTTTCTTCAGGAGGCCATACCACCAAGGTCAAAGGTACCATAAACTGACTTTGCTTATATATTCCAATATATGCTATTCTTTGTACTCTCTGACTTCGAATCCTTCTTTACTTCTTTACTTCAAAACTGCCTGAACTGTAGGCTTCAAGGTTCAGTATGGGAAACAGAGACAACAGCCATACAGAGACTGTTTAAATAGTGCCTAAAATTGTGTAATGGCAAATCTAACAAGTCCCTTCATGTATTTCTGTCTATCTTTCTATATACTAGATATATATCCAGCATAATGAGATATATGAAAGGCTCTGTATAGCTCTATCTTGTATATCTCTGGCTTATGTGTGTCTACCTTTGATACATATCCAGAAATGAAGTAGAATATATCTCATTTACTGAATATGTATCCAGTTTGTATATACAGATACACAAATCCCTTCAAGCATCTCATTACTGGACATATATCTGGTATATACAGAGATAGATTAGATTACATAAAGGGACCTGTTAGATTTCTATCTTCATGAAAGATGTTAGTTAAAAGATGCTTTCTAAGTGGAACACTCGTGCACTGTTAGTGGGAATGCAAATGGTGCAGCCACTGTGGTGAATAGTTTTGAGGTTCCTCCAAAACCCAAAGGATACTAACATACAGATTTGAAGGGGTCTGTACACCCCAATGTTTAGAGCAACATAGTCAACAATAGCAAGACTATGGAGAAAGCCCAGATGTCCATCAAATGATGAATGGATAAAGAAGATGTGGTATAGGAACATCTAGATGGCTCAGTCAGTTAAGCGTCTGCCTTCAGTTCAGGGCATGATCCCAGAATCCTGGGATCAAGTCCTGTGCCAGGCTCCCTGCTCAGTGGGGAGTCTGCTTCTCCCTCTGCCTGTCATCCCCTCTGCTTGTGCTCTGTATCTCTCTCTCTGACAAACAAATACAGTCTAAAAAAAAAGGATGTGGCATACATATATACAATAGAATATTATTCAGTCATCAAGAAGAATGAAATCTTGTTATTTGCAATGACATGGATAGAGCTAGAGTGTATTATGCTAAGTGAAACAAGTCAGTCAGAGAAAGACAAATCCATAGGATCTCACTCATGTAGAAGTAGGAAAACAGATAAACATATGGAAAAGGGTAAAAGAAAAAAAAAAGGAGAGAGGGAAATAAGCCATATGTGCCTCTTAATGATAGAAAACAAACTGAGGATTGATGGAAGGAGATGGACTGGGGATGGCTACTAAAGAGGGCACTTACTGTGATGAGCACAACGCTGGGTGTTATATGTAAGTGATGAGTCACTGAATTCTACTCCAGAAACCAATATTGAACTGTATGCATGCACTGTATGTTAAATTAAAAAAATAAATAAATAAATGAAATGGATTTGTTAGATAGATTTGAATATATATTTATATATATAAGTATATGAATATATATATCTACACTCACACGCAAATGGTTTCTGCTTCCTTGCTTGAACCCTGAATGACACAGATGTCATCTCCAAGTCAACAAAACCAAAACTAAAGTCCAGTCTCCACCCTTATTCTCCACAAACTTGCTCAACCTGCAACCTTTCCTATCTTGGTTGATGGCAACCCTGTTCCTCTAGTTCCTCAGGCCCAATCCTTGAAGTCATCATTAATTCCTATTTTTTCTCAGACCTCACACACCCAAACCAGTTGGAAATGTTGCCATGTCTATCTTCAGTACTTATCCAAAAACTTAGAAAAACTGATATAATTAGAAGATTACCTATCTATAATGAGTCTAAGAAATGAATACATGGCTGCTAATAATGCAAAGGCAGACCATTAAATTGCATACCTCCTATATATGATGTAATTAAACTATCTCAACTTTGAAGGTGATATAGTGATTCAGAATTATGGGAGACAGAGGAGACCCAACAGGAATACAATTAACATTATCTAGAAAGTGGCAAACTCCAAAGAACAAAGCAATTCAGTATCTTCAAAAAATAAACTCTAAGGGAAAAAAGAAAATTACAGAGCAAGAAAACCTCAAGATGAAAAGATTTAAGGGACATAGCAATGTGTGTCTCCACAAACAATGTGTAGGTCTTGTATGAATACTGATTTAAACACCAATTTAAAAATTATAAGACAAGGGGGAAAGTGTACACACTGAATGGATATTTAATATTTAAAATTAATATTTAAGGTGTGATAATTATATTGTGGTTAGATTTTTAGATAGGCTGTATCTTCTATGAATATATACACTGAAAAAATACAGAGTAAATAATATTATTCCTGGTGATTATTTCAAAATAATCCAATAGAGGGAGAAGGGCTGACTTCAAATGAAAACAGGTTGACCATGAATGGAGAACTTGGAAGGTAGGTGATGCAGATTCATTCTACTGCCCTCCTTATTTTTATGTTTAACATTTTGCATAATAAAAATCTTTTAAAAAACTATTGGGATTTAGTATCATGATAACTAAAAAAGGGCAGTGAAAACAAATTGTTACAGAAGTAAGTCAAGCAAATAAGTCAAGCAGAGAGCATCAATTATCATATGGTTTCACTTACTTGTGGAGCATAAGGAATAACACGGAGGACATTGGGAGATGGAGTTGTGGGAAATCAGAGGGGGAGACAAACCATGAGAGACTGTGGCCTCTGAGAAACAAAGTGAGGGTTTTGGAGGAGAGGAGGATGGGAGGTTGGGTGAACCTGGTGGTGGGTATTAAGGAGGGCACATATTGCATGGAGCACTGGGTGTGGTGCATAAACAATGAATTTTGGAACACACACACACACACACAAATCAAATTAAATAAAAAAAAAAAAAGAAAGAAATGGCAGAAAAAGTGGTGCCTGGGTGGCTTAGTCATTAAGCATCTGCCTTCAGCTCAGGTCACGATCCTAGGGTCCTGGGATCACGCCCTACATCAGGCTCCCTGCTCTGCGGGAAGCCTACTTCTCCCTCTCCCACTCCCTCTGCTGTGTTCCCTCTCTCGCTGTATCTCTCTCTGTCAAATAAATAAATAAAATCTTAAAAAAAAAAAAAAAGGAAAGAAAAGAAAAGAAAAAAGAAATGGCAGGAAAAGACTAACAAAGTACTAAAAGTATTTTTGTTGACACTATTCTAATAGAAAAACAATGCATTCTGAGAAATAGAACAATAAACTGGAACAACTGCTTTTTGACATAATTTTATTTGAATTTCTTTTAGGGATAGTTTGAGAGTTTGTTTGTTTGTTTTTTAATTTATTTATTTGTGAGAGACAGCGCAGGCCCTCGTGCACACACGTGTGGATGGGGGGAGGGCAGAGGGAGAGACTCCTCAAGCAGATCTCCCCTCCCCACCACCACGCAGGTGTTGAGCACAGGGCCCATCATGGGACTCAGTCCCACAACCCATGAGATCAAGACCCCAGCCAAAACGAAGAGCTGGAGGCCCAACTGACTGAGCCACCCAGGTGCCCTGGATAATTCTTTCATTTAAAAAAAAAAATTGTTAGGATAAACAATTATAATGCCTTTTCATTAGTAAAAAACAACTATTATCAGGTTTAGCATACAGGCAAATTTCAATTCATAACTTTCTGAAAGCATGCTAGAATACTTTCCTCCTTCTTTTCTAATTTTATACAACATGATTCCATGCTATTTTTAAAGAAATACAATTTGCCAAGTGGAAAATGCTTTTATATGCTATAAAAGATAAAGAGTTTTTTTTTTTTTTCTTCTAGGAGTGTTTTACACATCAACCTGTTTTGCTTTCTGAGTTTTAATCACATGTGCCTTGCTGATATCTTTTGACTTGTTTTGCTCTGATGAAGGAAAAAGCACGTTTGTGGGGAACTTCAAAGTCATTGAAATCCTCCAAAGATGTTATTTCTATAATTGGCCAATGCTAGTTGTTTCCAGAGCAGTCCTTAGTCATCAGAGTTCTTGACAAGCTTCTGCAAAGCAGACAATTGGCTTGTCTCTATAGCAGCTGCCAACTGTCATCCCCTTGGTTTGAAACTCAAGGTCCTGCTTGGTATGAAGGCAGAGCTTTTCTTGGCAGGTGAAAAACTGCTAAGTACAGGACATAGTGTCAAATGTAATATGTCAGATGCCATGTGAGAACAAGGTCACCCTGACCCTAAATGAATACCACAAAAACCCACTAGAAATCTGGACTTCAAAGGAAAGAGGACCACAATTACCAAAACTTTTCTCGTTCTACAGGTTTGGGCCAAAAAAATAGAATCAAAACTCTCCTCATTTTCTCCTCACTATCCTCCTTACCCAGGCAGTGGTTTCCAAGGTTGTCATAAGGCAACGGTAAAATAGACTAAAATGGGTGAACCCAAATGAGGATGCTTCCCATTCATGGAAAACCAGTGCTACATCCAGTTTACCAAAGATTGCATCTGTTCTTTCTGCTCAACTCATATCACAGTCATGTAAATTAGTGATAATAACAAACTACATTTCACATGTCATCTCAAGGACCTGCCTCTGAGGAAGTCACACATTGAGGAAAGAGGAAAATACTTCCTCGGGCTGGGCTCCTTCAAGGCTTCATGCCCAGCACTCTTAAGGCAGCTTTCAAATACAGCAAAGACCTATATATCTGTCTTTCTGAAATTCTCTCACCCTCATCTACCCTAATGCTACTTAAATCCAAAAAGTGTAGAACTTCAAACTCTTCTCTTACTGCTAACTCTGCTAACTGACGCCTCAGCTAGGAAAGCTCCTACCTCTCAAGGGCACCCCATGACCACGCAGTAATTTGGCAGTATCCTGAGGATCCCCATTTTGAGATCAGATAGCAATTACTCTCAGGAATGTACTATCCACCGCATGAACCAGCACACTATAAAACTGCTATTTTCCTATTTCCCCAATAAAATCCAGACAATAAATCTCACTCCTTTTATATTTTTAACAGTGGAAATGTGTTAGTGGTAAAATATATATATATATATATATATTTTTTTTGTCAAAAGGAAGTATAATACATAGTATTCAACAGCTTCAGGATCCCTTGTCAAAAGAAATAATTGTAGATCTTGAAGATAATAATATGGTACCATATAGAAAAAATAGCTCATAAAATGTAACATGGCCCTTAGCTTATAAGAATGATATCTGAAAACATTTAAGCTGTATTTGTAACCAAATGACCAGGCAGTTCAAACAGTCATGGCATCAATGCTGTTAGAAGGGGATGAAAAACTGTCTTTTTTTTTTTTTTTTAGTTCCCAGGTTCACAGAGTTGTGGGGCTTTGGAGCAGCTCCCCAGTTGCCCCTAATAATAGGGACAATTCACATTTTCCTCTCTTCAGGATTAAGAGTGAGAGTTTACGTAATGAACAGTTTGTAAAGATAACACAAAGGAACTTTGTGAAAGTGTGGTTAAAAACTAAGTTGGATAGGCCTATTTTAAGAAGATTAAAATATTATTTAGAAGAGAAAAAGACACTACTTATTACCCCTAATTCACCTGCTGTCTCTCATCTTTACGCTTTCTCCGAAAGCTGGTACTCATCAAATTTTGACTTAAAATGCTGACAACCTCTCAAGGTTCTACTGAAACTCAGCTTCTTCCCAGATCACTCTACTAGAAGACACTCCCTTTAACATAATTCTCATACCTAGAAATTGGACCAGCACTTACTGTATAGTCTAATCACTATCACTGATTAATAAATAAAGTTCATTAAAAGAACGGATATGGGACGCCTGGGTGGCTCAGTTGGTTAAGCGGCTGCCTTCGGCTCAGGTCATGATCCCAGAGTCCTGGGATCGAGTCCCGCATCGGGCTCCTTGCTCAGCAGGGAGCCTGCTTCTCGCTCTGCCTCTGCCTGCCACTCTATCTGCCTGTGCTCACTCTCACGCTCTCTCTCTCTCTCTGACAAAAAAATAAATAAAATCTTTAAAAAAAAAAAAAAAAAGAACGGACATATTTTATGCACCCTGAAAAAAAGATTCAATGTTATTTTAATTCTTGTAATAAGTACTGAAGAAACAATTCAAATTATCTGATCTACCTAATAAAGGAAAACATATATAAGTGAATACATATTCTGGACTATGATGTAGAAAATAATAAAGAGGTTATTACTGAAGACTAAAACACTTCCTTAAGGATTAAAACAATTCTAAATGTATGGTAGTAAATAATTTTTCTAGTGCTCAAATGCACTTGCAACTGTGTTTGAAGTAGACCATGAATTAGGCATTTTATTCTGGAGAAGGTTTTACCTTTGTGAAAGCAGACAAGTTAGAATACCAGCTAGAACACTATCTTGAGTTTCTGGTGATATAAGACTTTCCTATTCAATTTCACACTCTAATATTATTTGTTACATATTATAATGTCATTCTATTGAAGAATTTTTGCCAAACTACTACATTTACATTTACATTCTATTGTTATAAAATACGTAAAGATTACTGAGCAAAGTTGTATGGGGCTTTCATCACATAAGAGTTTTAAGAGGTGGATAGACAGAAAGGTATAACTATAGTCAGAACTCAAAGAAACAATAGTATGAATTTCCCTTTAACTCTCTGTTTCTCAGAATGGAGAATCTGCTGAGCCCCAGACATACAGATATTTATTCCACCTGTGTTACATAGAGTAGTTTGTATGCTAACAATTTCTTCATGATTATAATTAACATTATGAAAATCTTACATAAATAGGCAAAAAAAAATTTTGTAAAAAAGCAAAGCTCAGTACACTAGAGTGTATGTTCCACCAAAATCTGCTGGATGAACTTAAAGTCATTTATCTCCACTTTTCAATTCTTTCAAGTGAAAAATTTAGATAATGATTCCTGGCTACTTCATAGAATTGGTAGAAACATCAAATGAAACAATGAATATTCATGTTCTTCATAAAGTATAAAATGCTTACTCAATATGAAACCTTATTTTTAAATTGTGTATGCTGAATGAGAAAGGAAAGCCTGCAGTCTCCAGCTAATTGTCTTTAAAATCTGAAGCACATGTTGTAATAATTATCCTTTTGTGTCTCTCACTTTTTTTTTTTTTTAATTTGTGAGTGATGGATGCTACAGATCTGAAAATCATTATGCTGGAATATTTCCAGCCCTCCCAGCCACAAAAATGTGTCTATCAAGCAGGCTGTACATTGCCACAACTCCCTAATGGTATTAATAGAAGCAAAGGTTCTAAAATAGTGTTATGAACACTTGAAGGTTTCTGCCATTTGTATTTGGTTCATGGAACATAAGGAATAGCACAGAGGACCATAGGGGAAGGGAGGGAAAACTGAAGGGGAAGAAATCAGAGAGGGAGACAAATCATGACAGACTCTAGATTCCAGGAAACAAACTGAGGGCTTCAGGGGCGGGGGGTGAAGGGATGGGGTGACCAGGTGATGGGTATTAAGGAGGGCACGTGTTATGATGAGCACTGGATGTTACATGCAACTAATGAATCATTGAACACTACATCAAAAACTAATGATGTACTTACTATATGCTGGCTAACTGAACATAGGAAAGGGAAGAGAATGGAAGGGAAGGGAAGGGAAGGGAACAGAACGGAAGGGAAGGGAAGGGAATGAAAGGGAAGGGAAGGGAAGGGAAAGAAAAAAAATGAAAAATCTTGAGTTTATTTTGAAGCAACTCAGAATGATGAGATTTTACACAAACGCTCTATGTAATTTCACCTCAATGCTAGAATCATCTGATAAGTTATATCAATTATTTTAATAGGCAATAAAGAAGTGAAAAAAGATTACATAGGAATCTCCTCATTATTCTAGACATAGTATTCTCGGAAGAAAAATTAACAACTAAACTGTTAGCAGTGAAAGTACACCATCTTATAACTCAGAGTTGTTCTCCCACCAGTGGGCTCTAAGTAGGGCACACATACCTCAGAGGATATGCAAGAGAGGCCAGAGAGGTATGTGAAGAATATATTGGAACTTCTAATATTTATCCAAAGGTGAGTGATCAAGCTTTATTAACATTTAATATGTAGACTTACAAGGTACCTGTTGTTAACATATATTTTGGGGGGGGCAGGATCCAAACGTTTTGGCAAATAGATTTAAACAATATGGGAAACTTTACATTAGGTTACCTTCTCTCTAGAAGACACACTACTAGCAGCTTCTTAGGATAACAAGAGTCCACAGAACAAAGTCTTTTAACAAAAACTATAATAACAATTTAAAAACTAGAAACTGACCCATGGATCTAGTTTAGTGATACTTAAAATAGGCAAACCTAACTATGATGAAAATGAGGAAGGAAGGGAGGGAGGGAGGGAGGGAGGGAGGGAGAGAGGGAGGGAGGGAGAGAGAAGGTCTAAAGAGGAAGTAGAAATAGCAGGGGAGTAAAAGCTGGTGCTCTACCTTTAAGTAGTAACAACAAAAGAAAAGATTTTAGTAGTTAATATAGTGTTTTGAAATCCTCCTAAATTTGGGAAACCACCTTTTTCTTGTTCCTTTGGCTAGAGACACTCCAGGAAATTCAGGTGCAAAACAGTATTAAAACAATTTTTCTCTAATACGAAATGAAAAGAATAAAGTTGCTATCCTCATATTTTCTGCCACATTTGTTCTTCTTCCTCTAGCTCTATGCTATCCCTGATCTAAAAAAGGAGGCAACAAGCCATTGTGGTCTTACTTGTCCTGGTAACTATAAATTATACTACCTGATATAAATCATAGTTTAAAACCATTAAACTAGAAATCAGAAAACTTAAGCTCTAGAGCTATTTCTGTCAAATATAATCTTAACATGCATTAATTTTGTAGAATTACAAATCTGTAGAATCCTAATATTGTCCTCACTGATTTCCAAAACCTTAGCTCTAATTATCTATGATCTATATTATTTTATATTAATTTGAAATGTGACTACTAGGAAAACTTTTATGGCATGTCTCTGTAATTTATTATATTTTTTATCTATGAACTGCAGTGTACCAAATGTGATCACAAGATTCATTCATACACTTATTTAGGAAGTATTTATTGATCCCCTTAGATTTGTTACGTACTGTCTTAAGTTCTTCACCTACAGCAGTAATTAGAAAGGTATCTATTCTATATTCACAGAACTTAGGGAATGATGGAAGACAGAAGGGCAAACATTTATACAAACAATATTGTAAGGACTACGATGGAGACATTTGGGGTGTGTAGAAACACATAACAAAACATTTAATCCATCTTTTAAGTGTTAAAAATTTCCTGGAAGACCCTTCTTTATAAGTCACCTTAAAATATAAATAAGAATTGGCTGGGCAAAGAAGCATCATAAATTCCAGATGAAGAGAAGTCACTGACACCATACAAAGCAAAAAGAGGTTTATAAATCTAAAGTCGGAATTTCCATATTGCCTCTTTGGGGAGAACCTCTGACTTTACAGCCCACGTGGCCCTCCCTTGAGTTGTGCACTCCACAGCATGTATAGGATAAGATATATCTCTTCTAGACTTGGTTCAATATAGTTGGGGTGAGAAGTGTATGAGCACAGAGAATTAAGAAGGGGTCGAATATAAAAGGACATTATAATCTAAGCATTGGAAGTTTAGGTTGAAGCATTTTAAGCAGAGGAAAAAACACATAATCATATCACCATTTTGCAGGATTTATTCCTGTATCTGGGGGTCCCTGAGCCTGGGGCACTTCCAAATTCTAAGCCACAATGCTAGCCCATGTGCAGCTAATAAAAACATAGCTAGATTTTTCTTCTCCCAGCAAAGTTTGCCTGCCTATGTCAAGTATGTTCCTCTGACTGCCTGGGTACCCAGCTGTAATAAATACGCTAAGAGTGAAAGTACCTTCCGTTCTCTGCTCACTTAAGAAGGGGTCAGCCTTCTCTGTACTTTATCACATTTAGATGATTTTGCTTCCACAACTCTGTGACAGTTTTGAGGAAAAAAATGACCTCTTAGTATAGTCAATGTTGTCAAGACCAATGGTCTTTCCCAGTCGACGGCAAGCTAAGAGTGGAACTCTCTACTTCTGTTTTCTTCAGTCTGGGAGAGTTCCTTATATTGCATTCTTCCTTTAGTAAAACTCCAAACAATTATATCCTTGATTACTGACAAGGATTTCATATTATGTTATAAATTTACATATATTTACAAATCCATTACTATAGACAAATGATGTAGTTAATGTTTTTCTCTTTAAGGATCCATCAACAGGTTACAGTAAAGTAAGGGTTTTCCAAGTATGAGTGACAATGGTCAATCTGTTTACTTTTTTGTTGTTACGAAGATCATGATCATGGCTGAAGCCTGTGTAATGGAGACCACCCAAAGGGCCCCATCTTACATTCTCACAACCCATCCTTTTTACTCCAGCCATTCCCACACAATCAGCTACAAGTATTTGTAACCTGACAGCCGATGATTCAGCTACCTCTTTTTTCTCTCATTTCCGTCTCTGGCACATTACTGCTACCACCTCATGGGACTCCTTTAGGAACCCTCTAAGCCATCTGACTCATGCACAAACCTGAGGTGTGAGGGAGCTAACACTAAAGAGTAATCCCTTTACGAATGAGGAAAGAAGGGAACCAGTGCATACACACTCCCCAACACTCACCTCAGTCATGTCTCAGCTGAGGTTCATCTGACACCGCTCCTGAAGGTCTCCAAAAGGACTGAGCTCCAGTTGACCACAGAGGTGATTGGATCAGTGAAGCACACTTGCTTGGATAGACTTTCTCTCTTCCCCCATTACACTCTTTCCAGTCCTTAGGATAGTTTCAAAATAAACTGCCTATATAAAAGCTCTCATGTGAAGCTCTGCTTTGGGGGCACCATAGCTAAAACAGCCTGGATGGGTTGACCAAAAATTACAGGAGGAGCAGATGGAAGAAAATAGAGATGGAAGCCCATCATAATTTCAGAGATGTGAGAAGATGTATTAGGCAATAATGTATCTTTATGGAAAAATACCTCTAACATTTACTGCATCCATGTCCTATAATGAATGTCTCATGCTAATAGTATGTGAATGAATATTTTTTTTGATTGTCAAAAATTTTTAGAAAAGGTGGGGCATCCTTTTAAATATTTCCGTTCAAGATAAAGATGTGGTATGTGTAGACACACACACACACACACACACACACACAGGAGTATTGCTCAGTGATACAAAAGGAATGAGATCATTTGTGACAACATGAATGGACCTAGATGATATTATGCTAAGTGAAATAAGTCAGAAGAGAAATACAAATACCATATGGTTTCACTTATGTTTGGAATCTAAAAGACACAACAAATGAATAAACAAACAAACAAAAAGCAGAAACCTGTAAATACAGAGAACAAACTGATGGCTGCCAGAGGGAAAGGAGATGGGGAGATGGACAAAGTGGGTGAAGAGGAGTGGGAGTTACAGGCTTCCAGTTATGGAATGAATCTGAGTCACGGGGATAAAAGGCACAGCAAAGAGAATACAGTCAATGGCATTATAATAGCTCTGAATGGTGACAGATGGTAGATGCTCTTGTGGTGAGCACAGCATAAGGTATAGAGCTGTCAAATCACTATGTTGTACATCTGAAACTAATGTAACTTTGTGTGTCAACTACACGTCAATAAAATAAATAAATAAATATATATATATTCCATTAGAAATGTCAGTACTTTTGCACACATACAGAAAGATCAACTGCATAAAACAGTGCTATTCAGAGTGTATTTTAAAACACATAAAAATTCACAGAGCACCACAGGTCACTGCATCTGGTAATAAGACACAGACATAAAGTTGTGTGATGACCATCTACTTTCATGTTTGTGTGTATGTGTGTACATGTTTGTGTCTCCTGGGTAAAATGGACTTTTTACTCCAATCTCCCCTAAACCCTCCACAGGCCTAGAACTGAGAAATGAAGACTAAATGATGAGGGTGAATGTAGACACTCAAATGGTAGTTGGACGGCAGCCATGGTGACACCAAGGAGTAGGTGATTCCATCAAACATTCGTTTCCACTAACCACCTCAAATAAAGCTACTTCAACTATTATCTAGCTATCATGTACATATTATAACTATTATCTGTTATTACTAGTATTACAAATACTAATAATAATCTTTTATATAGATAATTGATATTTTCCTATTAAATTTTTAGTAAAAACCTCTTTGGAAAAATCTCAATTTCTTTTATCTCTAACTTAAAATATAAATAAAAGTTTAAGAAAATACAGCTTTAAGATGAGCCCCTCAGATACCTTTTCTTCCTGACAGATCATACTTGATTATTGTTCCCATACAGAAGTACCAGAGCCAAAAAGGAGGGCAACAATCTCAGTGAGACAAGATGGTGGACTGAAATAGAGCAATTTGATAAGAATAGAGTCAAGTTAAAAGATTTAAAAGATATTTAGGAAATAAAATTGTTAGAACTTAGTGACTGATTAGATGTGAGAGATGACAAATAATCTCACACACACTTAGAGATGTTGGTTTTATACTCCCAATCTATTTCTAACAATAGTTGCTAGGGAATAGCTTGGTATAGGTGATAGGCAGTCTTAATTAGGATGAAACGCCTTGATGAAGAAAACTTAGATGATCAATGGAGGAAGAGAACCTGGGAAAGAATAAAAATGACAACCATTCGATTTTGTATGGAAGATTAAAGACAGAAAAGACACTGCATTCTGATAAAATCTTACTAAGAGAAGAAAATGAAATAAACACTTCTAAATAAACATTTCTAAATGAAATAAACACTGCTTCTTTTAGACCAAACTCTCATTATGCTGAATTTCACTAATTTTTCATGTAATCAACTGGTTATCAATGAGCGGTGAATCCCTAAGAGCATTTGGCAATGTCTGGAAATATTTTGGCTGCCATAAACTGGGGGGATTCCCCTGGATCTCATACTCAAGAGGCCAGGGCTATTGCTAAGCATCCAATAATGCACAGAACAGCCCTCTACAATAAAGAATTATCCAACACAAAATATCAATAGTGTCAAGGCTGAGAAACTCTGAAACCCACTAACATCAGAAATACTAAATTTGGGGGCCCCTCGGTGGCTCAGTGGGTTAAGCCCATGCCTTCAGCTGAGGTCATGATCTCAGAGTCCTGGGATCAAGCCCTGCATCAAGCTCCCTGCTCAGCAAGGAGCCTCCTTCCCCCTCTCTCTCTACCTGCCTTTCTTCCTACTTGTGATTTTTGTCTGTCAAATAAGTAAATAAAATCTTTTTAAAAAATACTAAATTTTACAGACAGGCACTGTGTTATGTTGTGGGAGTCACTAAGAAAAGTAAGTCACAGGCCCTGTCCATGAAGAACACAAGACTAATCGATTACCTTTCAATATAAGAACACCTATTAAAATAATAGCCCAATAGTAATAGAAGATATGCCATAAATCAATATGTCTGAAATTGCTAATAAATGATACCAATGATAAATGCTATAGGCAGTTTATAGATTTTTATAGATTAAAGAGCAAAAGTTGGCCTAGGAAAAACTACAGATATTTTGTGAACAAGGCAAGATCCAAGGTGATTTCAGAAGAGGTAGGTTAGAGCTTAACTCCTCACAGAACTGTAAATCATGTGACAGATGGAACAGCATACACCAAGACTTTATTTTGGGAAAATACAAAAGTTTTCCAGAGAACAAAGGGTATACTCCATTGCTTACCTGGAAAAACTAACAAGGCTTGAAGCAGTTTAAGGCCAGGTTGTGGATAATCTCAACTGATTCTTGAACAATATTGGCCTAAACAGCATCAGTCCACTTATAAGTGATTTTTTTTATATTATAGTATAGTACTATAAATGTATTTTCTTTTCCTTATGACCTTCTTAAGACTGACTTATTTATTTTAGAGAGAGACAGCATGGGCAGGGAAACCGGCAGAGGGAGAGGGAAAGGTGGGGAGAGTGAGAGAGAGAGAAGCAGAACCACTGAGCATGGAGTCCCACACAGGGCTCCATTTCACAACCTTGAGATCACGACCTGAGCTGAAATCAAGAATCGGAGGTTTAATCGAATGAGCCACCAGGCACTCCTTCCTTATGATTTTCTTAATAACATTTCCTGTTCTTTAGCTTACTTTATTGTAAGAATACAGTATATAACACATATAGAATACAGTATATAACACATATAGAATACAGTATATAACACATATAGAAAATATGTGTTAACTGTTTTATCAGTAAACCTTCTAGTCAACAGTAACTAAGTTTTGGGGGAGTCAAAAGTTATATGTGGATTTTCAAGTGCATGGGGTCATGCTCCCAACCCCTATGTTGTTCAAGGGTCAATTAAATTTTGTTTAATCGGAGGTGGAATTTGAAGCAATGAACTAACAGGATGAAATCTGTATTTTAGGAAACACACTGAGTGACAGTATACATAGAATTGACTACCAGAGGCACTGTGGGCAGAGAGAACTCAGGAGGGATAAAAATGCCTGAGGTACAGCATAATAGATTCTGGCACCAAAATGGTGGCTTTGATAAAGAAGACAGATAAGGAAGGAAGGTAACTTAAGAAGCAAGAATAGACAGGACTCTCCAGGTGTTTTAGGGGCAAAGAAGAGTATATTATCAAAAGAAATTTGTTTTGTTAAAAATAAGAATTAAAAACTGACCTAACCCAATTTGGTCTTTTATCGACTGTGATTCTTTTTTGTAAATAATGGTAAATTCTGGTAATTACAAGTAGAGGATGGCTATATTTGGTGATGATGATGATGATAATGATGATTTTATAACTATTTCCAAAGCATCACAGAGAATTCTCTTGGCCTTGCCTGACTCTTATTCCAGTCCCTGGGCAGTGACAGTCCTGCATAAGCTCTGTTCAGCTTCCTGTATGTACCTCCTGAGAGCCCCTTGTCTCAGGTCTACACTGTACATTTCTTCCCTCCTTACCCAAGGGCTTTGCTTGGTGGGATCCTACTGAAATCTTCCTGTTGCCCAATTCATACAATGTGGAAGTATATGGAGGTCAACAGTCTATCAGGGCACAAATTAACCAATCAAATATATATACACACACACACACACACACAGACACACACACACATTCTCTATCCCCTCCCATGCCTACAGAAAATCCCAAGGCATAGTCTCCACTACTTCCCAAGTTGTCCTGTAGGATCAAGAAACTGATCACCTATAGCAATGGTGAACTTGATGAGATATCCTCACACCCTCTTCTCTCTGCTTTGTTTCTCTGTCATTCTCACCTGTATCTCTGGGGTCACAAACCCCCAATTAAGTGCTTACTCTTACCCCTTTGTTTCAGGTCTTCTTTATGAAGAACTCAGATAAAAGCCATGATGATGATGATGATGAAGACAGTAACTAATATTATTGATATCTGTTAAGTGTCTATCAACATTACAAGCACTTTCATCCTTATTATGAAACTATAAGGTTGGTGTTACTATTCTCATTTTACACATGAAGAAATAAGGCAAAGAAAGTTTCCTGCATTTCCTCTTCAGTAAGTTCTGGTGACAGTAACTTGTTAATGAGGCTATAGATGCTTATTCATTGACATTTTCCCTCTCCAAATAAAACAAGAGAAAAACAGGGGGAAAATAGGTGATAACATTAGATATTTCTAGCCCATTATGGTAACAGATGTAATACTGATTCAGTGAATACAAAGTAGACTTTGAAATTACCTATTATTCATTATCATCTAATTAATTTTAGTAGGGGAATAATTTATTTATGACTATCCGTATTTTTGAGAAGTAATCACCAATACCAAATTGACTTCTAAAATTTTAGGAATAATGGCAATTCTAGAGACAAGAGCAGCAAGCACCTTCTAGGTGATGATATCACATCTTCAGGGTATACACTAGCTGTTTCTGAGAGTCTTCAGCACTTTATGGATATCTGAATGACGCATCTCCAAATCATATTATGGAGAATAAAAAAAGTGAATAAATATGCATTGAACATTGTGGACATTTCCTCCTCCAGTATTTAGCCTTGTGCTTGTGCCAACAGTCAGCACACCCTAGCAGAAATATACTTCAATCACCTTCCTAGAATTGGTGCTTCTTACTGATTTCACAAACTCTGGGCACCAAAATCCAGGTTCTAATAACAAGTAAGGTCCTCCTAGATACTTACAAGGTAACAGTAGTAAGGGGCATCCTTTAAGACAGGCTTAACTGAGATAATATAATTTGTTAAGAATCATTGGACACTTGGACTAAAACATTGGACACTGGATATCTTGGACTAAAAATGACATCATTTATGGACTAGCAAATATAAAAATTATTGTAAATACAGTATATTTATAATGTGCTATAAGCCTGTTGCTAATTTTTACCCAGGTTCCATGCAGGGAACAGGTGAAACACTTAGCAAGAACTGTTAAGGATGATGCTTCTATCCTGCTCTTGTTCAGATCTTTTTTCTTCATCTGATGCTCTTCCTTGCTGTGCCACACTGCCTGCCATTTCCATTGTAATGATCACTTTCTGGTATCGGAGCTTTCTCATTCAAATGACATAACATTTTGAGTTTCTCTAATTATGATTGCTTAGAGATTACACTTAAGGTCATAGTTATCACCAACTGACTAATGTTCAACTTCTAAGATTTCCTATTGCTGAAACGTGTTCATGCAATTACAAAGAAATGACACCTTTCCCTCACACTCTTGCTCATCTGTAGCTCTTCTTAGTACCTCTGAGGGGCACCATCTTTCTGAATACCTACACTTTCAAGCTGCATACTCTGTACCATGGTTCAGATTGCATTTTGGACAGAAGTAGATAAAACTGAGTTTCAAAATACAGCTGGAAATAATGGAATTTGAAGATAACTGGGAAGAGCTGGTAGTCTTGAGTATGGGAGCATTTTAAATACTGATGGCAGAAAACAATAGAAACAAAAATTAAAAACAAACATCAAACTGAAAAGGCAATTACAATATTACAAAAGACAAGAGGGAAGTAAAGATCTCTTGCAAACTAATAAGAGAAATAATTAACACTACAGTAGAAAAATAAAGGACACTAAAAGGAAATTCACAAAAGAAATAGAAATAATCAAAATATTTTTTAAAACCTATAATCAAATGAATAATAATTAAAGCAACAGTGAGATGTCAAACCTATAAAACTGTCCAAAGCTTGAAATAATCACCATTATTAGTAAGGCTATTAAGAAAGGGAGACTCACATTCTACTGTTGGCAGTACACGCTGGGACGTGCTTTTTCAGAAACACTTTTCCATTACAAATATTTTGAAAACCCATCTTGTTACTTGGAAATTCAATTTTTTAAATATTTCCTAAGGAAAATAATTACTTAATTACATAACAATTTAGCTGCACTGATACCCTTACAATCTACTTATGATTGCAAAAACCAATGGATCAACCGAAATAATGGTACTTTCATGCAAGAAAATATCATATAGTCACTAAAATAAATATATAGATATATTTAATTGCTACGAAAAAATCTGATACCATAAAATTTTTTAAAATAGTCTACAAAACAATATTTATTATAATTCAACCTTATTTTAGAATAAATAACATATGCATACTTTTTTAAATATTAAGGTATATGTGACAAAATACCAAAATGTTAATGGTACTTGTACCTAGATATTGAGATTTTGATTGGATTTTCTTTTCTGTTTATCTGCATTTTTAAATTTTCTACTGTAATCCTGGATTCATGGAATATATTAATACAAAAATTTATCTGAAGTATTGGAAGACATTCCTGTAGAAGAAAAATATTCTGGAAGCCAACTGAATTATTTGAAGAAGTAAATATTACTTCTTTTGACTAACTCCTACTCTAACTACTATAGCTTATAAATTATAAATAACCTCTTACTGCTTTTAAAATACATGTGTGATTTTGATAGAAGCAGATATTTTCTAACATAAAATCTATATTTGGAAGGCTTCCAGCTTAAAACAGCATCCAGTTAACACATCTTGATGCAACATTTCTAAATTTCCCACATACATATCTGCAAGTACCCTGGAAAATGCAAAAACATAATGCTACAAAAATCTGGTCTGTAAGAATTTACTTATTTACTTAGGGAGCTAGATTGACAAATGAAATAGTAGCCCTCCATATCTGCGGGAAAATATGCCTTTAGTTCCACTAAAGTTCAAGTATCATGGAATGCAGCACAGTGCAATGGCTGAGTAAGTATTGACGAGTGAGGCACTGCTTGTTAGACCAAGTACATCTGAAGTGGACATCCTGGGTGATGGCAACTTGCTGAAAACACCAGTCATACTATTTTGTAGAGAAGGATGGAAATGAGAGAAAAGAAAATTCATAAGACCTTTCAATATTTTCTACAAGCAGAAACAAAGGACAATTGTTGTCTTGCTGATCAAAAGTTAAAAACCAAATATACATCTTTAAGGATTAAAGGGGGAAAAAAATCACAGATACGAGTAGCCTTAGGAATTTAAAATTGAAGGAACAATGCAGATAATTATGAGGTGGCTTCCTTTTTGGCAGTTAATTTGGATACATTAATCATAATCAACTCTCTTTAATCAGAAATTGGGATTTCCTGAGGACTTTTCATTAATTGCGAACCAGAGCAGTAGGCAAATTATTCTTCACTGTAGATCAGAGTACTCCTTTGTGGGTTATGTTCGTATCCCAAAGAATTAAGTTCAAACAGAATTTTTACTGAATTTTGCTATCATATTACCACACATTCCCCATTATTTCATTATTGCTAATAGGAAACATATGTATCCTTAAAATGGTATACCATGAAGTGACTGAGCTAATGAGTAAAAGGGAGTCTCAACAGGTACAGCTGAGAGTGTGTAGGTGAATGGTTTCAGGGCTGATGTTTTATTCAGCATGGAAGCAGTTAAGCCAGCTCCACAGTCTCCTCTATCTTACACTGGCTTCTAATGACAATGAATCAAATTATATTTCTTTATAAGATTTAATGTTTAGCTTTTCTAATTTTACTTTTATAATGAAATTGAAGTAGGGCTGTGTGCAGTCGTTTGGATAAAATTGAAAGTGCCATCAGCTACGTTCTTTAAACTAAATAGCAGCCTTTTTTGTTTAACTATAGCAAGGGGTCCAATAGTCTTATGTGAAAATGCTCTACCTCTTTTGTTGGAATTTGACCAAGAGCTTTGAAACTGCAAGTGAAATTGCTTCTTATAAATGGAGAATTCCCAGAAAGAAAAGTTTAATTATAATGCAATTATTTGAATTAGTGTGTTTGTGTTTGATTACATATATACATTTGGGGACAATTACCAATCCTTTTGATATCGACATTTAATCATTCACGTCTTTTCAGTTTAGAGGCAGTTTCACCAGAGTGGTGGTTTTCCGAATCATATTTCACCTTCGCTATGAACTTCTTGAAAACTTGGTGTGAGGGGCAGCCTCCTTCAGGGAAAAGCACTGCATGGGAGTCAATAACCAAAATCTCTTTCAGGTTCAGAAGCTGCTAAGCGTACATCTTTGTCCAAGGCCTGTAAGCTCTCCAGGCCTCTTGGTTTTCAGCCATAAGATTAACTAACAACAGTAATTATTAATTATGTTATTACTGTGATTATGAAAATAACAGGAGCTAACATTTACTGGGTGCCCGTCATATGTCATAGAGCACGTTGTAAGATCTCATTTGTTACCACAAGGGCTCTACATCCAGTAAGAACTATTTCCCCATTTTACTGATGAGGACACTCAAGTATGAAGAGGGTTAGAAATTTGCCCAAGATCTCATAGCTAGTAAACAGCAGGGCCAGAAAATTGGGGTCTATATTAGCAACAGAAGACAAAAGGCCCTTTCAGTTCTAAAATTAAAATGAAAATAGGGATCATTTGCTAAATTATAGCAAACATGTTACTCATAGGTCTAAAAACTGTTCCTTATTGGTATAACTTATAATGGCATGTAATATAATTATTCATAAGCTTTTTTTAAAGCTACCATTTGAAAGGAAGACTACCTGTAATTTTTATATAAAATACCAGCAATGTTACATTTTGTTAATCTTCAATCGACCATTTTCCTCTTTTAAGTCATGTCCACTGTTACCATCTGTGCTTCTTTTGACTATGCATTTGAAAAGTTTGACTGAAATGTAATTTCATTGTCTGTAAAGGCAGAAACGATGAAACTGTACTCACATTATTTTAGTAGAGCATGTACTCTAAAATGTTTAGCCAGAATAACAAAGTTCATGTCAATCCTAGTTATCAAGCAGCTTAAAAATCTCTTAGAATCCACTGCAAAGCCAGCTTGAGGGTTTGAGTCTCTTGGTAAATAGGGTTGCCCCACTTAGTAAACTCACAGTTACAATGCCTGCTTTTATAGTTTTCTTCTCACCATGTTGGAGCTTACCCCATCCCTCTGCTCACACTGAGCCTATTGGTCTGCAATATTTTCTCCTCCTTGGTGAACTCTTACATATCCCTGCTTTTATTCTTGGATACTCAGCTTTGTGTCACCTCCTTCTAGGACATCGTCCTCAGGCCCCACTAATGTGCACACATTCCCAGAGAAAATGGAGGCTGGGCCCTTCTACAGAGACCTCTACTTGCCTATACTGCACTGTAGTACAATTCTCTGTTTACATGTCTTTCTTCCCTACAAGATGGCATATTATTTGTTTCAGCAGCTTTTGTATATAGAAAAACAACCACAAAATCTCAAAGGCATATGACAATAACCATATTTCTCTCAGATCTGTGGGTCAGCTGATAGTCAGCTGATGGAAACTGGCTCTACTGGCTGGCCAGTTCTGCCTCAAGCCTTGGATCGCTTAGGTCTATACGTGTATTACTTCTAAGGCCCAGTTTCTACTCACAGTGATGGAAGAGAAATAAGTTAAGGCAAGCCCCACTGGACAAGCACATTCATGCTACTACTTTCTTCCTTTTACCAAAACCAAGCCACAGACAAACTCAAATTCAGAGTCAGGGAAATATATTCCACCCCTATTACACCTAGACAAAGCTCTGAATGCACAGAATCAATTCAAGGGAGTGGAAAGTTGTGACCAAAAAGTCAAATACCATGGAATAGACACTTTTACTTACACATACATTGTCTGGAATTGTACTTAACCCACAAAGAGTACTCAGGATATACCTGGTGAATGCCTGCCCCTGATACTGTTAATCATGACCCTGCATTCATCCATTTTATAAAGCATACTCCAAATCACATCAAACTGACAAAGATTTGAAAGAGAGGATGATGAAGTGTTCACTTCAATTTACTGAGACATGAGTAATAGGTCCCAAACAGAAATACACAGATACAGGCTTTCATACAGTGAATTGCTCAGTTATAATTTGGGCAAAGCCTACAGTAGTAGCCTTAAAAATGTAGCTCATTCATTTGTGTAGCCAAATGGCTATACGTTCATTTGTAGCCAAAATGGCTACAACAACTACTCCTTTCCCATGTGCCCCTTTGCAATGTGATTGTGCCACTTGTCCCATAAAAGAGTGGAGTTTATTTCTACTCTCCTTGAATTTAGAATATCTTCGTTATTTGTTTCATCAGTAGAATATGATGCAAGAGGAGCTTAAGTCTAAAAAGATCTTGAAACTTTTGCTTTTGTTCCTTCAGAATTCACCTTTCATGTAAAGAAACTCAGGCAAAACAACGAAAGATGAGAAACCACACAAAAAGAGGCAAGACACCTGGAAGATTGAGATGCCCTGCCAACATTCAGAACCAAAGTCCCAGATACATGAGTGATGCCATCTTGGATTCTTTAGCCCAAGCTAAACCACCCCAGCCAACACCAAGTGAAACAGAAACAAGACATCCCCACTGGGCTCTGCCTGAATTCCTGACCCACAAAATCATAAACAATAAAATGTTTGTTGTTTGAAGCCACTAGGTTTTAGGGTGGTTTATAGCAAAGTAATATATAACTAAGAGTGCTCAAAAATGATCTTGAAAGAACAGAGAAAACTGATGCTGTGTACTCTGAAATAGACTAACTAGAATCATTTTACAAAAAAAAAAAAACTATTACAGAATTGCTTCATCCATAGTAAAATACATTTTGTATTAACAGATTAAAAAAATAAGCACAGAAATTTTCAGACAAAAAGAAATCAGACCTCCCACTATTTCTTGTCTAAACTTGAATGTATGGATGTAAATATTATTCAGTTTAACTTTGTTAGAAAAATCAGCAAGATGTCAGAGCATTTTAAACATGAATAAGTGTGATACAAATGATATGCTTGAGTATATTACAATTTTAAATGTCTCTACTTTTATCTAAATAATCTTTGTACTGTTAAAAAATCTCATTTTTATAAACACTTAAAAATTAAACACTTAAGTTCATGTAAAAATAGTAATCAGTAAGTAAATTTAAAAGACTTAATTCTTAGCAAATTCAACTGGCGATTTTTTAAAAAGATTCACTGATAATGTGGATTTAAACTGAACTTCTGCAAGGTGTGATTTCAAATCAAGCAGAGGAGATAACATTTTTTTAGAAATTCTTTTTCTCTCATCTAGTGAGAAGAAAATGCACTCGTATGGATGCCAAACTTCTTCAAAGCTTGTATAATGAATATAAAAGTAAACACATTTCAAGTTTGAATTCAATTCCACCTGAATATATTACAGGGCAAGTATGTCACATCCAATATTGAGGGAAACATATGGCTTCTTAGGAAATGTAAACATTTCTACTTTAGCAAGTCTAATCTGATTCATCATCATCAGTGAGTACCCTCCCCCCGCCAAAAAAAAATAGTTTGGAAAGATTCGAAAGATCATAAAAACTGACAGGGAAAAAATGCTATTAATTTTGCATTTTAACTATAGAATTAATGACAGGAAAGATGTTAATCAAAGTTACACTCATTTTACATTATATTTTCTAATGTTTTATTGTTATGAGGAATGTGTGCCCCCAGCAACATGTTAAAGACAGTCTCTCTAAATTGTGATCCTTCTTCCTCAGGGAAAATGCCACTGTTTCTGATTACTATGGAGTGACCAGTGGGGCCATGGAGAAAAGAGGCATAATAAAGAGTCACTCCATATTTAGTGCTCATAAGAAGAATGATTCTGTGATAGTCCACTGCATCTGATTTTTTTAATATATTTTTATTTTTTTATTAACATATAATGTATTATTAGCCCCAGGGGTACAGGTCTGTGAATCACCAGGTTTACACACTTCACATCACTCACCATAGCACATACCTTCTCCAATCTCCATAACCCAACCACCGTCTCCCTACCCGCCTCCCCCCAGCAACCCTGTTTGTTTTGTGAGATTAAGAGTCACTTATGGTTTGTCTCCCTCCCAATCCCATTTTGTTTCATTTACTCTTCTCCTACCCCCTTAACCCCCTCATGTTGCATCTCCTCTCCCTCATATCAGGGAGATCATATGATAGTTGTCTTTCTCCGATTGACTTATTTCGCTAAGCATGATACCCTCTAGTTCCATCCACGTCATCGCAAATGGCAAGATTTCATTTCTTTTGAAATGAAACCCCTTTCTCCACATCCTCACCAGCATCTGTCATTTTCTGGCTGGATAATTTTAGCCATTCTGACTGGTGTGAGGTGGTATCTCATTGTGCTTTTGATTTGTATTTCCCTGTGCATCTGATTTTTGTATCACATATTCTGTTTCGGCTTCTCCCTGTGGGTACTACCAACAGTCCAAAGTTTCACTCAGAAATATCTACTCGTCTTTGGATACCATGTACAAATGAGCCTACCTGCTGCTTGTTTCCAGCAAGCCACATTTACAGCATGTTATTTGGCTATGTTTCTGAACATCACTGCATACTTGAACTATTGGTTTGGGTTGCTACTGTTCTCCTTCAGCTCACCACTTATGAAGCATGTGACTATTTGGCCTTAATCCTCTATTAGACCCATTTCAATCAAGAAGTACATGGGTTGTGCACCATGATAAATTTTCATTTGAGGGGTGCCTGGGTGGCTCAGTGGGTTAAAGCCTCTATCTTCAGCTCAGGTCATGATCCCAGGGTCCTGGGATCGAGCTCCACATTGGGCTCTCTGCTCAGCAGGGAGCCTGCTTCCTCCTCTCTCTCTCTCTCTGCCTGCCTCTCTGCCTACTTGTGATCTGTCAAATAAATAAAATCTTTAAAAAAAAATTTTCATTTGAGATCCTGTCTTGTCATTGTTGCTGAGATAATTAATACAATTGGATGATCTTGAATATGTTGATTACCCTCACTAGGCTTTAGATCTCTTATCTGCTTTTAAAGTTGTAATTTTTACTGGGCCTGGTTCTCTCCATTTCTGAACACCTAGTGCACCCTACCTTTCTTGCCCCTTTGTATGAAGTGTGGCCAGGTGACTGGTTTTGGCCAGCAAAATACGAATAGAAGTGGTATGCAGCAATACTTTGAAGCAGAAATTTTAACTGTCAGCATGCAATCTACTACATTTCCTTCTGAACTTGGCAATCATGAAAGCATATATTGAAACAGTGCCCCTGTCAGCCTGTAACTCTAGTGACTAGAATGAGAAGAGCCCTTTGGCAAAAAGAATGGATGTACAGCATTTATTATTTTAAGCCACTGAGATTTGTTTGCAATGCAGTATAACCTAGCCTATGGTGGTTTACTCACAGTGAGTAAAACTTTCACAATACTAATTAGGAAAAAATTTTCACAGAGGCATCCTCTCATCTGCTGTATTTGGGATATAAGATGTGTAATGGCGTTGACAAAAGAAATAATTCTGAGGAAAAGAAGTGAGGGCTTTGGCAGCTTGGACCCCAATCAGGAAGCTTTTTTCCCAATCAAATATTCAAAACACCTTCCCCAAGTGTAGTACAGCAAAGAGCATAGCACATTAAAAACCCCACATTGGTCAGGGCAGAGAAAAAGAGGGTGCTGTGTGAGCAAAGAGAAGAAATTCACTTTGAAAATATATACATTAGAAGCGAGAATTCTAGCAAACTTAGAGAAGAAAGAATCATCTCTAACAACTGACAAAAGTGAAAAAGGGTGCACTCTGAGTACATCCACTGTAGAGACTGAAAATTAGAGCCCAGGTAAAAAACTGTGACATCACAATAGAGAAGGGAGTAGGGGGGAAAAAAAAAACAGTTCAGAGGCTGAATGAAATAAAGAGAATAAAAAGGCATTCAAACAAGACCAGAATCAGATTTTTAGAAAACGGCTTTTATGTCTCTTAAAATAAATTAGAAATTACATCAGATGGAGCACTGGGTGTGGTACATAAACAATGAATCTTGGAACACTGAAAAAATAAAATAAAATAATTTAAATATTAAATAAAATAAAAAAGAAATTATACCAGAACCCTAAGATACACTAAAAATTATAGTTGTTGTTTACAATCAGGCTTCATTTCATCACATAATACAGGATTTTTTTTTTTTTTGCCATCTTCAAGAAGTCACAAATTAAGGAAACCTGTAGCTACTATAAGTACTAGCAGATAACTTACCTTGAATGAGATCTACTTACCTTCTAATGGTTAATTTAAGGTTAAATATCTCATTTTTTTAAACAATTTTATGTATTTATTTGAGAGAGAGAGAGAAAGAGAGCATGAGAGGGAAGGTCAGAAGGAGAACCGGACTCCCTGTGGAGCTGGTAGCCCAAAGAGGGACTCAATCCTGGGATTCCAGAATCATGACCTGAGCCGAAGGCAGTCACCCAACCAACTGAGCCACCCAAGCACCCAGTTAATTCAAGGTTATAGTGCCCAAAGTAAGCAAACCATGAAAAAAATAGCACCAGGTACACAGTACTACTCTACCCGGTTTTATTTCTGTCTATACAGTACAAGTCATGAAATCAATGTCCTCTAAAGCACTTGTGAAATATAGAGTGAAATGAATCTAGTTCTCACTATGAACTATGCTTGCAACAAAATATATTAGGAGTCTTACCTCACAGATTACATATTTGTAATTGTTTTAGCTTGGTCTATTGTGTAATGCCATGTTGGTTACTACATTCTGTCTGCTAGCCACAAAGCTCTGTATTCACTTGAAATATCAGTGTTGTCATTATTTAAAAAAAAAAGTTATATATTATGACACAGAACTTCAGTGAACTCCACTTAAGAAATAAATGTGTTACTCTTATGTAGAATTTTTAAAATTAAAGACCACCAGTACTTGTCTGGAAAATGGTCATTATTCCTTTTTATTCAGAATAATTGCTCCTCCTTACTGAGTGTATTTCTATGTCCATGTTCAAATGACTAGAAAATGGCAAGGCTGATTTTTTTTAACTAAAAAGACTGTATTCTTCATTCCATACTGCTTCTATTTAATTAAGCAAGGATCATTAAAAGCTTGTCTTGCAATCTTCTAATCTTACAAACATTGTCTCTTATATGCCTTCCCTTATTCTCAGCCAATTCTAACTGTTGCAGTGGATTTTGTTTTTGTGTCCTTGATTTTAGGTTTTTTACTCACAGTCTTCCATTCTTGGTTTTGTCAACAATAACTTTTTAAATACCTTTTTTAGGCCAGACATTTGTCTTATCTCTGGAGCCTCAAAGATGGTCCCTAGTCTCAATGATTTTAGAATCTGGTGAAAATATTCACTATCTAGTAAAGTTAAAATACAGACTTCCTTCACTATTTTCTGAGTGTGTGCAATTATTAGAACCATCTACTTTCATTTTCATAAAGCCATGATACCACTGGAGTCACTGAGAGTTGGGGGACCAAGTGGGGAAATTCACCAATATTGGTTGAATCTGCAGGATTCCAGGGTTCCCATAAACCATGTAGAATGTAGTAGACAAAGTGTAAGTGGAGGGTAGAATGTGAAATTCCACTTCTAGGTAAAGTTCTATGAATTTTGACTTCTAATATATAACTTAATATAAATACCTTTTCCATTTGTAAAGGGGAGAGTATTAGGTACTTTTTGGTGTAGCTTTCCAAGGCTAAAAAGAAAATTATAGACATATATTGTGTGTATAAAAAAATTATGAGAGAGAAGTCATAACTTTCAAATAGGGTAATATGAGTTATATCTGTGAGGGGAATGACTAATAAATTTTATGCCTCAATGAATGGATGTCTAGTATATGAGTTTCTCTCAAGGTTCTCAGAACACATTTTCAATAATCTCTGAGGTCTTTGGGTCTTTTTTTTTTTTTAACTGAAAGCATAAAATGAAGACAGAGAAAGAACAAGTACATGGATTTTCAAGGGTTACAGAATGATATGTGCTCTATCAAGTATCTATTCTTACAGTTGTCAGTGGGGTTGGAAGCAGGAAACCTCATAAAAACCTTCTGAGGCTTCCACCTGTTTAAACCATTTAATGACAGAATTAGTTTTAAGCTTCATATATCTAGGTGAAACTGACAATTTTTACTAACGTAGAAGAAAATAATCAGGAAAGGGAGCAGTCTAAGGACTATGTCCATTGTGGAAGAGTTGATGAACTGAATACTTTTATAGAAGACAAACAAAGCATTGCCAGGTAGAAGGGACAGGAAAACTTCTATATTATTCCAGGAGATTAGTCAAGAATTAACATGGAGAAAATACAAGTATCTGAATAAGAATCTGAAAACAAGGCACTGGGAAAAAAAACTCTCTCTTGGGTGTGGAAACACACTTAACTGAGAGTATTTTAAAAAGTGTACAACCAGTGGCACTTTTAACCAGTGGTACATACCTCACCAAATTTAGAAAACATTTTTGTTGAGTATGGACCAGGAACTGTACTAGTTAGCATCATATGAAGTGTCACTTAGTACTAACAATAACTGTGTCATAATATACCTGTGTCATTATATATATATATGTAAAATATATATATATCATAATATAATATAACTGTGTCATAATATATCACTTTTTTAAAACTAACAATAACACCTAAGATCAAAATTACAGTTACATCTATTTTTCCAGGTAAGGAAATCAAGTTTAAAAAATATTTTTATAATGTTTTTGACAATATTAACACAAAGAAGGAGTGAAGGAATGGAAGGAACTACAATGCTGCAACATTTCTGTATAAGACTGAAATCAAGTTTGTATTAATCCAGACTAGAATTTTTGAAGTTATTAAGTATAATATCTGAGGCAACTAATAACAAGATAACTCAAAAATATAATAAAAGAAATAATAAGGAAATTAAAATGATATACTAGGTAATGTCTATTTTTTAAAAAGAATGTAGTAATAGAGGAATAAAATAAAACATAAGATATAAAGAAAACAATACCAACATGGTGGACATAAATTCAACTTTACCATTAATGACATTAAATACAAATGCAATACACACTCCATTCAGAAGACACATATTGGCAAAATAAAAAGAAAAATGACTCAACTATATATTTCTACAAGAGCCATACTTTAAATTCAAAGACACAAATAAATCAAAAGAAAGAATCAAAAAATATATATCATGCAAATAGTAAACAAGAGAGCTGAAATGACCATATTAATAAGAGACAAAATGCTTAAGAGAAAAAATGAAACTGAAGACCAGGAAAGACATATTATAATGATAAGGAAAGCAATTCATTAGGACAACATACAATTATAAACTTACATTCCCTTAACAAATGAGCTCCAAAATGCATGAAGCAAAAAAATGACAATATCAAAGGGAGAAATGGACACTTCAACAAGACCATCTCCAATACCCCACTTTTCAATAATGAATAGAACAATTAGGCAGAATATCAGCAAGAAAACAGAAATCTGAGCAGCACTTTAAAAGAATTAGATCTGAGTAATCTATAAAATACCACTCAACGATAGCAGAATATGCATTCCACGCAAGTATACATGGAACATTCTCCACAACAGAACATATGTTAGACCATAATCAAGTCTCAATAAATTTAAAAGAATTTAAATCATACAAAGTATGCTTCTCAACTATGATAGAATAAAATTAGAAATCAGTAACAGGAGGAAATTTGGGAAACTTGCAAATACATAGAACTAAACACTCTCCTAAAAAAAACAATGGGATAAAAATGAAATCACAAGGCAAATTAGAAATTTGAAGTAAATGAAAAAATAAACAAAACATTATTAATATTTCCAGATGCCACTAACAAAGTGCCTAAAGGGAAAGTTAGAGATAAAAATGCCTATATTTTTTTTTTAAAATTTTTCAAATAAATAGTAACAGGCTTCCACCTTAAGAAGCTAGAAAAAGAAGAGCAAACTAGGGGCGTCTGGGTGGCTCAGTGGGTTAAAGTCTCTGCTTTCAGCTGGGGTCATGATCCAGGGTCCTGGGATCAAGCCCAGCATCAGGCTCTCCGCTCCGCAGGAAGCCTGCTTCCTCCTCTCTCTGCCTGCCTCTCTGCCTACTTGTGATCTTTGTCTGTTGAATAAATAAATAAAAACCAAAAAAAAAAAAAAAGAGAGAGAGAGAGAGAGAGAGCAAACTAAAACCAAAGCAAGTGGAAGGAACAAAATAAGAAATGACAGAGCAGAAATAAATGAAATAGAAAATAGAAAAAAATCGATAGAAAAAAATCAATAAAACCAAATTTACTTGAAAACATCAAGCCTTTAGCTAAACTGACCAAATAAAAAGTGAAATTACTGAGATATGTAATAAAAGGGACATCATTTCCAAATTTACAGAAATTTTTTAAAAGAGGATTAAAAGGGAATGCTACAAAAAGTAGTATACTTACAAACCTGATAACCTAGAGGAAATGAACAAATTCCTAGGATGATACAAAGTATGAAAACTGACTCCAGAAGAAATAGAAAACCATGACAGAACTATAACAAGCAAAAAAGACTTACAAAGTCCCACACAGAAAAGTCCAGACTCAGCTGGCTTTACATGTTAAACTGTTTAAAGGAGAATTAATATCAATCCTTCACAAACTCTTCCAAATAATAGGTGATGAAACACTTCCCAATACATTCTATTTGACCACATTACCATGATACCAAAATCAAAGAAAGTGTGACAAAACTACAGACCAATGACCTTTATGAATATAAATGGAAAATCTTCAATAAAATAGCAGCAAACCAAATCGAGTAACATTTTTTAAAAAGAAGAAAAAGATTATATACCATAATTAAATAGTATTTATCACAGAAGCAAAAAGTTGGTTCCACAAATGAAAAATCAATCAATGTGATATATCACATGAACACAATAAAGAACAAAAAGCATGCAATTGACTTGATAGATGAAGAAAAATTACATAACACACTTCAATACCCTTTCATGATAAAAACATAACAAACTTGAAACAGAAGGGAGGATCCTTAACTGGATAAAGGCCCTCTACAAAATGTTAACAGTTTATATCAAACTTAATCATGAAAGACTAAATGTTTTCCTTTAAGAACAGGAACAAGATAAAGATGTCCATTCACACTTCTATACTGTGGTGGAGGTTCTAGCTACAGTAATTAGGCAAGAAAAAGAAATAAAAGGCATTCAGATTAAATTGAAAGAAATTAAATGATCTCCATTCACAGATAACAATCTTATATTTAGAAAATCCTAAAAAATCCACACACACACAAAAAATAGTATAGCAAGGTTATAGGATACAAGTTCAATATACAAAATCAGTTATATTCCTATACAGTAGCAATGCACAATCTGAAAAAAGTTAAGAAAACAACTCTATTACAACAGCAACAAAAAATGAAATACTTAGGAATAGGTTTAACAAGAATGTATAAGACTAACACACTGAAAACTACAAAACATCATTGAAAAAATTAAAGAAAAAATAAATAGAAAGATAACATATGTTGTTCATAGATTGAAAGACTTACAATTAATATAGTAATACTTCCCAAATTAATCTAGATTCAGTACAATCCTTACCTCAATGTCAGCTGCCCTTTTTACAAAAATTTGCAAGATGATTTAAAATTCATATTTTAATGGCTTCAAGGGACTCAGGATAGCCAAAGCAATCTCTAAAAGGAAAGATAAAGCTGGAAGACTCACACTTATAATTTCAAGTTTACTACAAAACAAAAAACAAAAAACAAAAGTTGATGAACATTTTTTCATGTGTCTGATAGCCATTTGTATGTCTTCATTGGAAAAGTGTCTGTTTATGTCTTCTGCCCATTTTTTGACATGATTGTCTGTTTTGCATGTGTTGAGTTTGAGAAGTTCTTTATAGATCCTGGATATCAGCCTTTTGTCTGTACTGTCATTTGTAAATATCTTCTCCATTCCGTGGGTTGACTCTTTGTTTAGTTGACTGTTTCCTTTGCTGTGCAGAAGCTTTTGATCTTGATGAAGTCCCAAAAGTTCATTTTCACTTTTGTTTCCTTTGCCTTTGGAGACATATCTTGAAAGTTGCTGTGGCTGATATTGAAGAGGTTACTGCCTATGTTCTCCTCTATGATTCTGATGGATTCCTGTCTCACGTTGAGGTCTTTTATTCATTTCGAGTTGATCTTTGTGTATGGTGTAAGAGAATGGTCAAGTTTCATTCTTCTACATATAGCTGTCCAATTTTCCCAGCACCATTTATTGAAGAGACTGTCTTTTTTCCACTGTATATTTTTTCCTGCTTTGTTGAAGATTAGTTGACCATATGTTCATCACTAGCCATCAGGGAGATTCAAATCAAAACCACATTGAGATACCACCTTACACCAGTTAGAATGGCCAAAATTAACAACACAAGAAACAACATGTGTTGGAGAAGATGTGGAGAAAGGGGAACCTTCTTACATTGTTGGTGGGAATGCAAGTTGGTGCAGCCACTTTGGAAAACAGTGTGGAGATTCCTTAAGAAATTAAAAATAGAGCTTCCCTATGACCTTGCAATTGCACTACTGGGTATTTACCCCAAAGATACAGATGTAGTGAAAAGAAAGGGCCATCTGTACCCCAGTGTTCATAGCAGCAATGGCCATGGTCACCAAACTATGGAAAGAACCAAGATGCCCTTCAACGGACGAATGGATGGGAAGATGTGGCCCATATACACTATGGAGTATTATGCCTCCATCAGAGAGGAAGAATACCCAACTTTTGTAGCAACATGGATGGCACTGGAAGAGATTATGCTGTGTGAAATAAGTCAAGCAGAGAGAGTCAATTATCATATGGTTTCACTTATTTGTGGAGCATAAGAAATAATATAGAGGACATGGGGAGATGGAGAGGAGAAAGGAGTTGAGGGAAATTGGAGGGGGAGATGAACCATGAGAGACTTTGGACTCTGAAAAACAATCGGAGGGTTCTGAAGGGGCGGGGGGTAGGAAGTTGGTTGAACCTGATGGTGGGTACTATGGAGGGCACGTATTTCATGGAGCACTGGGTGTGGTGCATAAACAATGAATTCTGGTACACTGAAAAGAAATTTAAAAATAAATAAATAAATATGTCCAGTACATATTGACTACAAAGGTTGACTACAAAGTTCCAGTAATTAATCAGTGTGGTACTAGCATTAGAATAGACATACAGATCAATTGAATGGTATTTTAAATCCAGACTTACACTTTCCATTTATAGTCAGTTGACTTTCACAAGGGTGTCAAAGCATTTCAATTGGCAAAAAAAAAAAAAAGTGTTTTTTTTTAAAGATTTTATTTATTTATTTATTTGAGAGACACAGAGAGAGCATGATCAGGGGAAGGAATGGAGGAGAGGGACAAAGAGACTCGGTGAGGACAGAGACAGACACAGGGCTAGATCCCATGACCCAGAGATCACCACCCAAGCCAAAATCAAGAGTGGAATGCTCAATGGACTAAGCCACCCAGGTGCCCCAAAAATAGTCTTTCTAAAAAGAATTCTGAGCCAACTATCTACATGCATAATGATGCAGTTGGACCCTATCTCATGTATATATAAACATTAACTCAAAATGGATCACAGAATTAAATGTAAAATCTAAAACAGTAAGACTCTTCGAAATAAACATAGAAGTAAAACTTAGTGACCTTAGGTTAGACAATGATTTCCTAGATGTGACATCAAAAGAACAAACAACAAAAAAATAGATAAATTATACTCAATCAAAATGAAAATGTTTTGTGCTTCAAAGTCCAAGAAAAAAAAAAAACACTGAATGAGAGAAATAATTGCAAATCATGCACGTCATAGGGACTTGTACTCAGAATATTTTAAAAATCCTTATGTCAACAATAAAAATATAATTAACCCAATTTAAAAATAAAATATTTTGGGACGCCTGGGTGGCTCAGTTGGTTAAGCAGCTGCCTTCGGCTCAGGTCATGATCCCAGCGTCCTAGGATCGAGTCCCGCATCGGGCTCCTTGCTCGGCAGGGAGCCTGCTTCTCCCTCTGCCTCTACCTGCCATTCTGTCTGCCTGTGCTTGCTCTCTCTCCCCCTCTCTCTCTGACAAATAAATAAAATCTTAAAAAAATAAATAAATAAATAAATAAATAAAAAAAATATTTTGAAGATATTTCTGAATTTATACAAATAGCTAAATCAGTATAGGAAAAGGTATATAACATCATTACTCATTAGAGAAATGCAAATCAAAACCACAACAAAGTTATTAGTTCACACACACAGTAGGATGGCTATAATAAAAAAGACAGACAACAACAAATAAGTGTGGGGCACCTGGGTAGCTCAGTCACTAAGCGTCTGCCTTTGGCTCAGGTCAGCATCCCAGGGACCTGGGATTGAGCCCTGCATGTTGGCTCCCTGCTCAGCAGGAAGCCTGCTTCTCCCTCTCCCACTCCCTCTGCCTATGTTCCTTCTTTCGTTGTGTCTCTCTGTCAAATAAATAACTAAAATCTTTAGGGAAAAAAAAAAAACAAGTAAGTGTTAGTGAGGCTGTGGAATAGTTAGAACCCTCATACAACACTGGTAGAAATTTAAAACTACACAGTCACTTTGGAAAATGGTTAAGAAATTCCTCAAAACTAAATACAAAATTATCATTTGTTCCAGCAATTACACTCCTAAACATATCACCAACTCAACTGAAAACATGTTCACACAAACCTTGCACAGGAATGTCATAACAGCATTACAGGAATGCCCAGGAATGTTACAGTAGCTACTCATGATAACCAGGAAGCTGAAACAGTCCAAAATGCCCATCAGCTGATGAATGGATAAAATGGACCATGTTCACATAATGGAATATTATTCAGTAAGAAAAAGGAGTGACACATGCTACAACATGGATGACCTTGAAACCTTGATGCTACATGAAAGAAAGTCTGCAGGGTAAGGGAAAATGGAGAGAACTGCCAGTAGGCATTTGCTATGATGAAATTAAATGGTAATAATGCTTGCCCAGCTCTGTGAATATACACTTTAAAGCATGGGTTTTACATGTGAATTCTGCCTTAACAAAGTATTATTTTTAAAGTTTTTAATAAATAAAAGCTGGGGAAAAAATGCCTAAAGTCATCAGCCAAAAGGCAAAGAAGCTGGGAAATATAATATTTTTATTCTAAGCCCTCTCTAATAACCACTTTACTATGCTGTAGTCATCTCTAAGTAGTAAATTGGAAAAGATCACCAATAAGATGTACTCCATCCCTAAAATTCCTCAATTCTATGGTTTAGTGCATAGAGGCTGTGTAAGTTTATACCCTACTGATTCAGAACAAAATGGGTACTAGGAAGAATAGATCCCAGTGACTTTAATGTAAAATCAGAATTAAGGGCTAACTCTGAACTCATAGTACGAGGATCATGCCTCCAGAACACATTGATGAGTAGTTCTTGGTGTAAAAGAAAAGAATTTCTTCCCTGGGAAAAAATTCCCTCCAATATATAAGACTGGCCGCTATTGATCTAACTCCACTAACCCTACCTTAATCACCCATACCGTAGTTTTCAACACTCTGCATGTTATCAGCCTTTGCAAACAAAATTCCCTACCCCATCAAACCCTTACACAGTTCCTTATAAAAATATCTCCATGATTCCAGAAAAACTGATTGTTCAATAATCAAGTCAATCAACAGGTCAAGTAGTATAAATCGAGTTGTCCAATTAATGATTTCCAAATGTAAAATCTGTAAGGCACAGATTTCTACAATTCTACAGAACGGAGAACAGATATATGAAAAGCTGTTAAGAGGGGAAGGGCATTCAAATATTCGCAGGCATCTGCCAGATATTTATTACATATTTATTAATATTCTGTATACTCAGACAGCACAGATGTTTCAGTTCTTAGGATAAAGCAAACATAGAAACAACGATTTTCAGAGTCTGAAGAGACTTTAGAAATTACCCACACCAACCTCCCTATTTTACGGGCTGGAAAAGTGCAGTGCTAAGAAGAAAACAGATATGATTAGCTCACCCAGTTCACTGCAGATGTGGGACCTGAATGCATGTTTCTTGATTCATGGACCAGTTGTCCTCTTGCAGTTTTAGTTCCCATGTCTTCAGCGAAACTGCAAATTGATTAAGAAATTTGTCCCTTTTTAAAAACACAAAGTATGCAAACCATAAGTACAGTCCAGATGAGGAAGTTTTAATCACTCCTCTTGACCCTCTAAATTGCTCCAATACAACCCCAGTACCACAAAGTATGTTTTCCGTTAGTCTCAGACCATTCTCTAAATGTGATACTATGAAGGTAGGTTAACTGTCTCAAAGACATGATTCACTGGAAGATGAACACTGAGTAATGTCCCCTACCTGGAAACCAAGAACTCAATGTTGTAGCTGAATCAAGAGAATAAGAGTTTCTTCACCATTATTCCCTCATACATTTCTCTTCGGTTCCTCTTTGCTGGGTGTTTGTTTGTTTGTTTATATTTTTTTAAAGATTTTTTATTTATTTATTTGACAGACAGATCACAAGTGGGCAGAGAGGCAGGCAGAGAGAGAGGAAGGGAAGCAGGCTACCCGCTGAGCAGAGAGCCCGATGCGGGGCTCGATCCCAGGACCCTGGGATCATGACCCAAGCTGAAGGCAGAGGCTTTAACCCACTGAGCCACCCAGGTGCCCCCTCTTTGCTATTTTTAAACTCCTTTCCATTTCCCCTTGCCTTATTTCCATCTCTCTGTTCAAAAAAGTCCAAATATATAGCACAGAGAGGAGGACCATATCAGAGTGAATATTCTATTCCCTTTGCTCCCCTCAGACTGTCCCTATTCTCCCCACCCGAAGTATATGAACAAGTTTTTCGCTCACTGCCTGCTTTTCCTTAATTCAATCATTTAAGGTCTTAGAACGTTGTATATAAATACAGTCCTCTCAGAATTTTTCATAAAACAAAATCCAGGAATGGAGGTAAAGAGCATTGACATTCTGATCATCTATTATAAAAGTAATATTTTGTGTTTTTTTCTTATTTTAAACAAGCTGCAGTTTGGAAAAGCAGTGTGTTTTGTTTATCATGTCAAGTTCTTATGAAAGTATTTGAGTTGGATTTCACCCAAAATCTATAATTCACCATGTAATGCATAATTTTGCTGTCATATGGCTGCAAATTTTGACACTTATTTTGCCAGAAAACACAGGTATGAATATGAAAGAGGCCCCCTCAGAGATTTATTGCTTAATATCCCACTAGTTCCCCAGTCTTTCACTGTCAAAGCTCAGCCATCCATTATTTACCAAGCAGATTTTTTTTTTGCCCTTTGTTTCTGCTCAGATTCATTTAAAAATCACCCTTTGAAAGGTCCATAGGCTATTTTTAATTGTTGTTAACTGTTTCAAGTCCCTCAATAATAAATCCCATAAACTGTTCTGGATAGAGATTTTCGTAGCATAAAATAAATATAGATGATTTTATAATTCCCTTAAAATGGTCATAGTTGTAAATATTAACAGGAAAATTTTTATTGTTCCAACTGTAATACAATGTCAATAAAAACCATTCCTTCTCTTCCTGTTTATCGGCCTCAAAATTCTTTGTCTCACGTATAGGAGTCATTATTGAAAGAAAAATGGGTACTTTTCTGACCTAAGAACTATTAAAATTTAAATAAATCCAAATTTCAGCATTTTCTGGGTTAAATTAGTGCACTACTTCAGTATCTGCAATTCAAATAAGTCCTCTGAGAAATTGGCCTCCACAACCAGTGACGTGCTGCTGAACTGAACAGATCTCCAAAATATCCTAACAGATTTCTTTCTTTCATTGTAGAATTGTTTCCATCTGGTGCTTAGATATTAAACCTGGAATATGTAAAGGCTCTCCCCTCTCACCCTGTTTGACTTCCAAATTCTGGCAAATAATTTGCATTGTCAATGAACCGAGGATTAAAATTTTGAACTTACTGTGTAGTTGTAAGATGTACAACTTAAAGTAATAGATCTTTGAAGTAGTGGATTTTTTTCTTTTCATTTTGAGAAATGGAGATTTGAAGTGTTTGTTGTTTGTATTTCTAACTCAAACCAACTTTGTTTGAAAAAAAAAGAATAAAACTTCTCTTGATTTTCTTCCCAAGTCCAGAACGTTGAATTATGAATTTATGAACAGCACTACAGGCCAGTCTTTGTAGGTATATATTCATAACAGAATAGAAGCATCTAAAAACTTCTGTATTTATTTATTTAGATAGCTAGATATTTAGGTGTATATATGCAGAAGTTTCTAAGATCCTGGGTCCATGGACACTAATTTCTTCAAGAGAATTTTAAGGATCCTCACAGTAATAAAAAATGTCTGACTTTTAAGACTGGCAACATTTTTTCATAGCATCTTAACTGGAAAGCACAGAGTTACTTCTAAGAAATCTAATTGCTTCCAGAAATGTTTAAACCACTAGGGGAATGTTTATATGAAATGAGCAACAGTCACAGGAGTGAATAAGCCAGTTCTCTGCACTGCGTGTTGCAGTGTAAAAGCCTAGGAGCACACACGGAGAGTTACAAGAGAACCATGTGCCACACAATCGTTTTGTTCAATCTTTCTTCTTGTCATTAGTCTTGCAACTTCTACCCGACCCTCTTCAACTAACAGTGGATCTCACAAGTCTCTCAGAGCACAGTTAATCCGGCTCTCTCGTCCAAATCCTCACACTTCATGCCTGTCCTCCCTTCACTGTTCTTTTCTTTTTGACGTCCCATCATACTGTCTTCACATTGTCTCTTATTTAACTGCTTCCTTTTTAAAAGATTTTATTTACTTGAGAGAGAGTGAGAGAGAGAGAGCACAAGCCAGGGGAAAAGGCAGCAAGAAAAGCAGACTCCACTGAGCAGGGGGCCCAACGCGGGACCTGATCCCAGGACTCTGGGATCATGACCTGAGCCAAAGGTAGCTGCTTAACAGACTGAGCCACCCAGGTGCCTGCTAACTGCTTCCTTTAATCCCTTTCTTCTAAACTGTATCTGCCTTGATCTCCTGGAACATTTTCTGATGCATTTCTCCATTTCACATCCATTTCATGGCTAGTTAAAAAAAATAATTGAGTTCCTGCACAGCACATGAAACTACTTACCATTTTCTGTTCAGTGTGCTGCTCACATTTAACTTTAAAAAAAATTTTTTGAAGAGACATTCAGGAAAGGAACTGATACAACTTGGGGAAGGACAGTTAGTGTTTTGCCGATAAGTATATAACCACTTGCCTGATTCTAACAAACATTTGTGGGAATATTTTAAAAACAATTTGCTTCAGCTGGATCTCCGTTGGATCCAGTATCTTGACCCAAAAATCTCTAAACAAAAAGATTCATTAAAATGAGTGAGAATTTTCCAAAAATTTCAAGATGCCATGCAATGAATTTCGATAGTTGCCTGCCATGCAAACTATCGTAGCATAAATTTAGACCTAATAGAACTAATCTTCTAGGACATTCTAAAAATATTGTATATGCCTTAAAACAAAATCTGAGAAATACCAAAAATACTCATTGCAGTTGGCAACATCTGAGCATTACAGAAAATCACAATGTGTTCTTCCGGCTACACACAACAACAACAAAAAAATACCGGTCCTAATAAGGAATTGATTTAATGGTTTTGTGTCTTCACCTATTTAGAAAGAAGAAAGAAGGAATTTAATTTTATTTTATGAAAAACTGCATTTTCCTTTGCCTCCCTTTTCCTTCCTCTCCATCTGCCCTCCACTTCACCCTCCACCCCTTTAAGATTTCTCATTTGTATTATAGTGGCACAGATTCAGAGGAGGGGTGGAATCTGATATTTCGGGTGGTCTTAATAAAGACTTAGTCTTTGGCTAACCTCTCCTTAGAATGGAAAGTAGCCAAGAATTTCCAATATTAGAAAGAGTCACTTTGAAAAAAAACTCTGTATGTACATCGAAGTGCATGTCACTATACTAGCCCTCATTTAAGAAGCAAAACAGAATGGGGCCTCGTCAGCCAAAGCAACAGCTATTTCTCCCAAACTTAAAACACATCCTTGCATAGGTTATGGTTCCTATTTGGTTTTTGTGTTCATTTATTTCAGTTTATTGTTTGACATCTCCCACCAGTTGAACCAGGAAACTCATGGCCGTGCTTCAAAAAACAACTCCACCCCACATTTATTTTTTAATTTGTTCTGATTATTTACTCTTTTACACTCACAAAGCTTCATGGAATAAGTGCCCAAAGAAGATAGTGTTTGCTTTTTATTTTTGAGTACAGTATTAGAAACTGTATGTAAAATCTCCCTTGCAGCTCCTCCTTTTGATTAGAAAATTATGTTAGATTCTTATTTGTTTTGAAAAGTCAGTTGTATATTTTAATTAAAGGAAGAAATAAAAAGTCTTTTTCCCTACAGCAGGCTTACAAAGAATGAAGAAGTTATTTCTCTCAATAATGACTTAACAAATGAGGTTTTAGTCCCCTAAATTAAGGTAAAGATTAGAAGGAAAAAAATTACCTGTACAGTGAGCATATATTATCATGGACTTTGAAAGTGCCTATCTTTTTGGCACTTGGAAACACATAGAAGAACTATCCATATAGGTTAAAAAAAAAAAAAAAAAAAAAACATTATTTCAACAAAAATAGCCAAACTGTTGCCAGACAACAAAGTGGCAAATTCATCTTGGCTCATTGGTGCATGTCTTGATTTTCCAAATGAAACTTTGCATCAAAGGAAAAGTTTGAGCACCTTCCTATAAGATCAATTAAAACTAAACTACAATTGGTACAGATTTTTTTTAAAGATTTTAATTATTTTTTTGACACAGAGAAAGAGAGAGAGAGAGAGAGAACACAAGCAGGGGGAATGGGAGAGAGAGAAACAGACTCCCCGTCAAGCAGCGAGCCTGATGTAGAGCTAGATCCCAGGACCCTGGGATCATGACCGGAGCCGAAGGCAGATGCTTAATGACTGAGCCACCCAGGCACCCAACTGATAGAACTTTTAAGAGTTACAAATTCCCACCATTCTAATCTCTCCAACTCTTAAGAGCAATCTAATTTTGTTTGATTGCAACTGAATCAGAAGAAAGGAGATATTTAATAAACTGTAGAGTTTGTAATACAACACTGGTTTCCTTTATTAAGCAATTTCTCTAAAAAGAATGTCAAAACTCTGTAAACTTGATCAGACTGGTACTGGAAAATGTAAACAACACTACAAAATAATGATGAGAACGTTTTATCCAGGTTAGCACAAACAGATAAGCCTTGCTTTTAAGAGAAAAATTCCATGGAAACTGATGTACAAAAGAAGGGAGTATTGCAAACTCACACTAGAAAGGTCATTGGCAGAGATCAACTTCATAGTATTTAGTGTATCTACCCTGGAACAAAATAGGGCTAAGCTGATTGAGCAGGGATTTGAGCCTACAAAGGAATAAGTCCAGGTATTACAGATTAATGTTTCAAGAACTACATTATTTATTTTCAACATTCTTCTTTTATTTTTTGAGTTCTCAAATAACTTATAGAAGAAATCCATAACCCAAACTATCTTCAAAATGATAATGCACAAGAAATCTCCCAAATAATCAATCCTCTTTGAATGTGCCTTCGTTCCATAAGAATGTGAGAATTAGATTTCTCCAGAAGGTGATAAACCTATTTTCAATGATGATGACTTTTCTTTGTTTTCTTTTTTTAAAGTACTGTATTTATTGGGGCGCCTGGGTGGCTCAGTGGGTTGGGCCTCTGCCTTCGGCTCGGGTCATGATCTCAGGGTCCTGGGATCGAGCCCCGCGTCGGGCTCTCTGCTCGGTAGGGAGCCTGCTTCTCCCCCTCTTTCTCTGCCTACTTGTGATCTCTCTCTCTCCGATAAATAAATAAATAAATAAATCTTTAAAAAAAAAAAAAGTACTGTATTTATTTATTTGACATAGAGAGAGCACGAGCAGGGCGGGAGGAGTAAGAGGAGAGGAAAAAGCAGGCTCCCCACTGAGCAGAGAGCCTGTTGCAGGACTTGATCCCAGGACCTCAGGATAATAGCCTAAGCCAAAGGCAGATGCTTAACAGACTGAACCACCCAGGCACCCCAACTTTTCTTTATTTCCAATTGAGAAAGGAACAAAGAGCTAACTTTGAATTTTAACTTTTACAAGTGTACATTTGAAGATACCGTTTTATCCTGAGAATATTTGGAAGAATGATAATAGTTAATAGTGACTAACACTGACTCTGTTTCAATATGGTAGATAGAGCACATGTATCTAATTATAATATTTTCTGAAGCCTACTAAAACTACAGTAAATATTTTTAATATTTTTAAAAAACACTTTATTGAACAATGATTGACATACAAAAAGCTGCACATATTTAGTGAATACTACTTTATGATTTTGAAGATAAGCATAAATAACCTTGAAGACATCACCCTGGTCAATCTCATAAACATATCATCACCTCCAAAAGTTTCTCCCCACCCTACTTATTTATTTGTGTGTGTATATGTGTGATAAGAAGACTTAATATCAGGGAAATGCAAATCAAAACCATAATGAGAATATCACCTCATACCCAGTAGTATGACTTTTATCAAAATAATAAAAGATAACAAGTGTTGGTAAGGATGTGGTGAAAGGGAACTCTTGTACACTACTGATGGTTATACAAATTGGTATAGCCTTTATGGAAAACAGTATGAATGTTTCCTCAGAAAAATGAAAAAATGAACTACTATATGATGCATCACTCCTATTTTTTTGAGTGTAAGCAAAGGAAATAAAATCATTATCTCAAGATATCTACACTACTGTGTTCCTTACAACATTATTCACAGTAGACCTATGGAAGCAACCTATGTAGCCATCAATGGATGACTGGCTAAAGAAAATGTGATATGTTTACACAGTGTAATATTCTGCCTTAAAAATAGAAGAAAATCCTGACATTTGTGACAAATGGATGAAACTAAAGGATATTATGCTAAGTTAAATAAGCCAGAGAGAGAAAGACAAATAGTGCATGATCTCACTTATATGTGAAATCAAAAATAATCAAACTCATAGAAGCAGAGAGTAAAATGGTAGTTATCAAGGGTTAGGGATGTGGGGGAAATGGAGAGATGTTGGTCAAAGTGTATAAACTCTTAGCTATAAGACAAATAAGTTCTGGAAATCCAATGTACAGCATGGAGACTATAGTTATGTTATAATGTATATTTGAAATTTGTTAAGATTTCTTATCTAAAAAAGGGAACTAACTGCCTGAAGTGATAGATATGTTAATTAGTTTGATTATAGTAATCACTTTACAGTATATACCTATATCAAATTACACTGGATATCTTAAATATGCAGAGCATAAGTTAATAATATCTCTATGAAACTGGAAAAATATATATCACACATTCAAAAAATAGGAAAATATGACTCAAAATGAGAAAACAAATCAATCAATATAAATTAAACCAGAGCCGCTACAGGTGTTAGAATTAGCAGACAAGTACATTAGAAATGTTACTATAGATATATTCCAAGTATCCAAAAGTTAAGACATGGAAGATTTTTTTTTTTAAACCCAAATCAAACTTCAAAAAATAAAAACTAGATTGTCCAAGGTGAAAAATCTCTGAATCAGATTAATGGTAATTAGACACTGAAGGAGAAAAAGAGTAGTGAACTTAAAGAGAAAATAACAGAAACTATCCAAAATGAAACATAGAAAAACAAAATAACCTCCCTCCCTCCAAAAAATAATGAATATATAGCATCACTGTGAACTGTGAAACAACTTGAGGCAACCCAAAATATATGTACTTAGAGTATTGTATGGAGAAAAGAACCAGGAGGGAAAGTAAAAAATATTTGAAGACATAACCTCTAAAATGTTCCAAATGTGAAGAGAACTATAAATCTCCAGTCCAAAGAACTCAGTGAACAAGAAACAAAGACGGACGTCCTGGTGGCTCAGTAGGTTAAGTGGTCTGCCTTCAGCTCAGGTCAGCATCTCAGGATCCTGAGATGGAGCCCAAGTAGGGCCCAGGGCTGAGCACGGAATCTGTTTCTCCCTCTCCTGTTGCCCCTCCCCCCACCACACTTGTACACACACTCTCTCTCAGATAAATAAATAAAATCTTTAAAAAAAAAATAAAGAAGAAAGAAAGAAAGAAAGAAAGAAAAGAAAGAAAGAAAGAAAGAAAGAAAGAAAGAAAGAAAGAAAGAAAGAAAAGAAAGAAAGAAAGAAAGAGAGAAAGAGAGAGAGAAAGAAAGAAAGAAAGAAAGAAAGAAAAAGAAAGAAAGGGAGGGCACCTGGGTGGCTCAGTTGGTTAAGCAACTGCCTTCAGCTCAGGTCATGGTCCCAGAGTCCTGGGATCAAGTCCCACATCGGGCTCCTGGCTCCATGGGGAGTCTGCTTCTCCCTCTGACCTTCCCTCTCATGCTCTCTCTCACTCTCCCTCTCTCTCTCAAAATAAATAAATAAAAATCTTAAAAAAAAGAAAAAGAAAAAGAAACAAAGAAAACCACACCAGGGTATATCATAATAAAATTGCTTAAAATCAGTGATAAAGACAAAGTCTTAAAAGCAGCCCCCTAAAATTAAATATGTAATATTCAGACAAAAAGATCTGAAAATGACAGCAGATTTCTAGGTGGATGCAATGCAAGAAGCAACACAATGGAGCAATATGTCTAAAGTACTAAGAAGGGAAAAAAAGATATCAAAGAAAAAAAAAGTAGGGGCTCCTGGGTGGCTCAATCTGTCAAGCATCTGCATCAGCTCAGGTCATGATCCCAGGGTCCTGAGATTGAGCCCCCTGCTCAGCAGGGAGTCTGCTTCTCCCTCTGCCTCTCCCCACCCTTGCTTGTGTCTCTTTCTCCTTTCAAATAATTAATTTTTTTAAACTGTAGAATTTTATGCCTAAAGAAAACATCTTTGAAAAATGAAGTCAAAATATTTTCTCAGACATATAAAAGCAACAAGAATTTATCATCAACATACAAAAATAAAAAGTTTACATTGAAAAACTCTAATATTTAGAAAGTAAAACACTTCTAAATATTCCATGGGTCTAAAAAAAGGGTAGAAAGAAAACTAGAATGTATTCTGAACAGAATAAAAATACAAACACAATTATTATGGGTTACATTGTACTCCCCCCTCCAAAATTATGTTCAAGTTCTAAACCCTGAGAAGCTCAGAATGTACGTAAACTTATTTGAAAAGAAAGTGATTACAGGTATAATTAGTTAATTCAAGATGAGGTAATACTGGATAAGGTGAGCCCTAATCTAATCTAAGACGACTAGTACTCTTACAAGAAGGGAAGAGGCGCACACAGTAAGAATATGAGATGATGACAGACGCAGAGATCAGTACAATGCACTCAAGCCAAGGTACACCAAGAATGACTGCTACAATGAAAAGCCAGGAAGGGTCAAGGAAGATTGTACCAAGAGTCCCAGAGGGAGCATAGCCCTGCTGACACCTTGATTCAGGGCTTCTGGTCTCCAGAACTGAGAGAGAATGAAATTTCTATTGTTTAAAGCCATCCAGTTTATAACACTTTGGTATGACATTAATTTTTTTTAAACTGTAGATCAACGTAACATATCAAAATCAATGTAACATATCAAAACATGTGGAATGCCACTGAAAAAACAGTACTTAGGTAGAAATTTAAAGCACTTAATACGTACACTGGAAAATAGGAATCAACTCAAGTCAATGACATCAGCTTTCAAAGTAGAAAGAAGAAATAAAATATCAAAGCATAATTATCTAGAAATCAGAAAATTTAAAAAAAAACAATGAAACCAAAACGTGGTTCTTTAATAACATCAATAAAATTGACATACATTGTAGTCAGACTACTAGGAAAGAAATAAAATAAAAGAGAGGTGACACTAATTACCAAACTCAGTAATGAAGACAGTAACAGAACTAGAGATTCTATGAATATTAAAAGATATGAAGGAAACATTGTGAACACATTTATGACAATAAATTCAACAACTTAGATGAAATGGGCAAATTCCTTGAAAGATACAACTACTAACACCTACACAAGAAATAAAAATTTTATCTATGAAAAATATTTAATTGTAGTTAACTTTTCCCCACGCACAAAAAAATCCAGATACAAATAGCTTGACAGACCATTTCTCTCAAAATTCAAGAAAAAAATGGTACCAATTCTGCACAGATGCTTCCAAAAAATTAAAGTTAACTAAATAATTCACAAATGATTCTCTAATGCCAGAAGCACCGTGACATCAAACCCAGACAGGGACAGCCGTGCTTTCCCGCTCACATGACAGCCTTTGGTGCCCCCGCCATATCTGCCATGCCTGATATCGTGCTCTTCAGCAGGCAGCTTGCACCAGCAGCTGTCTCAGCACGTGGCTGACTGGCTGGGACTGGAGCTGGGCAAAGTCGTCACCAAGAAGTTCAGCAACCAGGAGACCAACGGTGAGATCAGGGAAAGCGGGAAGGGCAAAGATGTCTAGAACACCCAGAGTGGCTGTGGAGAAATCGACAACATGATGGAACTTCCTTGTCCTGATCAACGCCTGCAAGACTGCATCATCATCCAGGGTGACCGCTGTGATCCCATTTTTCATACTCTTGACAAGATAAAAAGGATAAGGATCACCCTCTGATTTCTGTGAAACTCGTGCTTTTGCTGGGGCAGATCACATTATCACCATGGACCTGCATGCCTCTCAGATCCAGGGATTCTTTGAGATTCCAGTGGATAATCTGCCCACAGAGCCTGCAGTCCTGCAGTGGATTCAGGAGAACATTGCGGAGAAGAGATACTGTATTATTGTTTACCCGATGTCAGGGGAGCTAAAAGGGTCACATCAATTGCAGTGAATGTGGGTGAATGTGGAATTTGCCTTGATTCACAAAGAGAGTTAGAAGGCAAATGAAGTGGACCAGATGGTTCTGGTGGGCCACACGAAGGACCGCACAACTGACCTTGTGGAGGACATGGCTGACACGTGTAGCACCATCTGCCATGCTGCTGACAAGTGACTCTCGGTAGCCACCAAAGTTTATGCTATTCTTACCCATGGGATCTTCTCTAGGCCAGCTATTTCCAGCATAAATAATGCTGCTTTAGAGGCTACTGTCACAAACACCATTCCACAAGGGGACGAAATGAGACACTGTTCCAAGATTCAGGTTACTGATATCTCTATGTTCATGGCAGAGGCAATCCCAAGGACATACAATGGTGAATCTGTGTTCTACCTGTTCGGCTACACCCTCCTATTGATCCCAGATGTGAAATGTGGAGCAGGCCTTCTCTGGCCTCTGAATTGCATGGGTTTGTCTGACTTTTTAGTTTTAGGACTCAGCAATTGGAGGATAAGGCAAAAGCATCTAATTTTTGTATACTCCAGGATCCACTGTTTCCCCCTTCTCAAGCTCAAGATCATTTATTTCCAGTTTAGGGAGAAGGTAATGGTTATTTGATCTTTCATTAGTGAGAATGATTCATCATTCTGACTTGTTCTGATAGGTGACCTTTTTCTTTGGTTTATCAGTACTTTGAGGCCACAACTTGCAAGTATATAATTCCACTGCAGAAGTTCATAGTTTATATATTTTGAGGACACCAAGGTGATTTCGGATTAAAACCTTCTATGTAAATAATGATAATGTCGATGGACATTTGGGTAAAACTCTACATATAGAATTAGCCTTTACTTCTGAGAGAACTTCAGAAAATTGATAATACCCTGAATTTTGAAATTTTTTTTTCGTTAGGAAGCAGGTTTCAAATAAATGATTGTTATTGGGCTTAATTTGACCAAATTTTATGTAGCTTAAGATGGCCACTGACACGTTTACTTTCTGATAAAAATTAGGCACTTCAGAGGCAACACAGTTCAGTATTCTTTTTTATTGCCACTTCTGAAAAATATGTTATAACAATCACTTACCTGAAATGTCTTGTTCTAACATTCCAAAATTATGTTCAGCAATGTATCTGACTGAGAAAGTGTTTGGAGACAGACTGCAGGCACACTGGTTGCCCTCACACTGTGCTCTGCAATCCCAAGCAGAAGCTCTTTGAGCAGGTTCTCCTGTCCTGCCGTCTTGTTCTACTGCCGATTTTTAGCTCTAGCTTTTACTTTGCCTTTTTTCCAATAATTTCATGTTATGGATTTCCACCCAAACAAAGACTCTCACAAGGCCTCTCAAGTTTACTAGTCTGATCATTATTTTGTTTCTGACATAATAAAAAGGTGAATTTTTGTGAGTGCCCCCAAATTCACACTTAAACACTATTTCCTTATTTTTTATTTAATATTCTTTTGCATTTTGTAATCAGAAGTAGCAAGTCTCCTAGGCAACTGATTACTTTAACATTTTAAAACTGTTAGATGAAAAATATGGGTAAGAAAGGCCTACCAAAAAAGTACAATTTAGTAAGCACTAATTTTTCCTCCATTAAGATAATGTTCAAATGATGGCCAAGAGTTGTCATGGAGGCGAAGATTGCTTTATTAACAAGATGGCCCTTTGACAACTTCCTCCTCAGTGAGGTGCCTACTGCCTGTAGCAGAAGGCAAGCGCTGACTCCCTGTGAGTTCTGTCATATCCACATTGGCTCTGAATTCTTCAGCCCCCAAAGAAGAAAATTTGCCTGCACAGACAAAGCCTTGGAATATTAATAATCTCTAGCTTCTGCTGATTTGTGAAACTTGAACAGAGGAAAATCTCTGACCTAAATTCAATGGGCAGGAAAATCAAATCTTTAAGTCACTAACAAACTTGAACAGCCATCTTTAAGGTTTCAAACTTCAAATCTATAGCAGAGATTGAAAAGTACCACTTTGGTCACTGTAAAAATGAGCACTTTGCTGTACCTTAAAATTACTTAAAAAAAAAAAAATGGTATTGTAGCCTGGTAGAGTCAGCTATACAATACAGATTAATTACATCCAGCAAGAGTTGACATGAGTATGTAGAGTTTATTTAGATTATGTAATTTTTAGTTTTGATGAATGAGTGTTATCTATTTCTTGGGATTTCTATGCATAGGCAACCGAAAGTATAGTTATAAACATGCATAGGTAGATAGCCTTCACATACATGTTCATATGACTGAAAAAAATATTTAGAGGTAAACATTTCATGTTAAGATTGAACCTAAGATACAGAGCTAGTTTTAAAATAATCTTCAGAGAGGAGCACCTGGGTGGCTCAGCCATTAAGCAACTGCCATCGACCCCGGTCATAATCCCTGCTCGACAGAAAGCCTGCTTCTCCTTCTGCCACTCCCCCTGCTTGTGTTCCCTCTTTCATTGTGCCTCTCTCTGTCAAATAAATAAATAATATCTTTAAAAATAATAAAAAATAGTAATCTTCAGATAAAAAAATAGAAAAATCTACATTGTCATTGCCTGTTTCTATTACTTAACCTCACTTTTTACCTTCAAGTATTTCTGATATATTAACTAATTAAACTAGACTTGGCCACACAAAGTGGCAATGCAGGCCTTCATTATTTGATGGTTTCAGTATTTAAAAAGATGATGAAGGCAGTCTCAGGAGCAGCCCAATCCTAGAACTTGTGTATCCTTTGCTGATTGTGTGGCAATATTTAAGTGAAACAACAAATATATCAGTCCCATCCAACTCTGCTGAATGGAGATGGACTCAAATACCCACCAAAAAGGGGAGCCAGAGAAATACAAATATACCAAAGCTAGTCATCCTCCAACTTAAATATTAATCAATTTACAGATATTGGTATTACAACTTTCCTTTTTAGATGTCAACTAGATTAGGAATATATTATTTGCAGTGTTTGTATTAGTTTAGAATATAGGGCTTTAAGAATGTCCAACATTAAAAAAAAAAATGTTGGGGCGCCTGGGTGGCTCAGTGGGTTAAGCCTCTGCCTTCGGCTCAGGTCATGATCTCAGGGTCCTGGGATCGAGTCCCGCATCGGGCTCTCTGCTCGGCAGGGAGCCTGCTTCCTCCTCTCTCTCTCTCTCTTTGCCTGCCTCTCTGCCTACTGTGATCTCTGTCAAATAAATAAATAAAATCTTTAAAAAAAAAAAAAAAATGTTACTTCTTTCCTAAAAAAAAAAAGAAAAAGACATTGCAAGAAAATAAAACTACCCAATATCCCCCATTAATATGGATTTTTAAAATTCTAATTAAATTTCAGGAAAAAATATCTTGTATAAAAAGGATAACACACTATGATTAAGAAGGATTCATCCAAAAAATGAAGGATTAGCTTAACATCTGAAAACCAATCAGTGTAATGCATCATATTAACAAACTAAAAAAGACAAAGTATATGTTCAACTCAGTACATGCAGAAAAAATCATTTGACTAGATCACTTTCTACTACTAATAAAAACTTGCAGAAAACAAATAATAGAAAGAAACTTCCTCAACCTGACAAAGAGAATCTATGAAAAATCCAAGCTAACAACATACTTAATTATGGCAAACTGAATGCTATACCCCCAAATTAGGGAGAAGACAAGGATATCCACTTCCACCTTTCATGTTTAATATTGTACTAGAGTTTCTAATCATGGCAATTAAGAAAGAGAAATAAAAGCCATTAGATTAGAAAGGAGGAAGGAAAACTGTCTTTATTCACAGACAATGTAACTGTTTAGAAAATGCTTTGAAATAGAAGATGATGGGGACATCTGGGTGGCTCAGTAGGTTAAGCCTCTGCCTTTGGCTCAGGTCATGGTCCTGGGGTCCTGGAATCGAGCCCCACATCCGGCTCTCTGTGTGCGGGGAGCCTGCTTACCCCCCTCTCTCTCTGCCTGCCTCTCTGCCTGCTTGTGATCTCTGTCAAATAAATAAATAAAATCTTTTTAAAAAAAAGAAAAAAAAAAGGAAATAGAAGATGATGATGTAGAAAAACCCTGAACTCTTCTCATAGACACACTGAAACCTTCCCATGGACACACTGAATCCACAACTACATGTAGAAAAATTGCCTCTGAAAAAGACCTGAGAACTAGCCGAACAGTTGCTTCACATCAAATGAGAAAAGGGCCATATCAAGGTAGGAAAAAGAGCTATATCAAGATAGGAAAGGCTAAGACATGGTCTTGCCAAAAATCTACTGCCCCTGGCATATGAACCCATAATTTGGAGGGATCTCACAAATTGAGTTTCTCCCAGGGGAATAAAGGTTTGTAACATACATAAAGCATGTCAACTCTTATGACCTGTATCTGAGAGACAAGCCCTCAAAATATCTGCCTTTGAAAACCAACAATGTTTGCATTTACAAGACCTCGGGTTCTGTAGCAAACTGAGAGACTGCTCTTGAAGGACTCATCAAGACCCAGGGCCTAGTGCAAAGACAGTAGTTTGGAAAGTACCCAGACTATATGTGAAGAAGACTCATTTGCTAATTGTAAAGCATCAGCTGGAAGGGAAGAGACCTGCTGGTCTCCAAGGATGGAGACACTGGTGGGCACCATTTTTGCACTCTCCCTCTACTTTGCCATACCCAGTAGAAACATGTCATCCCTGTGCTCTCCCCTACCTCACTAAAAGTGACACAGTGCCAGTGTCTCCTAGTGGGGAACTTTTACATATATCTAGTGCCCTAATATTTTTTACATCTTGTACCCCAGTTTTTATAGTGGCATCCCAGGAGAGACCTCTTGAGCACTTGGCTCTGGAGGATACATGGACTTGCATTCTTGAATCCCAAGGGACTGTAACAATCAGAGACAGTTCTTGGCATACTACCACCCCTGGAGCACTGTACAGATTAATAACTGAAACACCCCATCTTTCTGAGAAGGAGACCTATTTGCCTCCCCAGGAGCATTGGCCTGATGAGCAGACTCCTGGTGTAGCATACTCCTAGAGGCCTACAGAGATACTTTCAGGGAATGGAGGCCAATGGATGCAGCCTTTTCATTCTCCCTCTGCCTCACTTAGGCTTGTCAGTATCCCAGGAAGGAGCTTATACTCCTGTCTGGCACTTTGATTTTGCTGCCAGAGAACACCTCTTTGTCAGCTGGCTCCGAAGGCAAGCAGGCTTTATGTTTGTGCATCCCACAAGAATATAGCCAACAGAGTAAGAATCTGAAAAGAGCTATTGCCCTCAGACCACAGCAAGAGGCAATAGGCTAGGAGCTGACTCTCTCTGTGAAATAATACATATAAGCTTATCAAAATTGCTGCAGCCTAAAAAGTAGGCTTCAAATTAAATACATATATCTAAGAGTTGATTATAAACCTTTCAAGAGACCCAGAGAGGCAGGCACTATCTTTATGTTCTCCCTCTACCACATTTCCGAGCACCAGTATCTCTTCGAAGGGAGCTCTTTCTTGTGTCTGGTGTCCTAAGTTTTACATCTGACACCTTAGTATTTGAGGTTGCCATACAGGAGATGCTCCTTGATCACTTGATTCTAGTGGCCAAGAGAGCTTGATGTCTTTCGTCCCATGTGACTATAACAATCAAAAAGATGTTCTTGGCAGACCACCACCCCCAGAGCGCTACACAACCAACAGACTAAAACACACTCCCAGACTTTCTCTGAAAGAGGTCTATTTGCTTGTCCTGGAGCTTCAGCCTGAGAGCTATGCTTCAAGTTTGCCTTGAAGCTAGAGAGGTACTCTCACAGAATGTAGACCAGGGGACATCACCTTTATACTCTCCCTCTGCCTTACTACAGTTCACCTGTACCTCCCAGAAAGGGGCTTATATACTCCTCTGGAGCCCAAAATTTGGAACTGTTGCAAAAGGGACAGCACCTGATCTCCTAATCTCAAAGCCAGGAGGATCTGCAATGGCAGTCCCACAGGATTTATATATTACATACTTTAAAAGCCGCTGCTAAGTAAGGGTCTCGCTTCCAATCAACCTGAAACTAGATGCTGGCACATCCTCAACAACTAAGCTATTAAAAATAAGTCAGGCTGCTTAGACAATGACAAAGGTTCAAGAAACAACCAAAAGTTAGGGCAAGGTTCTGTAGGAATAAACTCCCAAAGGACTCAGAAAAATAGTGGTTTCACCTAATACATAGAAGAAAAAACATAAAAAATAGTCAAGTAAAATGAAGAAACAGAGAAATATGTTCTAAACAAAAGAACAAAATAAAACCTCGGAAAAAACCTTAATGAAATATGGATAAGTAATTCATCTAATAAAGAGTTCAAAGCAACAGTCATAAAAATGCTCACCAAACTTGAAAGAAGAATGGATAAACACAGTGAGAACTTCAACAAAAACATAGAAAATTTAAGAACATATCAAACAGAACTCACAGAGCTGAAGAATAACTGAATTGAAAAATATGCAAGAGAGATTTAACAGGATATTAGACGAAGCAGAAGAAAGGATCAGTAATCTCAAAAACAGGACAGTGGAATTCATCCAAGTAGAGAAAAAATTATTTTTAAAAAGTCATGATAGCTTAAGGGGCTTAGGGATCAACATTAAGCAGAACAGCATTCACATTACCAGGGTCCCAGAAGGAAAAGAGAAAGAGACAGAAAATTTTTTTGGAGAAATAATGACTGAAAACTTCTCCAACCCCAGAGGAGGACACAAACACTCCAGGAGGTCCAGGAAGTTCCAAATAAGATGAACCCAAAGAAATCTACACCATAATGCATTATAATTAAAATGTCAAAAGTTAAAGAATCTTAAAAGCAGTGAGAGAAAAACAATGTGTTGGTTACAAGGTAGCTCCCAAAAGACTATGAGATTTTTCAGCAGAAATTCTACATGCCAGAAGAAAGTGGCATGATATATTCAAAGCACTGAAATGAAAAAGCTCCAACCAAGAATATTCGTTCAGCAAAATTATCATTTAGAATTGAAGGGGTGATATAATTTTCTAGAAAAGCAAGCATTGAAGAAGTTCATCATCATTAAACCAGTCTTATAAGAAATTTTAAAGGAACTTTTTTTTCATTTTATTTTATTTCTTTTCAGTGTTCCAAAATTCTTTGTTTATGCACCACACCCAGTGCTCCATGTAATGCATGCTCTCCATAATACCCACCACCAGGTTCACCCAGCCCCCGCAACCCTCTCCCCTCCAAAACCCTCAGTATGTTTCTCAGAGTCCATAGTCTCTCATGGTTTGTCTCCCCCTCCAATTTCCCCCAACTCACTTCTCCTCTCCATCTCCCAATGTCCTCCATGTTAATCCCTATGCTCCACAAGAGAAACCATATGATAACTGACTCTCTCTGCTTGACTTATTTCACTTAGCCTAATCTCTTCCAGTCCCTTCCATGTTGATACAAAAGTTGGGTATTCTTCCTTTCTGATGGAGGCATAATACTCCAGTGTATATGGACCACATCTTCTTTATCCATTCATCTGTTGTAGGGCATCTTGGTTCTTTTCACAGTTTGGCAACTGTGGCCATTGCTGCTATGAACATTGGGGGTACAGATGGCCCTTCTTTTCACTACATCTGTATCTTTGGGGTAAATACCCAGTAGTGCAATTGCAGGGTCATAGGGAAGCTCTATTTTTAATTTCTTGAGGAATCCCCACACGGTTCTCCAAAGTGGCTGTACCAACTTGCATTCCCACAAACAGTATAAGAGGGTTGCCCTTTCTCTGCATCCTCTCCAACACACATTGTTTCCTGTCTTGTTAATTTTGGCCATTCTAACTGGTGTAAGGTGGTATCTCAATGTGCTTTTGATTTGAATCTCTCTGATGACTAACAATGATGAACATTTTTTCATGTGTCTGTTAGCCATTTGTATGTCTTCTTTGGAGAAGTGTCTGTTCATGTCTTCTGTCCTTTTTTTGATGTGATTATCTGTTTTGTGTGTGTTGAATTTGAGGAGTTCTTTATAGATCTTGAATATCAGCCCTTTGTCTGTTTATACAGTGGAAAAAAGACAGTCTCTTCAATGAATGGTACTGGGGAAAGTGTAGAAGAATGAAACTCGACCATTCTCTTATACCATACACAAAGATAAACTCAAAATGGATAAAAGACCTCAAGGTGAGGCCAGAATCTATCAAAATCCTAGAGGAGAACATAGGCAGTAACCTCTTTGACATCGGCCACAGCAACATCTTTCAAGATATGTCTCCAAAGGCAAAGGAAACAAAAACGAAAATGAACTTTTGGGACTTCATCAAGATCAAAATTTTCTGAACAAAACAGTCAACAAAACAGAAGCAACCCACAGAGTGGGAGAAGATATTTGCAAATGACACTGCAGACAAAGGGTTGATATCTAAGATCTGTAAGGAACTTCTTTAAAATGAAAATAGGTTTTGTGAAAATATAAATCACACTGTTAAAAAGTAAATACATAGTAAAGGTAGTAGCTTAATGACATATAAAGTTATTTAGAAGGTTAAAGACAAAATTAGTAAAAATACAACTACAATAATTAGTTAAAAGATACACAAATATGTAAAATGTGACATCAAAAGCATAAAATAAGGCAATAAAAATGTAGAGTTTTAGAATGTTTTCAACTCAAGTTGTTATCAACATAGAACAGACTGTTATAGAGTTTGCTACATGAAAGAATTATCATAACTAAAAGCAAAAACTTAAATTAGATACACAAAAAATGGGACACCTAGGTGGCTCAGTCAGTTAAGCATCTGAAATATGGATAAGTAATTCACCTAATAAAGAGTTCAGGTCATGATCCCCGGTCCTGGGATCAAGCCCCATGTTGGGCTCTCTGCTTGGTGGGGAGTCTGCCTCTCACTCTGCCCCTCTCCCCACCCCCCCAACTCCTGCTTTCTCTATCACTCACTCACTCTCTCTCCCAAATAAATAAAATCTTTTTAAAAAAAGATACATAAAAAATAATGAAAGGGTATCTAAGCATAACACTAAAGAAAGTCATCAAACCACAAAGGAAGAGAGCAAGAGAAGAAGGCACAGAGATGAATGACAAGACACCTGAAAAAAGATTAATAAAATAGCAATAAGTATGTCTACCAATGTCACTTTTTTTTAAAGATTTATTTATTTATTTGAGAGAGAGTGAGAACACATGCACACATGGAGAGGGTGGCAGACAAGGAGAGGGAAAGAATCTCAAGCAGGCTCCCTGTTAAACACAGAACCCAATGCAGGGATCAATCTCACAACCCTGAGATCATGACCTGAGCCAAAATGAAGAGTCAGACACTTAACTGAGTCACCCAGGCACGCCTCAATATTACTTTAAATGTAAATGAACTAAATAACCCAACAAAAAGACACAGGGTATGTGTATTAAAAAAAGAAGACCCTTCTATCTGCTATCTACAAAAGACTTGCTTCAGATGTAAGGACTCAAACAATAAAAATGAAGCGATGTAAAAAACATACTCCATGAAAATGGAAACAAAAAGAAAATGCATATAATTAAATATATATCAGATAAAATAGACTTTAAAACAAAATCTGTAATAAAAGACCAAAAGAGCATTACATAATTAAAGGGGTCAATCCAATAAGAGGATAAAAAATTTATGAATATTTACACACCAAAAATAGTATCAGCAAAATATATAAGGCAAACATTAACAGATTTAAAGAGAGAGATAGATGGTGGTATAACAATAGTTGGAACCTTTACACCCCAATTACTTCAATGGGTAGATCATTCAGACAGAAAATCAATAAGGAAACATCAGTCTTAAACATCACATTAGACCAGATGTACAACATAGATATATATAGAACATTCCATCTAAAAGCAGAATACACATTATTCTCAAGTGTAAATGGAAGAGTCCCAAAAGAGATCATACATTAGGCCACAAAACAAGACTTAATAACTTTATGAAAATTGAAATCATATCAACAACTTTTCCCAAAATGATGGGATAAAACTAGAAGCCAACTTTAAGAAAAACACTGGAAAAATCACAAATATGTGGAGATTTGATCAACATGCTACAAACAGTGACTAAATGAAAGGAAAAATAAAAAAAATCTTGAGAAAAGCAAAAATGGAAACAAACACAACATACCAAAATTTATGGGATATAGGAAAAACAGTTCCAAGAGAGAAGTTCAGAGAAATACAGATCTACCTCAAGAAAAAAGAAAAAAATCTCAAATACTCTAATTGTACACCCCAAGGAACTAGAAAAAGTACAAAGGCCAAAGTTATTAGAAGGAAGGAAATAACAAAGATCAAAGGAGAAGTAAATTAAATAAAGACTAAAAAGACAAGAGAAAGGATCAATGAAACCAACAGCTGGTTCCCTGAAAGATAAACACAATTGGCAGAACTTTAGATAGACCTATGAAGAAGGGATAAAAGGGGTGAGCGGGGGGGATGAAGGGATACCTGGGTGGCTCAGTTGGTTGAGCATCTGTCTCTTGGTTTATGGTTCAGGTGATTAGGGCCTTGAGATTGAGCCCTGCCTCAGGCTCCATGCTCAGCAAAGAGTCTGCTTATCCCTCTCCCTCTGCTCCTCCCCACACACACTCTCTCTCTTTCTCCCTCTCTAATAAACAAAATCTTAAAAAAAAAAAAAAAGAGGACTCAGATACATAAAATTAGAAATGAAAAAGGAAATGTTATAACGGATATAATAGAAATATAAAGGATCATAAGCCACTACTATGAACAATTATATTCACCATATTTGGACAACCTAGAAGAAATAAATCCCTAGAAACATACAACCTTCCAAGATTGAGCCATAAAAAAAAAAAAAAAAAAACAGAAAATTTGAATATACCAATTATGTGTAAGGAGATTGAATTGGTAATCAAAAACTTCCCAAAAAACAAAAGTCCACAACCAGACAACTTCATTGGTGAATTCTCCTAATCACTCAAAAAGAATTAATAGAAATCCCTCTTAAAATCTTCTAAAAAGCTAAAGACAAGGAAAAGATTTCAAACTCATTTTACAAGGCTAACAATAATTATCCTGATACCAGAATCAACAAGGACACCACAAGAAAAGAAAATTACAGGCCAATATTCCTGATGACCACAAGTGCAAAAATGTTCAATAAAATACGAGCAAACTGAATTCAAAAATAAATTAAAAGGATCATACACCACAATTAAGTGGGATTATTCCAGGGATGTAAGGTTGGTTCAACATATACATATCAAACAACATGATATATCACATTAACAAAATAAAAGATAAAAACCATATGATTATCTTAACAGATGCAGAAAAAGCATTTGGTAAAACTCAACATCCATTTATGATAAACTCTCAACATAATAAAAACCAATATGACAAGCCCACAACTAACATCATACTCAATGGTGAAAAAGCTATAAGCTTTCCCTCTAAAATCAGAAACAAGAGAGAAATGACCACTTTTGCTATTTTTATTCAACAAAGGACTGGAAGTCCTAACCACAGCAAGTAGACAAGAAAAAGAAACACAAGGCATCCAAATTGGAAAGGAAGAAGTAAAGTTGTCACTATTTGTTGATGATGTGATTTTATATATAGAAATTTCTAAAGACTCTACGAAGAAACAGAATAAATAAATGCAATGAAGTTCAGGATATAAAATCAATACACAAACTATGTTGCTTTTCTATACACAGAAAAGAAACTATCAGAAAAAAGGAAAGTAAGAAAACAATCCCATTCACAATTACATGTAAAAGAATAAAATACCTACCAAGCAATCATTAATCAAGGAGTTAAATAAAGACCTGCACACTGAAAAGTATAAGATACTAACAAACGAAATTGGGGAAAAAGCACAAATAAATGGGACGATATCCCATACTCATGGATTCAAAGAATTAAAAAGATCATTCACCATTATCAGGTGGAATTTATTCCCAGGATACAAGGATTGTTCAATATTCACAAATCAATCAATATCATATACCACTTCAACAAAACAAAGCATAAAAATCATTTAATCATTTCACTAGATACAGAAAAAGCATTTGACAAGATTTAACATCCATTTATTGTAGAAACTCTCAAGGTGGAATTAGAAGGAACATCCCAATATAATAAAGGCCTTATCTCAAAAACGCACAGCTAACATCATACCCTTTTTCTTAGTGAAAAACTAAGATCTTTCCCTCTAGGGTCAAAAACAAGACAAGGACATTCACTCTTGCCTTTTTATTCAACATAACACTGGAAGTCCTAGCCACAGCAATCAGAAAAGAAAAAGAAAGAAAGAGGCACCCACATTGGTAAAGAAGAAGCTAAATTGTCACTATCTGTAAATGCTGTAGTACTATACATAGAAAAATCCTAAGACTCCACCAAAAAACTACTAGAAGTAATAAATGAAGTCAGTATACAAAATTAATACCCAGAAATCAGTAGCATTTGTATACACTAACAACAAAGTCACAGAAAGATAAATTTAGAAAATAATACAATTTATAATTGCACCAAAAAAACAAAATGTCAAGGAATAAACTTAACCAAAGAGGTAAAAGACCTGTACTGTGAAAACTATAAAACACTCATAAAAGAAATTGAAGATGACACAAATTGAAAAATATTCCATGCTCATGGATTAGAAGAATTAATACTATCAAAGTGTCCTTATTACCCAAAGCAATCCACATATTCAATCCAATCCCTATCAAAATCCCAACAGCATTTTTCACAGAACTAGAACAAATGATACTAAAATGTATATGGAACCACAGAAGATTTTGAATAGCCAAAGCAATCTTGAAAAATAAAAACAAAACTGGAGGTATCACAATTCTGGATTCAAGATATACTACAAAGCTGTAGTATCAAAACACTATGGTACTGCCACAAAAATAGACACATGGATCAAGGTAACAGAACAGGCATCCCAAAAATAAACCCACAATTATATGGTCAATTAATCTATGACAGAGGAGGTAGAATATAGAAAGGAAAAATATAGAAAGGAGAAATGTCTTTTCAATAAATGGTGCTGGGAAAACTGGACAGCTACACATAAAAGAATAGAACCGGACTACTTTCTAACACCATGCACAAGAATAAACTCAGAATGTGTTAAAAACTTAAACATGAGACATGAAACCATAAAAATCCTAGAGGAGAACATACCCAGTAATTTCTCTAACATCAGCCACACATAGTAACAGTTTTCTCAATGTTTCTCCTAGGTCAAGGGAAACAAAAGTAAAATTAAACTATTGGGAAAAATATTGGTGTACCAAAATAAAAAGCTTTTGCACAAGAAAGGAAACTACCAACAAAAGAGAACATATGGAATGGGAGAAGATATTTGCAAATGACCTATCCAATAAAGGGTTAATAACCAGAATATATAAAGAACTTACACAACTCAACACCAAAAAGCAAATTATCTAATTAAAAATGGGCAGAGGACTTGAATAGGGGAAAAGGGAACCCTCATGCACTTTTGGTGGAAATGCAAACTGGTTCAGCCATGGCAGAAAACAATATGGAGGACAATATGGAGGTTCCTCAAAAAAATTAAAAATAGAACTACCATATGATCCAGTAATTCCACTACTGTGTATTTACCCAAAGAAAATGAAAACACAAAAAAGAAAAGAAAAGAAAATGACACTTATTCAAAAAGATATATGCACCTCTATGTTTATAGCAGCATTATTTACAATAGTAAAATTATGGAAGCAACTCAGGTGTCCATCTATAGATGACATTATTAATATATAATAATTATAATAATATATAAATTGTAATAATAACATAATTAATATATAATATAAATATATATTAATATACATTATTCAGCCATTAAAAAGGAATAAAATCTTGCCATATGCAACAACACAGAGCTAGAAGTTATGCTAAGGGAAATAAGTCAGTCAGAGAAAGACAAATACCATATGATTTCATTCACATGTGGAATTTAAGAAACAAAACAAACAAAGGAAAAAAAGACAAAAAAAAGTCTTAAATATAGAGAACAAACTGGTGGTTACCAGAGGCAAGGTGGGTGGGCACTTGGGTGAGTTGGGTGAAAGGTATTAAGAATAATACACTTACCATGATGAGCACTGAGTAATGTATAAAATTCTTGAATCACTATGTTGTAGAACTGAAACTAATGTAACACGGCACATTAACCACAGTGGAATTTAAGAATAAAAAAATTTTTTTAAAGAATTCAAAGTAGAATTTAAAAAGAATGGCCACAGGACTTGAATAGACATTTTTCCAAAGAAGACACAGAAGGGGCAAACAGGCACATGAAAGAATCAACGTCATGAATCATCAGGGAAATGCAAATAAGAACCACAAAAAGACATCACTCCATACCTGTCAGATTGGCTATTATCAAAAAGACAAAAAAAAAAATAATAATAATAATAACAAGTGTTGGTGAGTATGTGGAATAAAGCAAACATTGTTGGTAGGAACGTAAATTGGTACAGCCACTATGAAAACAGTATGGGGATTCCTCAAAAAATTAAAAATAGAACTAGTGTACAATACAGAAATTCCACTTCTGGATAAATACCTGAAGAAAATTAAAGCACTGATTTTTTTTTTAAGATTTATTTATTTATTTATTTGACAGACAGAGATCACAAGCAGGCAGAGAAGCAGGCAGAGAGAGAGAGAGAGAGGAGGAAGCAGGCTCCCCGATGAGCAGAGAGCCCAATGCGGGGCTCGATCCCAGGACCCCGGGATCATGACCTGAGCTGAAGGCAGAGGCTTTAACCCACTGAGCCACTCAGGTGCCCCTAAAACACTAATTTTTGAAATGAAGTGAAGACACATATGCACCCTTATGATCACTGCAGCATTATTTGCAGTAGCCAAGATGAGAAGCCTAAGGCATATTACTCAGCCATAAAAAGAATGAAATCTTGCCATTTCCAACAACATGGATAGACCTAGAGGGTATTATGGTAATTGAAATAAGTCAGAGAAAGATGACTGCCACTGACTTCACTTATATGTGACATCTAAAAAACAAAACAAATGAACAAACAAGACAAAAACACACTAACAGATGTAAGAAACTACTGGTCACCAGAGGTGAAAGGGGTTGGGGAAATGGGAAAAATAGGTGAAGGGGATTAAGAGGTACAACCTTCCGGGGCACCTGGGTGGCTCAGTGGGTTAAAGCCTCTGCCTTTGGCTCAGGTCATGATCCCAGGGCCCTGGGATCGAGCCCCACATGGGGCTATCTGCTTAGCGGGGAGCCTGCTTCCTCCTCTCTCTCTCTCTGCCTGCCTCTCTGCCTACTTGTGATCTCTGTCTGTCCAATAAATAAAATAAAATCTTTAAAAAAAAAAAAAGAGGTACAACCTTCCAATTATAAAATAAGTAAGTCATGGGGAGGTAATGTATAGTGTAGGGAATATAGTCAATAATACTGTAATAATTCTGTATGGTAACAGATGGTAACCAGAATTATCATGAGGATCCTCTCATAATGTATAACGATACTGAATCACTATAATGTACACCTAAAATAGGATACTGTATGTCAATAATATTCAATTTTAAAAGTACAATGTACTATATGTCAATTATATCTCAATAAAGCTATTAGCAGAATTGAGACACACTGATGAAAATTTGAACACCACAATAATGGTAGTAATATATTACAATACATCAAATGTTTTTTTAAATATGTGAATTTACCTAAAAAGGAAAAGAGAAAACTTAAAGAGAAGTCTCTCGTTTGGAGAAGAATGCTGAATAAAAATATAAAATAAATTTGATAATCAGAAAAATGATCATTTACAAACCTAACATTATAATTTAATCAGGTGTAAAGCAGCAACTGATTCTAAAACATGGTTTATACTCTTTTATACGTTTTTTATATTTCACATTTTATTAAAGCTACTAGCATCCTTAGTCTAATAATTTTAAGTTTGCTGGTATTTCTCACCCAGGTTCTTTGCAAAACTCAACCTAGTGAACTTCTCTTGTAATGGGCAGCAGTTTTGATAAATATATATGAACTACAGAGTCATGGTAGCATTATCTAGAGAAGACTTTGATACAAATGAAAAATTCCAGCAATAGAATAGAGGTTATTTACAAGTCCTGATCTAGTCTGAAAGACAACTTAGATCTGTTTCAAGTCATTTTCACAAACAATAGAGATGCATAATCCCAAGAATCAAGAAAGATGTTTTTTTACAGTGTTTTTTAAGATTTTTGTAATAATGACAAGAATGCATATAAAATGTTCTTCAATTTCCACACATTTTATGAGGTGAGACTGAAGCAAAGAGACTGGGTTTTATGTTAATCTCCCATTCTTCTTGTATCAGTGATAGCTGACATTCTCTTTACTATAGAAATAAAAATAAAGTAGAAAAAAAAAAACTCAGATGTTACTGATATGTTTTAAGCAGCAAAGCATGCAATCTGAACATTTCACTTCTGGCAATTTCAGTATTATTTTATTTCAATTAGCTAGGGAACTACTGCTTTATATAGCTGCAGGTGTAAAAAGAAGTGAAATGCCTCCAGTGATTGAGGCTGCTGTCAGTATCTCGATAGGAATTTTGAATATACATCTTCTGCATCTCTCCTTTCCTCCTTCCTTTTAAGCATCAAAATACCTGGGGAAATCAAGTTAATTATGAACTGTTCTGTTATACTTTGAACACATCCTTAATTTAAAAAAATTTTTTTAAATTAAAAAAATTTTTAAAAAGCTTTACACTACTAGAAAGTTGTATTACTCATCACTAAAAGGCTGAAACAATCAGAGAAGCAAAACCACAAAAATAAAGGTCATATTACATATTTCTGAATTTGAAAGTAATGTGACAACTTAAGGAAATGAAGTAGACTTTAATGATTTTTTTAAAAGAAACCATAAAAAAAGAAAGATTTATACTTCTCTTTTCTTTATTTTTCCTACTTTTACCAAGAATATATTTCTCAGTTCCTGCTTCCTATACCCAAGGAGGCTGAAACTTTCCACCCACTTTAACCGAAGGAAGTTATTTGGTGGTACTCTATTCTGTTTCCACCTCAAATGGTCTAACACCAATTGGCTGTATTGCAATGCATTTACGACACCACATTAGCGCCAGACTTCACAGTTTAAGGACTCAGTTTTCCACAAGACTGCTCTCACTTCAGAGGCCAGCCGCAAGTCTCAGAAGGTCCCCCAGGCCCCTGCACTTCTGATCAACTGGCTACCAATTCAGGAGGTCCCCATTATCCCCTTCCTCTTTAATAAATCGCTAGAACAACTCACAGAATTTAGGAAAGTGCTAGACTTACGATTACCATTTTATTATAAAGGATACACATACGAGAACCAGACAAATGAGATTCATGGAGCAAGGTCTAGAAGGACATGCAGAGCTGCCTTGCTATCCCTCATGGAGTCCGGGCATGGCATCCTCCCAGCACACGTACAGTGTTCACCAACCAAGAAACTCCACTGGGATTCAGTATCTACAGCTTTTATTGGGGTTTCTTTACACAAGCATGACTGATTAAATACTGGCGATATGACTGAACACAATCTCCAGCTATTCCCTCCTCACCAAGGTCAGGTTGACCCAAAGTTACAACCTTCTAATCACATGGTTGGTTCTTCTGGAGACCAGCCTGCATCCTGAAGCTATTTAGGGGCCCAGCGTGAGTCACGTCATTAGCATAATAAAGAGAGTCCTATCACTCAGGAGATCCCGACCGGTTTTAGGAGCTCCGTGCCAGGAACACAGGACAACAGACAATTCTTTTTACTAATACCACACATGCCTACCTGGTTCTGGTGCCTTTGAGTAGCCACAGGAGCTACTCTCCCACTTCCTATCTTCGAGGGTTCAATGTCTTGAACCATCCTATCCTGTTGTGATTTTAAGGTTCATTCCATTTGCTTGACACCTTATGATTCACTGAACAGACTGGTCATTCCACCATCACACCCTTGCCTCCAGCTCTCAGCTTGGCCTGTAGCTCCTCTTTTTCCAAATTACATTTTCAACTCTCCTGCCCATCAATTTTCTTCCATTTAATCAATTAAACGATCTCTGTGGACTAATGAATTAATGCCTTGACAGAACAAACTGCCTACAACTAACTTAATAGGATCAAGGACTAAGATTATGCATATGAACATGACTTTCCTATAACAGGAAATTCTTGTTTAGTAAGGTACAGTTGTAGAAATCCTGAAAATCCATTTATCCAAATAGGCAACTATTCAACTAGTCCCCTATCAAAACAATAGACTGCTCATCAGACTAAATAGCTCCTCCTACAAACATACACATAATTTAAAAGGTTATTAAATGACTCTTTATGGGGCACCTGGGGGGCTCAGTTGGTTGAGCGACTGCCTTCCGCTGGGGTCATGGTCCCGGAGTCCCGGGATCAAGTCCCACATGGGGCTCCCAGCTCCAAGGGGAGTCTGCTTCTCCCTCTGACCTTCTCCCCTCTCATGCTCTCTCTCACTGTCTCTCTCAAATAAATAAATATTTTTTTAAGATTATTTATTTATTTATTTATCACAAGTAGGCAGAGAGACAGGCAGAGAGGAGGAAGCAGGCTCCCTGCTGCGCAGAGAGCCTGATGCAGGGCTCGATCCCAGGACCCCGAGACCATGACCTGAGCCGAAGGCAGAGGCTTAACCCACTGAGCCACCCAGGTGCCCCTAAAATCTTTTTTAAAAATGACTCTTTATGTATCATAACTTACTTCAAAACCCTCACCTTGCTGTGCTCGTTAATCTTAAATAATGATGTCATAGGACTGTTCAATTCCAATTAGCCCCATCATTGATAAACCTCCTAAAACCAAACCCCAAAATTTTTTTAAGTATTTTTTTAAAGATTTTTTTAATTATTCATTTGACAGACATAGCACAAGCAAGGGGAGCAGCAGGCAGAGGGAGAGTGAGTAGCCATCTCCCCCAGAGCAGGGAGCCCCATGACAGGCTCAATCCCAGGGCCCTGGGATCATGACCTGAGCCGAAGGCAGACGCTTAACCCACTGAGCCACCCAGGTACCCCCAAAGCCCCAAATTCTTACAAATATCTGCACTTAATCTCTCCTTCTCTAAGATACTCTAAGATTCTGTCAAGAGGGTGGTGGCCTCTCTTACTGAAGAGTAATAAATTTCATTTTGCTTAACTTAACTTTGCTTACTATTTCAGTGGTCTTTTCAGGAAGCTGGCCATCAGTAATGGCGATGGAAACTTCTCCTTCTGTAATCAGATAAGGGGGGGCGGTGCCTGGGTGGCTCAGTGGGTTAAAGCCTCTGCCTTCGGCTCAGGTCATGATCCCAGGGTCCTGTGATCAAGCCCCGCGTCGGGCTCTCTGCTTGGTGGGGAGCCTGCTTCCCCTCCTCTCTCTCTGCCTGCCTCTCTGCCTACTTGCATCTCTGTCTGTCAAATAAATAAATAAAATCTTTTTTAAAAATTAAAAAAAAAAAGATTCAGATAAGGGGAGACCTTTCCATCTAACCAGTTTAACCTACTCTCACAGAAATGATTCTGATATAGGATGTTGATGATCCTCCTACTGCTATCTCTGCTATCTCTGAAATAAACTTTGACCCGGGAGTCTTGCATCTTCTGACAATGTCCACGAAACTGTGGTCGCTAACTTCTTATCTTACAAGCAGGGTAAAATCTTAGAATTGTCACAGTTCTTGACAACCTATTATATTAGAGAGTAGAAATAAAGGATTTCTAGATAACAACATATGAATGATACTCTGAGGTGGCTCTCTTATATGAAAGAACAAAATAGAAAATGGAATTGACAAAAATCCATTAAACTTAACTTTTAATGGAATTGGATATTTGATTTTAAGCAGTCCTCACAATGTCAAATAGTGCCATAATTCAGAGTTTTTAAAATGAATTTAAACCATTTTCATGTAGAGATATGATATTTAAAAATGAACACAAATGATTTTGCTTTTCTAAAAAGCTTCTAGTATTATTCAAAATAATATGTATTTGTTGTCTAGGTAGAAATGTTAGGAATTTTCTCTTGACTTAATTCTATTTTTTTTTATTCCAAGGAAAGCTATTGATAAGAAATGTTACCATTCAGGGGCTCCTGGATGGCTCAGTCATTGAGTGTCTGCCTTCGGCTCAGGTCATGATCCCAGGGTCCTGGGATCGAGTCCCGCATCAGGCTCCCAGCTCAGCAGGAGGCCTGCTTCTCCCTCTCCCACTCCCCTTGCTTGTGTTCCCTCTCTCACTCTCTCTCTCTTTGTTAAATAAATAAAATAAATAAAATCTTCAAAAAAAAAAGAAAAGAAAATATGAAAAAATGAAGAGATTACAAAAATGGAACATAAAATAAAAGTAAGCTTATGAGGAAGAATAAGGTGATAAAAAAAAGAAGAAAACCATGAAGGAGAAGGGGAAAGTCGAGAAGGAAAATAAAAGAGACAAAATAAAAGAATTCTTTTTGTATCATACAACAATAACATGGCTAGGAACTTTCAAGGCTTAGTAAAGTTTTGGCAGAAGCTACAGAGATTACAGAATTTGTGCTTAAAAAATTAATAAAAAGAAGCAAGTCACACAAAGGGCAAAAGTCCCTTTCTTTCATTTTTCTCATCCGTGGGTATTGTCCTACAAGTGTTTTCCGAGGGCTACAGGACCACTGCCAAGAGGTGCTGAAGGCAGTTCACAGGCTACTGCACGATCCACAGCTAGGACAGGGATCTGTATGCCTAATAACAAGTGCATAGTGGATAAGACTCCTCCCGGGTCCCTTGGCACACGATACTGGATGCCACAGCTCCCACAAAGGCCCTTTTGTCCAGGGATGGATACCAAATTATTTTTGTTCAGGGGAGAACATTGATTAGAAACATCTTCTTAGGTATGTTGCTGGTGTCCCTCTCAGAAACACACCACTTCTAAGTTGATGGTATATCGATATTGGATGCGTGTTAAATGTTTGTTACGTGAATAAATTTAGGGTATAATTCTGGCAAAGCATACTTATGTACTTGAGACTTCAGTTTTCATGACTTTGATAATTTGGCTTTGTTTTTGTACTTAAGTTAGTTTGATCAAAATTTTTACATACTTCAAATACTTAAAGTCTCACTGTCTGTCACTAAAGGAAAATGATTCTGAGTAGAATCCCAGCTTTGTTATGTAAATTCACCAAGTCATTATTATTTTACACATAGAATATAGTTCTGTTCCTCCAAAGTATACCTTTATTATGGAGATTATATTTTCCCATTATTGGTCATCTGAATGGGCAATATGGGCATTGTCTTTTGTCTTGAATTTAATGCCCTTCAAGTGGTAGACTGAGCCTAAACCTAGAATTTAAAAAGAGAGAGAGAGGTATAAACAATTGATCTGGGAATAAAATAGAGAAGAGAATCAACAAACTAACACATCCCCTTCCTCCTTTTATGTGAATGATGTGGCTGAGCAGAAATCAAGAGAGTAACAACCAGTTATTTAATGAATCAAAGTAGTTCTCTTGTTTTAACCTAGAATCATAATGTGTTAACAAACCATTCATTTTCCATACAGCTATAAACTCTCAAAGTACACAAAATTAATTGTGTACAGTTTGGGATTTAGAAATTAAGGTTCCAACCTCTACTAAGTTCATTTTGGCTAAAGCGGCACTAGATTTGAACCATTTAAAAACTTAGAAGATTTCATTCTATTTTATATATGACACGTGAATTTTCCAATGCTCAAAATATACCTTGCCAAATTCTTGCAACTTGACATTAGAGATGAATAATAAGACCAGTACACAGGATATTCTCATTGTTTTTATGTTGTGGAGAAAGTCTAGGGCTAAGTCAGAATTAGTCCGAATACTGCTTTAGACTGGGAAGTAAACTAAGTCCCCAAAGAAAAAGCTCACTATAGCAGGGCCAGGGCTGGTGTATTACCAGCCAACAGTGAAGCAGGTTGTCATGATACTGGCACGATACTGAAAGCATGAGAGTACCCCATCTCCTGTCCCTTTCATACTCTACTGACGCACCCATTCATCAGGGTGAGGGGGACCGAGTAGCAGGATATCCAGTAGTACAGAGATAGACGTTGACAATGGACGTCAGGTAAGCAATCATTGCCAGAAACTGTTCTATGTTAAGCAGGACCAGCCAGCATCCTATAAGGAGAGGTAGGAATGATTGGCCTAGGGCAGAGACCCAAAAGATCCAAACAAGTTCATAACGAAAACACCCAACAGCAATTTAGATAGGGCTCTCACTGTAGAGAAGGCCATGGGAATCACTTAATTATCTCGAATAGGATGTTTATATTAAAAGAGTATTTTAAAAAGTATTATAAAAAAAAGTGAACCTAGGCTCACTTGTGTCAAGAGAGTTTTCCATTCTAGTAGATAATATTGTATGCTGACCAAGTCTGTCTCCAAGCACCCACTCACTTCCTTAGCTCCTGTGAATGTGGACTGTAGACAGCTTGCCCATGAGTCCCTCTCCAGAAACTGTCCTTAGCCAAAGGCCCTATGTCAGGCTGCTTCCTCAGGGCAGCCTACAATCAATGAATGATGCAGTGGTGGAAATACACAGCCCTTTGACTCAATTAGAAATCTTTACATTTCCAGATCTCCCCCTAGGAGAGCTAAAGATCTCTACTGCAAGTGCCTCCCAGTTCAACTTCTCCCTCTCCTAATCCTGCTTTCTTCACACCGCCACTGGGTTTTTGAAAGCACTCCTATGGACTATCAAAGCCTTCTGTGAGGAGGTTTACTAGAGCGTATTCATGAATATTTCCATTCCTTCCTACCTTCCTTTCTTCCTTCTAATTAGACAAATCCACAAAGGATTTGAAGCAGCTGCAGTATGCCATATCGAAAAACTCAATAGTCATATGTTTTTTTCCTTCCTTACAACAATGTTTACTTTAATTACTTATAATTTTATTTGTTAGAAAATATAAATTGTATGTAGTTTGGATCATTCAAAACGTTTTAATATGTAACTGACATGGTCTATCACAGCTGGACTCATAATTTTGCTTTAAAAGTTTCTGTTGTTTCAAAAGTATCAACCTAATCCCTAAGGAAAATCTGAATTTGCTATTAGAATGTAACTTCTCCTCTATTTTATATGGAGATACACTAAAGTTTCTTATGATTTCAAATTCACTAAAATTTCTGAAGTTAATTCTAAAGAGTAAGACTTGGATTGTTTCAACAAATCAACTACTATTTACAGATATGTTTATAGAAAAGATGAATGGATGGGTAAATAAATGATAGATGTAGTACATTCATGAAAAATAAATGATAGATTTAGATGATAAAAACAACTAAGCAAATTCAGACTCCTAGATGAAAAGTGAATCCTTCATAAAATAATATGGTTTTTTAAAAATTGGATGGTAATAGCACAAAAGAAAGTTCATAAATGAAATAAGCACAATTAAAGTTATTCTAACAACTCTGACCATAATTCTTGTTATTGTAAAAATGATGTATTGAACATAACTTTTGAACTAGAAATGTCATAGCTTGCCATTGAAAATAAACTATTTAATGGCAGTTTATATGGAGATATGACAGAAAAAAATCTATTATCACTGTACTTATAATTCACATTTATTTTAAGGCTATATAGACAAAATAATGTGTATGACTGAGTAACTGATTGACCATACCAATGTAGGTAAGGTATTAGTTTTTTTAAGATTTCACTTAAACCTCATACCATTTACTAAAGCCAATTTTACCTAAATTATCTCAATAATCAGTTTTTTAATGACTAAATTAAGGTGAATACAACAAAGTGCCAAAATAACAATTAAGTAGTTCAACTAGTATTAAAGAAAAAAAATTGTCAACTAAGTGTATTTGGAGAAATGATCAATCATTTTCAGTGATTTTGTTAACATTGCTGACCCTTTTGATCAGTCTAAGTATTTTTTTTCAATAGATACCAAACACATAGGGGAGTGCAACTTTGATCTGAAAATAATCAGCAAAATATGTAACAAATTATGGAGACAAATGTAAGTCTGTGTGAGTAGAAATACATCCTGATAATACCAGACTAGTGCACAGATTTGCCTTTTTATAACTTTTTTTTTTAATTAGAGAGAAAATTTAATGTGGTTTATAGCATACAACTGAAGTTAAGAGGCATGGGTTCTATTTTTAAGCACAGCAGCGTAATAGGAGATTTAGATTTGTGTTAAATCCCTGCTGGGTGGCTTATCTGCTGTATGTTATTAAACAAGCTGTTAAACTGTCTGAGAATCTATTATCTCCTCTGTACAGTGAAAAAATTAACATCTACCTTGAAGAGTTGTGAAAAGTGAGGAGAATGTGTAGAAAATGCCTAGGACAACACCAGGTGCATAGTATGCACTCTATAGTGACTTACTTCCCCCTATCCACCCCAGCCCCAGTCCTATTATTAGCGCACCATGAGGTCCTAAGTTACTCTTTAGTTCTCAGTTTTAATCTCTGAAAAAAGACAGAGCTGAACTAGTGCAATAATTCACAACCCCAACATCATGACACTTGTATCATGAGCAACTGGGCCATGAGTCACAAGTAGTTCAAACTAATAATAATTAAATTACCAAGATTTGCAGATAATTTTGTTTTAAAACTGTATAGCTGTTCCAAGTTTGTCCCCATTATAACATTGAAATCAGTGCATGGCACTTTTTTTAATGGCAAATTTTATGGTTTTTTCTTTATTTATTTGAAAGAGGGAGAGGGAGAGTGAGAGGGAGAAGCAGACTCCCCGCTGAGTAGGGAGCCCATTGAGGGCCTCAATCCCAGGACCCTGGGATCATGACCTGAGCTGAAGGCAGACACTTAATCAACTGAGCCACCTAGGTGCCCCAGTCACTGGCACTTTTAAGGTGGAGTAAATGAAGTAGTTTCAAACAACAAAGATGAAATTGCTCATAGCACACAGTCTACTTTGTATCATATAATAGACTTTATTGACCCTTAAGAATTGGGTGATTATGAATTATTGTAATTCTCATAAATTATGCTTGACTAATTGAAAATTTCTTAATGACTTTATGTACATGTTTTTAAAAGGAAAAAGATAAAACTAGTTGGGTATTAGAGAGGGCACAGATTGCATGGAGCACTGGGTATGGTGCAAAAACAAGGAATACTGTTATGCTGAAAAAAAATAATAATCTGCAAAGAAAAAAATATTATAAAATGAATAATCCATTTGGGGGTCAATTCCATGTGCTTAATAATGGCATGCCATTTATCAGTGGGTAATTCCTTACCTTCTGTGTTGTTTTCTTCTGAATAAATTGCAAGTCATTAAAAAAAAAAAAAAAACGAGTTGAGTTTGAAAAAAAGTCTATATAGCTCTATATGCTTTATTTTCCTGCAAAATGCACTGGCATTTCTCAAATCAGAGTATGTTTATGACAGTGTTCTGCATCTGAACATAATCATCCTTGATGTTTGTTCCAGTAGAGAAAATGTTGGGGATCACTGGATTACATCATCTCTGTCCACATTCACAACTCCTTAGTACCCTGCATTTCTTCTAATATGGAAATTATAGCACTCCTGGTCAAATAAAGCAGTATTTTAATTCCATTCTCAACCTACTTGACATGTAAACTCAAAAATATAACAGTATAGAAAACATACAGATGGCCAACAGACACACGAAAGAACAATCAGTATCACCCACCATCAGGGAAATACAAATCAAAACTACAATGAGGGGCACTTGTGTGGCACAGTCAGTTAAACATCTGACTTGGTTTGGCTCAGGTCATGGTCTTGGGGTCATGGGATCAAGCCCTGTGTTTGGGCTCTGTGCTTGGAAGGGCATCTGCTTGAGTTTTCCCCCCTGCTCTCCACCCCTCCCCTGCTCTCTCTCTCTCTCTAAAATGAATAAATAATTTTTTTTAAAAAAGAGAAAAGAAAAGAAACTACAATAACATAGCACCTCACACCTGCCAGAATGGCTAAAATCAGCAACACAAGAAACAAGTGTTCATGAGGACGTGGAGAAAAAGGAACCCTCATGCACTGTTGGTAGGAATGCACACTGATACAGCCAGTACAGTACAGAGGTTCCTCAAAAAATTAAAAATAGAACTGCTCTCTGATCCAGTTATCATACTATTGGGCATTTACCCAAAGAATATAAAACCACTAATTTGAAGGCACATATGCACCTCTCTGTTTATTGCAGCATTTACCATAGCCAAATTATGAAAGTAGCCCAAATGTCCATCAATAGATGACTAAAGAAAATGAAGTACACACACACACACACACACACACACACACACACCATGTAGAATATTATTCAGCCATCAAAAAGAATGAAATCTTGCCATTTGCAATGACATGGATGGAGCTAGACAGTATTATGCTAAGTAAAATAAGTCTTTTAGAAAAATACCAATACCATATGATTTCACTCATATGGTACTGAAGAAACCAAACAAATGAACAAGGAGAAAAAAGAAACAAACCTAAACACAGACTCTTAACTATAGAGAACAAACTGATGGTTACCAGAGGGGAGGTGGGTGGGGGATGGGTGGAATAGGTGATGGGAACCAAGAGTACCCTTATCATGCTGAGCACTGAGTATTGTACAGAATTGCCGACTCACTATATTGTACCCCTGAAACTAATGTAACACTGTATGTTAACTATACTGGAATTAAAATGAAAAGCTTTTTTAAAATTAACAGTATATATCTTGGGAGCAAAATGTAAGTATTTTATCTTTTTGGAATATACACTGTATTACTTTTTCAGGGTTGCATAACAAATACCACAAACTGACTTAAAAGAACAGAAATTTATTCTCACACAATTTTGGAGGCCAGAGGTCAGATATCAAGGTATCAGCTTGTTAGTTCTTTTGGAGGCTCAAAGAAACAATCTATTTCATGCCTCTCTTACAGCTTCTGATGACTGTCATTGTCCTTGACATTCCTTGGCTTGTACAAACATTACTTCAATTTTCTTCCTCCAGCTTCAAATGGTCTTGCTTTTTGTGTGTTCTCCTCTGTGTCTCTGTGTGTCTCAAACCTTCCTCTCCTTTCTGTTTATAAGGGCACTAGTCATTGGATTTAGGGTCTACTCTAAATCCAGAGTAATCTCATCCTAAAGTCCTTAACTTAATTGTATCTGCAAAGACCATATTTCCAAATAAGCTTATACATTTCCATCAACAGTCTCTTCAAGGAAATCTGGACTTTTTCTATCATGCACCTCAAAATGCTTTCAACTTCTACCCATTATCCATTTCCAAAGCCACTTCAACATTTTTAGGTTATTTGTTACAGCAGACTCTACTCTCAGCATCAAAATTATCTATATGAGTCAAATTTGTATCAGAAAAGTAGAACCAATAAATACACACACACACACACAGATTTTTTTTCAAGGAATTAGCTTCTGCAATTGTAGGATTTGGCTAAACAAGGCTTCTTGGAGTCTGGGGTCTACAGACATGGGCCATGACAGTGGCTAGAAACTCTCAGGCAGGAGCTGAGGCTACATTCACAGACAATATTTCTTTTTTCTCAGAGAAACTCTAGTTTTGCTCTTAAGGTCTTTCAACTGATTGGATGAGACCCACCTATATTATACAGGATAACCTCCTTTACTTAAGGTCAACTGATTGTAGGTATTAACTACATCTACAAGGTATCTTCACAGCAACATCTAGACTAGTGTTTGATTGAATAACTGGATATTATAGCCTAGACAAGTTGACACATGAAACAAACCACCACATGAATCCTAAATTATAAGATCTTAGTAAAATAACTAATGTGATAAATCCATTTTTCAGGATGTAAGATAGAGGCACATACAGGAAAAAAAAAAAAAGAGAGAGAGAGAGGAAGAGAGAGAGAGAGAGAAACGTATGCATGTATTTTTAGAAAATGATTTTCCAAGGTCTTGGGGATGGTTTTTCTATAATATAAAAATTAATAAAAATGTATCTCAGGAATAGATTATTTTCACATAGTTTCTCAGGGCAGAAATCTCAAATGAAAATAGATTTCCAGGTAGCATTCCTGCCAAAGCAGAGGATAGAAAGATATAAAAGGAAGGAAGAGAGAAAAGAGGTAAAGAAGGAAAGATTTGTCCAAGGACTCATAATTTTGGATGGTTAGCTATTAAAAGATATTCTTGGGCAAAGAGACATAATCCAGGGACAAAGTATAAAAAATAGTTTTATTCTTCACTTGGAGAAAAAAAACTAGAGAAATATTATGTTAAGAGTTTACCAGATAGGTGTTGGGAAGTTTGGACAGCCACACACAGAATGAAACTGGACCATTTCCTTACATGACATACAAAAATAGACTCAAAATGGATGAAAGACCTCAGTGTGAGACAGGAATCCATCAATATCCTTGAGGAAACACAGGCAGCAACCTCTTCGACCTCAACCACAGCAACTTCTTCCTAGAAACATCGCCAAAGGCAAGGGAAGCAAGGGCAAAAATGAACTACTGTACTTCATCAAGATCAAAAGCTTTTGCACAGCAAAGGAAACAGTCAACAAAACCAAAAGACTGACAGAATGGGAGAAGATATTTGCAAATGACATACCAGATAAAGGGCTAGTATCCACAATCTATAAAGAACTTACCAAACTCAACACCCAAAGAACAAATAATCCAGTCAAGAAATGGGCAGAAGACGTGAACAGACATTTCTGCAAAGAAGACATCCAAATGGCCAAGAGACACATGAAAAAGTGCTCAACATCACTCAGCATCAGGGAAAGAGAAATCAAAATCATAGTGAGATACCACCTCACACCAGTCAGAATGGCTAAAATAAACCAGTCAGGAAACGACAGGTGTTGGCAAGGATGCAGAGAAAGGGAAACCCTTCTCCACTGTTGGTCAGAATGCAAGCTGCTGCACCCACTCTGGAAAACAGTATGGATGTTCCTCAATAAGTTGAAAATAGAGCTACCCTACAACCCAGCAATCGCACTACACCCCAAAGATACAAATGTAGTGATCCAAAGGCACACGTGCATCTTAATGTTTATGGCAGCAATGTCCACAATAGCCAAACTATGGAAAGAGACCAGATGTCCATCAAGAGATGAAAGGATAAATAAAATGTGGTGTGTATGTATATATATATATAGGAATACTATGCAGGCACCCAAAGAAATGAAATCTTGCCATTTGCAATGACATGGATGGAACTAGAGGGTATTATGCTGAGCAAAACAAGTCAATCAGAGAAAGACAATTATCATATGATCTCTCTGATATGAGGAATTTGAAAGACAGGGCAGGTGGGTTGCGGGCGGGGGGGGAAGGGAAGGAAAAATGAAACAAGATGGGACTGGGGAGGGAGACAAACCATGAGAAATTCTTAATCTCAGGAAACAAACTGAGGGTTGTTGAAGGGCTGAGGAGGGATAGAGTGGTTGGGTCATGGACATTGGGGAGGGTATGTGCTACGGTGAGTGCTGTGAATTGTGTAAGACTCATGAATCTCAGACTTGTACCCCTGAAATAAATAATACATTATATGTTTTTAAAAAAAGAGTTTACCAGATAGGGGCAGGCACCTGAGTGGCTCAGTAGGTTGAGGGTCTGCCTTCCGCTGAGGTCATGATCTCGGGGTCCTGGGACTGAACACTGCATTGGGCTCCCTGCTCAGCAGGGGGCCTGCTTCTCCCTCTCTCTCTGTCCCTCCCCACTGCTTGTGATCTCTCTCTCTCTCAAATAGATGAATAAAACTTTAAAAAAGAAAAAGAAGTTTACCAGATACTATATACTACTCTGTTCCAGATATCCAGAAAAGAAAAGAAAAATTAGCATATTGCATGAGAGCAATTTAATAAAATTTAAAATAGTTAAAAGGAAGATGGTAATCCATTACATAGAAACCATAATAGCAGGCATTGTACTATACACTTTCTTCATAATACCACACAAGGCAAGAATTGTTATTTCCATTTTACAGATGAGGAAGTCAAGGTTCAACCATGTTGTTGATTACTGCTTATAAACGTTAAGATTCAAACCTATTCTACTTGGAATCTACCTGATTCCACAATCCATCCATTCAATCTCTGTGACTCTCAATGGCCTCTCCTAGGAATGCTCACGATGTTTATGGGAATGGACATCCAGTGTACACAGCTGAAAACCTCTTCCTGATGCCTAGCTCAACACTACCACCAAATTCACTTATTCATGGTTTACCTGGCTTTTATTTTTTTACAAAATAGTAAATCCACAGAATGTGTACACACACACATACACACACACACACACAAAGACTTATACATTTAAAAGCAAGTTTTATTCTCAATTCAGACACATGTCTCAGTCCTCATGGATAACCATCATCAACATTTCAATGCATATTTTCAGAAATATCCCAGGCCCATGTATTCTTCTATATCTTATTGAAGGCAAAATGAAGAACATATTTGACACTTTGTTCTGTACCTGTTTTCTTTTTTTTCCTAATAAACTGAAAATTCTTCCTCAGCATGTGAAGATTTACCTCATTCATTTTAATGCTCAGTTGTTTATTTCTTGTCTATGCATTAATATATCTAACCAGTGCTCTATTCAATGCGCTTTCAAGTGTTTTTCACTTTTTGACATTCAAACCAAGCTGAATGCAGCATTTTCAAGTGAGTTTTGGTTTCTTTTGCTCTGACTCTTGTCTAGCCTGGCTGCTCATACCTGAGTGTTACACAGACCTTGCTTTTGCTCTCCTCTACTCCTACACAGATCAGCAGGTCTTTTGCAAATAAATAAATAAATAAATAAATCTCTAGGGAGAATCCTGCTTGCTTTTCTCTGCAAAGCTTTAAGAACAATATGAGTAAACAAGTGTCCCATGGCTTAGATATTGCTCTTACTGAGAAGAGGTTAACTTTCAACCTCAATTATCTATACAGTGTTGTAAAAGATAAAAAGGCAAAGAAACTGAACAGTGCTTACCAAAGTTAAAAGAAAGCAGGCACTTTTCATTATACTTCTTAAAATGTCATTTAGCTCTGTTTTGAAACCTCTACTAGCCTGAAGAGTCACACTATTTTCTTAGCGATTCCATAGCCCTTAGGCACACTTTCACATTGGGAGGCAGAGACCCGATTTTCATTTTATTAAATGGATACTCTACAATACTGAACAATCTCTCTCTTCTTTATTTATACTTTTTGCAACAGCAATCATCAATTAAGAAACCACCTAAATCTGCCTCTGGTAACACTGGGGCACAATTAATCATTATTACAAAACTATTATATTGATCATCGCAAACACCTTTCATTTGGCTTTATCAGAGATGGGACTATGTCATTTTGAAAATAACTACTCAAACTTCTTCGATAAAAAGTTAATTTAGGGGAAGAGTGAACTGGTAAAGAGCTCAATAAGTTTTTGCTGCTAGCAGAAGAATTAAAGGTTGACTTTTGTTGGGGAGCAGGGTAGCTCAGATATCCCTGGATGACAATAACTTCATTTTTCAACAATTATGTTGTTATAAGGCAGATCAGCACATTATAAATTGCTGTTCCACAGAATACTGTTCACAAAATGTTATAGTTCTAGAACAAAAAAAGTGGCAAAAGGGCATTTAGTGTGTACATTATAAAACTCCAAAAAGCTAACAGTACACAGGATGCATCGCTGGACTTTTTTTTCCCTTAGCCCACTAGTTAGTATTTCCTGATATTCCAGAAATGCTAGTATCTAACCTTAATCCTGAATAGTTATAGAACAAAAATTCTTAAAAAAAAAAAAAAAAAAAAAAAAACCTTAGAGGGGCGCCTAGGTGGCTCAGTCAGTTAAGCATCTGCCTTCGGTTCAGGTCATGATCTCCTCCTGGTCCTGAGATGAAGCCCCAAGGTGGGCTTCCTGCTCAGCAGGGAATCTGCTTCTCTCTCTCTCTCTCTCTCTTCCTCTGCACTACCCATTGCTCATTCTCTCTCTCTCTCTCCCTCTCAAATAGATAAAATCTTAAAAGAGATGAGCAATTAAAAAAAAAAAAACCTAAGATGATGTGACCTAGAATGAACTATCCCCAGCATTATGAGAAATACTTTTTTTGTGTGGGGGGGGGTAAACAGATATATTTATTCAGACTTTTTGAATATTATGTCTCTTGTGTATAAGTTGTTTCTATATTTTGGACATTAATCCCTTATTGGATATATCATTTGCAAATATATTCTCCCAAACAGAAGTTCTATTGATTGGTCCCTGTGCTGTGCAGATGATTTTTATCTTGAGAAAGAGTAGTTCATTTTTGCTTTTGTTTCCCTTGCCTTTAGAGACACGTGTTGCAAGAAGTTGCTGTGGCTGAGGTTGAAGAGGTTGCTGCCTGGGTTCTCCTCTAGGATTTTGAAGGATTCCTGTCTCACACTGAGGTATTTAATCCAAAAGATACAGATGTAGTGAAAAGAAGGGCCATCTGTACCCCAATGTTTATAGCAGCAATGGCCACGGTTGCCAAACTGTGAAAAGAACCAAGATGCCCTTCAACGGACGAATGGATAAGGACAATGTGGTCCATATATACTATGGAGTATTATGCCTCCATCAGAAAGGATGAATACCCAACTTTTGTAGCAACATGGACGGGACTGGAAGAGAAATACTTTTTAAAATTTTACCCACCTTAACAGATGTAACAAACGTTCCTAAACATGTAAATCTCTTGAAAAACATTACTGTTTGACCTGCTGATTTTCAAAATCTGTTTCCTGTCTACCTTTCTCAAACTTCTCTTTTCCCACATTCCCAAGTCCAAAAATGTATTTTTTTGAGACTTAAGCAAGGTATTATTAGCTCTTCTGACAAGCACTGAGTCCTCAAGTGTCACCCCCACCCCCATTTTTAGGTTCCAAGCTCTCTGGAAACCCCCATATAGTTCTAAAATTACACAATCACTTTCTACCTGTTTTACAAGAGCCAGAGAACCTGAGAGTCAAGGACACATTCTTAGTATCAGTTTTAATGCTAGCATTTCTGTTGAGACGTGCAATACCTAATGGATGCCCGGAACTCTGTAGCATTCAATAAACGTTCATTAAATGAATACATGAGCAAGAAGGTCAGTAGAACCTCCATGTTATTAATGTTTTTGTCAGTGATTTAAAACAGGGACTGAGTCAGGCCTATAGAAAATTTTTAAATTGATTTTTGTCAGAAAAGCATTCTTGTTTTTAAGTTAAATTTTAATAGTTCCAGGTAAAATATGTACTCCTCATTCCAGTGTCCCAACATCACTCTATCTTCTCCAATCTGGCAGCTTCGCACACTATTGCCACCTGACTGACCCTCACAGTAATGGAGTTTGCGGCTTCTGGACCACATTTTATATGAGAAATAATACTATGTTTACAGGTCTAAAATAAGTGGTGCACACAGATTGAAATAAAACGTATTTTAATAGAAATTTTTAAAATATCTGTACACTTAGATAAGGAAAGAAATGAGAAAATATGTCAGAAATAATATCCCAGGATAGATTTTAAGAACAAGCTCTATAATACGATAGCCATGTAATAGGCAGTAGAGCATATAATCATCCCACATCCTTAATACCCTTCTAGACCAGGAACAGACTGACATGGAAAATGTGAAGAAGGTTCCCAGGATGGCCGCCAAGATTAGCAGAGGTTAAAAGAAAAAGCCTGATCATGGAGATGATCTTCAAGGAACACTTGAGAATCACAACATGTGGCTGTTTCTAAAGACAGAAAAGGATGAGCAGATGCAACATCACTGTTCATTTAAGTTAGCTGGGCAGAGTGCTGGAAACCGGGGGAGGGGGGAGGGAGGATTTTAAAACAAAAAAAAACAAAAAAACAAAAACAAAAAAAAAGTTTTTGTTTGTAAGAGGAAAAAAGAGTTGTAAATAGACAAATCCTGCTAAAGAAAGAACAAAGAAAAGGCTCAATTTGGACAACACTCTGAGGACACTCCTCGTTGACTAAATAAGCAATCAGGTTATTTGAGCAAGGACAGTCACTGCCAAAAGAGGAGTTCCAATAGCCATCAGTCCAATTTAGAGAACACTCAACTAACCAAACTGTGCATTGGAATTCTCCACAGAAATAGTACCAATAGGACACAAAGATATACACAGGAGGAGATTTATTATAGCAATTAACTGGGACAGTTATGAAAGTCTAGATGTCCCATGATCTGCCATCCGTAAGCTGGAGAAGCAAGAAAGTCAATATAATAAAGTCCAAGGCCAAAGGCCTGGGGGGCAGGAGGAGAGATGCTGTCCTAAGTCCCATAGCCAGAAGGCCTGAGAACCAGGAGCTCCCATGTCAGTGGAGAGGGAAAGGCAGAAGTTTCAGCTCAAGAAGAGAGACATTTCACCCTTATGCCTCTCTCTGCCCTCAACAGAATGGGTCTGCACAATTAGTTCATGATAGCAGATCTCTACTCAGTCTACTGATTCAAATGCTCTCTTCGAATGATTCAAAAATCTCTTCCAAAAACACCGTCACAGACACAGCTAGAAATGTTTCGCCAGGTATTTGGACATCCTTTAGCCAATCAGGCTGACACATAAAATTAACCATCACACTGTGTGAACACATCTTGACTTCAGATTTGTTTCCCTAGTACAAAAAGAGTTAATAAATACGTACTGAGTATTTCGTCTGTGCTAGCTACCAGGGCTGGTGCTGAGAAAAAGAACTCCAAAGGACAAGCTATAGTCCCCACACCTCTGTATGATCCTGTGTAATGGCCTCAGACTTTCTTTCTTACAACGTATAACTTACATGTAAAACAAATGTTCCATCAATAACATTTCTTTACAGTCAGTAATTTCCGTGAGTATTCCTCTACTTCTCTCTCTCTCTCTCACACACACGCGCGCACACACACAATTTTCTCTATACCTCCAGGAAACTGAGTCTGTTGGGGATATTCCACATGCCCTTTCAGATCCATTCTCCACCTGCTCCACGGCCCAGGAGACTGGCTGGATTCTAGCAAGGGATGGGCTGCATTTACAGGTTACCCCCCTCTGGCTTCTTACTGAATTCAGCCAATGAGGAGCACCTAGAAAAGATCAGAGGGAAAAAAGGGGGTTAGGATACTTACTATCTCCTTCCTTGTGGGATTGTCACAGGCTGTCTGCATCCGCCAATGCTCCCCGACTTCTGCCTGGCCATCCTGCTGTTCCTAGTCTGAGTCCTGCACTGACCCCTGTCGTTTCCTCACCCCTTAGTAAATAGTCCCTTTATTAAAATCTTCTGAAATTGCCCAACTTCAGTATGCCATCTCTAGATCTTCCAATACCCTGACTGACATACTGAGACTTAAGTGTCCCTTAAGAGGTCCTAAGACCTCTAGAGGGAGCAATCGTGATAGAATGCACTTGGGTGCATTGGAGGGAGAGAAAGGGTAGTTCTAAAGATCTTGAAGCTGATTCTTCCCTGGGCCTAGTCTGGGGAATCATCAGTCAGTTAAAGAAACTCGGTAGAGAGAGCCGTGCAATAGCCAGCATGGCCTGAGTATTGCAAAACAGCAATTAGTGAGAGAGACGCCTAAGCAGGAAGCTGAGAGCACTCACACCAGGTGAGTATGCCTGGGCATGACAGGTGCAGAAAGGGTGGGTTACAGAAGAGGCCAGGAGTTTTGCCAAGAGCAACTGCACAGTTAGAGGCAGTGGTAAGGAAAGTTATCATCAGGAGAACACACCTCAAAACCACAGTGGGGCAATTCACACCTCAGTGGAGACCAGCTCAGGTAGGTAGGTAGATCAAGTGAGCCAGTCTACCTGCAAAGACGGAGACTGGTGGGGCAGCTGGGTGGCCCAGCTGGTTAAGCGTCCAACTTTGGCTCAGGTCATGATCTCCAAGGCCGGTGGAGCACCACCTCAGACTCTCAGCTCAGCGGGGAGTCTGCCTCTCCCTCTCCCTCTGCTTCTCCCCCTCCTCCTGCTTGTGTTCTGTCTTCTTCTCTGTCTCAAATGAATAAATAAAATCTTAAAAAAAAAAAAAAAATAGAGACTGGTACCACAGACCTGGTGAAGTGGGATGACACCAGTAAGAGTGAGTGGAGAAGAGCTCCGGTACGGATGCCCCTCCCCAACTAGGCTAAAAAGCTCCCTTTCTGCACCCAAGTGCCCTCCTGGCAAGGAGTAGAGGGAGAAGAGAATCCTTAAGAGTTGTAGGAAAATTTGACAGATTGAGAAATTACGAGGGGAAAAAAAAAAAAAGAGGAAAACTAAAAACAGACTGATAAGTTTTTAAAAAAAGCATGAGAACATAACATCCATCCTCAAAGCTGAGAACAAGTGGAGATATTATAGAACCCCTCCCTCTCTCCAGGAACCAGGCCTGAGTGCCTAGGCCACCTGCGAGTGGTTCCCAGAAGGCCAAGCGCCGAGATAGTTTGTCCTCTCCGGGTAGCCGTAGGCTTAGGTGTCACGTGACCCTGCCTGGCTTCAGGAGCCAGTGGCAGGAACCTTTGCGCATGTGCCGGGAGTTGGGGAGGAATACGGCGTCTGTGGGCAGGAACTACGTGAACCACCCCCCTTGGAGTTGCGGAGAGTAATTCCGAGCAGGGTGGGTGCTCTTCCTGAAGCCGTCCTGCGCCTACGCCCCCGCCCCCCAGGGCTTTGCCGTGCTCCTGCCCGCCTACAGCCACAGCCTGCACTTTGATCTCAAGCTGGTGTGGTGGTGGGCAGGCGTCGTTGCCTCTTCCCCGAGGCCACAGCCACCGACTATGTGGCCAGCTGTGCCTGAATATGACCACCAGCGACCGGCAGGATGAGTGCAAGGAGGGACTGACCTGGCTCTGGCCACGGGCTTCGCGATTTTCAGTCCCATCGGCACGCTTGTGCCCAAAGAGAAGATCCCTGGCCCTCACAACCTGAAGGTCTGGCCTAAGGTCATTGGCAAACTCAGGCAAGAGGTGTGACATCCTCCATGATTTTTCCCTTCCTCTACGTCATCAGCAGTGTTTGCCAGATAATAACCATGCAAGGAGGCATTATCTGGACCAGGACGCCCAAGAAATAGGACCTGTGGAAAAAAGAGAGAGAAGGAAATTTAGCCTGACATACACGGAGTTGGTAATAGGGGGTTAAAGATAGAAAGGCCAAAATACTGAGTTCATACAAAGCACCCAAACTTCTTAAGTTTAAAGAGAGAAAGGAGAAGACAGAGGAAGCAAAGGTTACTTGAGGTGACAGTCCTTTCATAAGAAACCAATTTTTATCGGTGATTTAATTGGATTGATACATCTCAACTCAAGATAGAGCTCCAAGGAAAATGTGATCTAAAAGACATTGGGCTAGAAGTAGAAATGAGAAACAGTATCTTATAGGAAACAACGAGAATAAAGTATTTGTGATGCTTCCAAAGAGAATTTATCAAACCAAATGTTCAGAAAACTTTCTTTCCTTTCCTGTAAGTGGACTGGTTAAGACTTTTCCATGGGTCATTCAGGGATCAGTAGTTCAAGACTTAAAATCTAAAGAAGCTGAAAAGCATGGTTCAAGTCAGCATTTTCATTTCCTTGGATCATGATAATCATCTGGAGATATTTGCAAAATATAAAAAATTCCAAGTTACTAGCCCATACCAGGCCCTGTTTTAATTAGTGGAGTTAATTAATCTCCAGCTCTCTAAGTGAATCTTATCATAAAAATGTGAGAAACTTAAAGTTAGCTTAAAGTTTGTTTAATAAATGTACAACTAATGAAGCTCTCACTCATTTACATAAGGTGTGTACCATGGCCCATAGATCCTGAGTTTGGGAGATAATTTTGAAACTACTGTCTTCCAAAATAAATACGCTATCTCTTGAAGGAACATGAGATACTGTGGAACATAGAGTTACATTTCTGCTTCCCAGTTTGTGACTGTTCAAACCGACATTCACCAGATGCATGGTGATTCAATCTGGGGTAGAATATGAGAAACCTGTAGGGCATCTTTGTGAAGATGTCTAAAGAGAGATATGGAAGTCTATGTCTAATGAGAGATATGGAAGTCATTGGCATATAGGTCATGCTGGAGTGATGGACATAGATGAAGCAGAAAAGACAGAAAGTAAATAACCTACAAGGAAAAGGCAGAACCATGGGTAACATCCATATTTGAAGGATAGAGAGAGAGAAATTACTAAAAGAAACAAGAAGAAAGAAACAGATTAGAAAGTAATCCTGAGACCAGGAAAACTAAGAGGAGGAAATTATTTTCTGAAGAGACAACAATCAATACTGCCAAATTCTTCACAGGAAAACAGGATAAAGACCGAAAAGAAACCATTAGCATATGTTTCCTAAAGCGGAAGGAGGGGAGGGAGGGAAAAGGTCCTAAGTCAACAAGTCTGTTGTGCTGTTAATGACTTGTACCTTGCCTCATACTGGCTAAGGAGATAATTGTGACTAAACATCCTAGGAACTTAATATAGAGGTACTTTCTTCTATGTTATGCATATTTGAATAACATCAAATGTATTCAACTATTAAAAAATGGGACAGCTATATAGTATGTTAACATTCGCATTCTATGAACAGAACTATCTCTGAGTGTTTTGTTTTTTATTAATATATAATGTATTATTTGTTTCAGGGGTGCAGGTCTATGATTCATCTATCTTACACAGGTCACAGCATTCACCATAGCACGTATCCTCCCTAGTGTCCATCGCCCAGCCACCCCATCCCTCCCACCCCGCTCCTTGTTTTGTTTTTTGAAAGAAAGATCACGCAAGCAGGGGGAGAGGCAGAGGGAGAGAGAAAATCCCAAGCAGGCTCCACACTCAGTGCAGAGCCGGATGCAGGGCTTGATCTCACGACCTTGAGATCATGACCCTGAAATCATGACCTTCATGGTAATCAAGTGTCAGACACTTAGCCAACTGACCCACCCAGGCACCCTTCTACCTGGGTTTAAATGCATGATTCTTCAGTGTTCATTTCTTCACTTTTATCAAAAAGTTACAAATAGGACACTGCCTATTTGTGTTACAGTTGATTGTACACAAGTCCATGCTTTCTAATATCTATTTGCCCTCAATAAATGAGACAGCAAGAAAGGAGAAAAGAAACTGATGTGGGGGGAAAGTAATGAAACCATTTGGTACTGAGATTTTTTTATCAAATAATTACTTGATTCTAATATTGAAATTTCTTACTGTCAGCAAAACTTCATCAGAAATTTCAGAACTTTATGGTTAATATGGCCTCTTGCCCAAAAGAAATTGTGCTTAAGTTATATAAATGACTAAAATCTATGAGAGATGATAACAGCTAAGTATATCACAAAATGAGATAGCAATATTAATCATACAATAAATGCAATCATTTGGCCTCATATATGACTTAGCCCATGATCTATATTTTCTTTGAACTTAAGGAATTAATCATTTGTACAGAGAGATAGTGTGCTTGCAGGGATAATCTAATGGGCATCCAAGGTATCTGTACATTTCTGTAAATTCACTACATGTTTGATTAAGTCCTTTATATACAACTGTTACTGAATGGCATGCCTTGTCTGTAAGACTTCTATTTTCTGGGTGACGACCCCACTGTAAATTTTGCACATATGTTTGAATACTTAGTCTCCACTGAGGTATTTGCAGCACGTATTTATAGAAATATGTCAGTGACTGCCCACATGCTCAGCATGAACTAACTATGCCAGCCTTCAAGTACAGTAATGGGAAGAAAGGACCTTCAGGTCATGAAAGTGCTAATTTGCAGAAACACAACTTCCCCTGTGATTAGAAGAGAATTTTAGTAATTGTTAGGGGATTTCACTCTTATTAACATCCAGGTTGAGGAAAAAGGGTGCAAGATGCAAAGTCTGGATCTTAACTTTACAGATGTTTCCTCCAATAGGAGTTTCCTGTCCCCTACCTTGAGAACAAGGACTGAGAGTGTTGCGCTGGGCACTCTAATGTTTTATGTATAAGTGTTTTACATAGAAGCTGATCACTGTAAGCCTAGGATCTAATGGAGTAGATCTGGGGTGTGCCACTCACAAGCAGCCTTCTGGACCAAGGCACTCACGCCCCAGCTTCCAGAAGTATAGGCTAGTAATAGATCATACCTGAAATCCTCTCCTGGAATCTGGGAGCCACATGCCCCAAGGTTGCACCTCTCCCCAGGGGCAGTGCATTTGACATTCAATGACTGGTTACCTGGGAAGGGGGGGGGGGGGGGGGGGAATAAAAGGGCCAATCCCTCATGCCTTAATTAGGGACAATTCTAAAGAGCCATATAAACTCCAGAGGTTGGGGCACCTGGGTGGCTCAGTGGGTTAAGCATCTGCCTTCGGCTCATGTCATGATCCCAGGGTCCTGGGATGGAGCCCAGCATTGGCCTCTCTGTTCAGCAGGGAGGCTGCTTCCTCCTTTCTCTCTGCCTGCCTCTGTGCCTACTTGTGATCTCTGTCAAATAAATAAATAAAATATTTAAAAAATAAAAATAAACTCCAGAGCTTCTGTATTGCAACTGCAAGACAGTGTCAATCTCTCCTTCTGCCTAATCCTGGTTCTTTCAATGCCTTCAAATTGACTTCAGCAGTATTGGATTTGAGAGCATTCACCAGTAAAAAACTCTCACATGCAAATCTACATCTCAAAGTCTGTTTCCGGGAATATTGACGTAAAGCAGAAGTTAGGAGTGGGCCTAGAAGGAAATTCTAAAAAGGAACTTTGATGCTGAATCACCTGCTGGTGGTTAGCAGTGAGGACTCCATCGCTGGTGGTGGGTGGCATGCTAACAGCTCCAGGCATACTGTAGCAGTGCAATTGTTAAGACTTTCACCTGGGGTGACCCAAACTGGAAGAGAAAGCACTGGCTGCAGGCAATATCTCAAGCATTTGAGAGATTTAGGGGAAGTAGTAATTATAGGGATTGTGGAAGGAGTGGCTGTTGCTGAGGGCTATCAATTCACCTGAGAAAAACAATGAAAAACTAGAGATAATTAATCACCAATTTAAGGTAAAATGTGAAAGCCAGAGGGATTCCTTGGCAGCACACAAAGAACCTCTGCTCTACTGTACCTGAAAGGCAAAGTAAGCTGAGGGTTTGTTTGTTTTTTTTTTTTCTCCCCAGAACTGAATTATAAAGTTAGCAGAGCTCCAGAGAAGGTTAAATTCTAAAATAGGCAATTCGACAATACCAAGATCAGGACCTGGATTAGTAAACCTGGAATGGGAATATCTAGATCTTTGCACTCAAAAATCTTGAATACTCAGATTCTCTTGGCCCTTTGGAGCCCATCAGAAGTGACCCATTCCTCCTTGATAAAAAGAAGCATTCCCCCCATACCCCTTACTTGAAGACAATGCAGAGACTTCCGCCTTCCAAGACAATACATACCCCTCTCAAGATCTACCTCAAATCCCCTTTGTGCCTCCAGTAACTGAAGAAGAGGTCAAGAATCGATGAGAAATCAGGGGTGCCTGGGTGGCTCAGTGGGTTAAAGCCTCTGCCTTCAGCTCAAGTCATGATCTCAGGGTCCTGGGATCGAGCCCCACGTCAGGCTCTCAGCTCAGCGGGGAGCCTGCTTCCCTTTCTCTCTCTCTGCCTGCCTCTCTACCTACTTGTGATCTCTCTCTCTGTGTGTCAAATAAAATAAATAAAATCTTTTTAAAAAAAAAGAATCTATGAGAAATCACCATGCAATATGATGGCAACATTATACGGTAATAATTCAACCAGTTCTTCACAGAAATCTATGCCCATTTTCTCAGGTAATTATACACTGGAGAAAGAGAATTCCTGGAAATGTCAAGGTCATATTTATTATTCAGGAATTCAAATTCATCCAAGACTCCATGTCAGAGTGAGGGCACCTGGTAATAAATAAATTCACTAGGTGCAGTTTACAGTGGGTACAACAGGACCCTCAAACAACCCAGCAATCATTTCCTCTATCCCTCATTTTATATTGGAATAGATATACTTAGTATTTAGCAAACACCCCTACCCCTACCTCAGGTTGGTGGCTTGGACTTTGGAGGTAAGAGTCAGTGGGAAAGACCCAAGTGGATGCCTCTGTCCAATTTCACAGTAGAGAGTTAGGTTGCTGCATGTCCTATGAAGGATATAGTCAGGATGACCCATTAGATAAACAATCTAGACTAGCAAAAAGTGTTTCACCAAGGATGAAGAGACTCTAGAATGGGTAGAAGAGTAGAACAATAAGTATTATTTGTAGTCCAAGACCATCTGCCGCATTGGGGGTGTTTTTGGTTACATATTTAAAGGATAATACTTTGGGGCACTTAGCTGGCTCAGTCGGTAGAGCATGTGACTCTTGATCTCTGGATCATGAGTTTGAGCCCCATGTTGAAAAAAATGACAATACTTTGGATATATTTCATTAATTTTAAATATTTTTATGTGAAATTTTACTTGAAAATTTAAGATAACATGTGACTCTTATTTGTGGCTTGCATTATATTTCTGTTTGACAGGTTTGCTTTATCAATCATATCTGCAGGTAACAAAAATTGCATCTAAAATATCTTACCAATAGGAAGCCATCAGTTGCTAAATACACATAATTTAGCCAATAGACTAAGGATTGGTTAGGTAGCCATGGTGTTCAAGGGGAAGAGCGCAGTCTAATTTGAAACTGAAAGAGGAAAATAGCCTTCCAGCTGACTCCTTTCTCCCTCTTTGTAGGTATGGCATAAATACCATCCGTGAAGCTAGGACAGAATACTCCAGAGATCTATTTCATCATTTTAAGACGTCACGGAAATCTTCCTTAAATGCTTTGTCTGAACTCAAAATCTATGTCCATATCACTTCAACAAACAAATATCTCTGCAGCAGTTGGACCGGTCTAAATTGTAGAGGATCCTACAGATCTGCATGTACGGAGGAAACGCATCTTATAAATGAAAGCTCCGAAAAAGATATAGTCACTGCATTTTAGAAACAAAGTTTAAAATAAGACGGTAACCACAGTATCATCATCATCCACCATAAAATTGTCTGCTGTAATCTCCACTTCTGGATATGGATAGCTAAATAGCAATATATAAACAAACAACATCAAAGTGCCTTTTTGGCTAACTGCCACCCTGCCACTTCTGAACCAAAGCCAATTATAATGACATCACTCTAGCTTTGTGTCCTTTACTGACCTTCCTACTTATGTTGCCAAAATGTATTAAATTTCTCCTCTACAATCTGTCTTTTTCCCTTTGCCTTTGTTTCTTTAAATAATGACTTGACATCACTTGACCTCAACCTACAATTTTGGCTGATAATATCACTGAGCAATTCACTTACATAAATGGCCTTGCATAATCATCTGTTGTGGCACAGAAAAAATTGTGCAAGAAAAGATTGAATTTGTATGACATGAACTGAAGAAAATTCTTTTAAATATTCTAAAAAATCATATCTCCATTAGGCAGTTAAAATGAGATCTTCTATCAAGCTGTAAAAATCCAGTTTCCATAGTACTATAGTCATAAAAATATGTTTAGTAAACCCACCTGCACATGTTTATTTTCTTTAGCATTCTTTAATAAAAGTCATTCTAACCACTAAATTGAAAATGTAAGTGGTATCGCATTAGCTGAGGTCTTTAAACATGACTGAAGTCTTGAATGTATTTGAAAATCCACAAATACTGAGAAAACAAAAACAATTGTTTATCTATTTGAAATAAGATTAGCCTCTGTGGAATGTTAAGACAAAGCTATTTTCTGGGAAAAAAAATATGGTCCAGTTAATAAAAAATATTTACTAGTGGGATGATTATGTTAAAAAGTGTGTGCTACTCTATATTATTTTGACTCATTATCTATTAATTTACACATACTAAGTAAAGGACCATTATTATTGTTCAAACAGGAGGGGTTTTTTTTAATTTAAAGAAAAACAATTCTTCACTTGGACAGATATTTAAAAGGCTGTGACTGACCCTGCATTTTCCTTATTGTACCCTCTGTGTTTAGCACAATGCCTAGCATATATTTTGTATCAATACATGTACTTTCAATATTTTAATAATGTCAACTTCACAGAGTACTCACAGAGCATAGTGGTTAAAAGCAGGGACTATAGGGTCAAATTATCTGGGTTTAAGTCCTGACTCTGTCATTTAGTGGGTGTGCGACCTTGAACAAGTTATTTAATCTCTTCCCCAATTTTTTATCTGAAGAAATACCCTGGCCTCACAAGAGTGTCATGAGGAATAAGTCGATCCAGGTGCAACTTTAACAGTATCTGAAGCAGAGTTAATAGCTCAATCAACTATAGCTTTTATTAAATAGTAGCACTTAAGTGTACTTTAGAATTTGCAAGTTCTTTTCACATATAACATACAGAATTTCATGAAGTTTTGTGATGGAGGTAAGACAAGTACCAATTACTAGTCTGGTTTACAGTTGAAGCAGCAAAGAAAGGCCCAAGGTCACACTACGAGAAAGGAAAAAGCCAAAACTTGAATCCAAGATCTCTGAATCTGAATTCCAAATCTTTTCCACTATGTATAGATGGAAGGTATTCTTTGGATTCTCTCCCTAATTGTATCTGAGAAGTGAGTATATATATTGAATAATCACAGTAGGACTGTTAGGATTCACTACTCTCAGTGACGACAAATTATAGTAGAAAAATAAACATAATGGGTGGTTGACTTCTTTTTTTCCAGTGATTTGATCATGTGGTTGTGGGTAATTTGTAAGCGCCAGTCTTGGTGAGCACTGTAGCATAAGTTGACAGATTCCACCTGCCCTCAGAGTTCATCATCTAAAAGAAGAAATAGAATGCATAACAGGCATACATAACATGGAGAGGTGCTGCAGAGAAGTGTCAGACAAAAGAACATACAGCGTAGAGAAGAGAAATTCTGAGAAACATGGTGGCCTATCATAGTTTACCAGAACCTGGCAGATACCCAGGGTTCTTCCCTAGGAAAGAAACATGTCATTTTGAACAAATTCATGTAAGATGAGTGGGTCTTGTTTTCATCTTATGTGACACTGAACTGTGGCTCTCTAAACAACATCCAGCTTTACATTATTATAATACACTCTCACACACCATGTGAGGAGTGTAAATTAGTAAAATTCTTTTGGGGGGACTTGAAAAATGGGAACAACCACATACACATTGACCCAGCAGTCTTGCTACCCTTAGCACTGATCAAAGCTGCCATCATGTCTTGCCCCAACTATTCCAGTGACATTCTTACTGAGCCCCCTACTTCCACTCTGGCACCGCTACAACCCATTCTTTATGCAGCAGCCCGAGCACTCATCCTAAAACCTACATCAGATTGCCCTGCTACCCTCCTTAAAATCCCCCAGTGGCTTTTCGTCCTACTTGGCAGAAAAGCTAAATTCCTTCCACAGCTTACAAAGTGCTAGGCATTTGCCTATAATTCTGATCTCAATCATACCACTTTCTTGCACACCACACTTCGACCACTTTGGTCTTCTTTCTGTTCCAAAAACACAAGTTGTTTGCCCAAGGTGTTACATATGCCTCAAATAAACTCTTTCTCTGCTTATCCATTTTAGATTTCAACTTAAATGTCACCTTCAAATCGGTATAATAACAACCCAGACTAAAGTGACAGCCTAACCAATCTCTAGCACATCGCTGCTATTTTAATTCTCTGCACAGCACTCTCACGATATGGTGCTTTCTTATTTACTTATTCAATCATCTTTTCATACATCTATTTTTCAATGTATGCATACATGTTGATACATATTTAGTATTTATTTATTTATTTGCCCCTCCTTCTACTTACTCCAGAGAATTTAAGTCTATAAGAAAAGAGAGAGCTTGCCTATTCTATTCACCAGTGTATCTCCAGCTCTAATAACAATGCCTGGCATGTAATAGGCACTTAGTCAATGAATATTTAATTCCAGTAATACAACCTGTGAGCACTTTTCCATGCACTATGTTTCCAAATATGGACATAGAGTAAATTTTCAGCTTAATTAACTCATTCGTTAAGTTTCTGCTGCTCGAGGAACTAGGAATAAAATGGGTATGGGATGAATATCAGATGACCTAAAAGAAAATTTGAGTTCACATCCAAGAGTACAAAAGGTAAAATAAAATAAAAGATAAGAAAAAGACATTTAGTAAGAAAGAAAATCTAGGAGTGCCTAGTTGGTTCAGTTGGTAGAGCATATGACATTTGATCTTGGAGTCCTGATTTCAAAACCTGCACTGGATATAGAGATTACTGTAAAAAAAAAAAGGGGGGGTCACCTGGGTGGCTCAGTGGGTTATGCATCTGTCTTCAGTTCAGGTCCTAATCCCAGAGTCCTGGGATCGAGCCCCACATCAAGCCCTGCATCAGGCTCCTTGCTCAGTGGAGAGCCTCCTTCCCCACTCCTCAGAGTCCCTCCCCTAAGCACACAATCTCTCTGTCAAATCAATAAATAAAATCTGTTTTAAAAAAAGAAAAGGAAGAAAATTTAAATAGTATATAGTTTTTGTCATTGCTATTTTAAGATCAGAGACACTTGAACCCATTTAAATGTAGATGAGAAGGATTAAGTAGAGATGGCAGGTAAGCCAATTTCTTATAATAAATTCCCTTCTATGCATATGTTTTGTTTCTCTGGAGCTCTCTGACTAATACAAAAGGAATATGATCAGAAACCAAGAGGTGGAGGTCTGAACCTCGGCTAGGAAGGGACAGTTCATCCTCCATAGAGGAGGCCATGAAGAGAGAATGAATACAGATGTGTCAGTGTGTGGGTAAGTACATAGATTCAATGACGAAAGGAGGAAATTCATCTACTGGTTTCTATATATTCTGTGAAAAAATGTAACAAAGTTGCCTCCAGAAGTTTAAGGAGAGTAGAAAAGTTTTGAAATCATTTCTGTCCTGAGAGAAAGAGAGTTGGCCAGTAAAATACAGCAGGCTTGCTAGGCAGTCTTGGAGTCCAAGTAAGGAACTGATGAATTTATGTGGGAAGCAATCTGCTGAATTCATGATATTCTTTTTTTTTTTTTAAGATTTTATTTATTTGACACAGAGAGAGAGACAGCCGGAGAGGGAACACAAGCAGGGGTAGTGGAAGAGGGAGAAGCAGGCTTCCTGCTGAGCAGGGAGCCAGATGCCGGGCTCGCTCCATCCCAGGACCCCAGGATCATGACCTGAGCCAAAGGCAGAGGCTTAATGACTGAGCCACCCAAGCCCCCCATGATATTCTTTAGTAGCGTTCATTCGAGCATTCACATACTTAGAGAAAGCCGGTATTTGGGCTGATGGCAGAGTTTGGTGCTTTGTCAGAAAGATGGGATGACAAAAGGAAGAACAAGGCAATTCTCCTATCTTTAGAGAGGTATAAAATTGGCATAGGTATGTTATATGTGAAAAGTGATACAACATTCTATTCTTCGCTAACCAAACTTGATTCTACTCTCCATCTCCATTTAGCCCAGAGGCAGAAAAAATATTTTAAATCATTTTTAATACACAGAATCTAAACTGGAGAGGAAGGAAAGTGAAGACTGGAGATGGACAATGGTTAGGAAAATGACACAAGACAGCTAGGCTTAAGTAATTCCCACCTATGGATGATTACGGGCCATAGATGTTCAGCCAGCCTGGTCTAGAATTGGCTGCAAAACTGGCAACGCTCGACCGGAAGGTGTTGGAACCCACTCTAGATAACCAATGCTGGGAAAGGGCTGACAGTAAGCTATTGCCGGATGCAAAAGCTGACCAGAATATTAAGAAGCCCATGTCTTGGCAGTCTGAATACCCACAGCTTTTCCATTCATTTTTTTTTCCATCCCAGTTTTGTCATATGATTTTTATTTAGATGGATCATAAAGATACTTGATCACCGTACTAGGTTTATTGGCTGCTTTAAAGCTAATGCCATTTCCAATTCTTGTTTAGAAGAAAAGTGAAATTATTTCTGACTGCATAAAAGCAAGGTGCTATTTAGCAGTCTAAATCCCTCCCTTATATTTAAAATTATTCTCTGTCTCTAGCATTAGTTATACAATGATCTACCCTTTGCATTTTAAGTGAATTGAAGCCACAAAAGCTTACTCAGCTGGGTTGTTTCTTAATCCTATCAATTCAAGTCAGAATCATCCTTTTCCACCCACATACACTTAGCTTTCAAGTCTAAAATCCAAAGAAACATTTAAATTATTAAAGTCAATCTTGTGAGACAGGATTTGTCACACTGTAGGCAAGTAATTTAAGGAAATTCCAATGTAAATTTGAACTTACACTGACCAGCCAAGGATCATTCACAAATCAAACCCGTAAACTAATTTTTTTTTTTGATGCTTTGTTTTCAGGACCAAGTTTGTGCATTATTTTCATGTTTTATTATTTTTTATTCATTCTATAATACAGAATTCACAATAATAAAATAATTAATTAAACAAATATCTAGTGAGTACCTTCTAGGCTTAAGATACTATCTTATTGTGCCCCAGCCTTAAAAAAAAAAAAAGAAGAAGAAGCCGTAATTCTTGCTCTGTAGTGCAGAAATTCTTAATTGGGAGACCACCCCCCGCCCCAAATGGAGTCAGGACGTTTCAGCAGGAGGCACTCTCACACCTTACCATTTGTAGTCATTCACAAACCCAACAGGAAGAGACAGACTGGACCTTACAAAGACTTGATCTTGCATGGCAAAGACTTGATCTTGCATGGATACTGTTTTACCATCCAGGCAAAGGAAGAGACAATTTTTTTTTTTTAAGATTTTATTTATTTGACAGACAGAGATCACAGGTAGGCAGAGAGGCAGGCAGAGAGAAAGGAAGGGAGCAGGCACCCTGCTGAGCAGAGAGCCTGATTCGGGGCTTGATCCCAGGACCCTGGGACCATGACCTGAGCTGAAAGCAGAGGCTTTAACCCACTGAGCCACCCAGGCACCCGGAAAGAGACACTTTCTTCCTTTCCCCCACCCCCAAATAGCTCAGCCAATGAAAAGCCACCATACTTTGGACTCCCAGCTTACTCTAAAGCACTTTTAGATCATAACAGCTTTCCCAATTTACCCCCTTCTCTCTTTAAAAAAGAATATGTCTCTCCTTTGTTTCCGGACCTGCCCACAGTTACGCCCGTAGTTTATCTGTCCCCGATTGCAATTCTGTTATTCCTGAACAAACCGACCTCTTGCTAGTAAAATCACTGGCAGTTTTACTTTTTAACAATAGGTTCTAAATCTCCAGTTGTGGGTAAATTAAGTAGACCTTAAACAAACAAACAATAAATAATAAATCTCCTCATGTGGGTAAATTAAGTAGACCTTAAATAGATAAATAAACAAGTAGACCTTAAAATAATTCCTGAACTCAAGTGGGGAAGGAATATAAACTGTTAACTAAAGCAATGATAGGCAGTGTAGAAGAGAAAAATATGTTCTATCCTACTCAGCACTGTTCTTGGCTGAGACTTTTTGTAATAAAAGATTAACAAGAAATAAACAAACAAACAGAAGTTTAATAACATGTATGCCCCCTGTATACATGGGAGATACTCAGCATCAAAATGGCCTGGGGTGCCTGGGGGATTTAGTCGGTTGCTTCAGACTCTTGATTTGGGCTCAGGTCCTGATCTCAGGGTTGTAAGATCAAGCCCTGTGTCCAGCTCCACACTGAGCTTAAGATTCTCTCTCTCCATCTTCCTCTATCCCTCCCCTCATATGTATCCTCTTTCTCTAAGCAACAACAACAACAACAAAACAACAAAAACCTCAAAATAGCCCAAGCCACCATCTTAAATATCATCTTCAGCCAAAGGCAAAAGAAAGATGTTGGGGATTGAGGGGATAGAAGCCAGGTATGTGAAGTTACCAGGAAAAGCACAGTAACAGAGGTAACAAGGGTTAGGTTGTGCTGCAGATAGAAGCCAGTGCCTCCTCCATTGATAAAGGGTTTCTTGTGATTTAATCATTCTTCTCTTCCTGGTACTGAGAGGGAGCTACCCTTACAAAATAGAGATTTCTCTTGAAAATGTTAATTTCCTTTACAAATGGGTAAATTCTGATCTGTAGAACTTCTCCTACATCTGCTTCTTCCCAAAAATAATCAATTCAAAATAATTCTTACATCAAAGAGCCATATTTCCGAGTGGCACATTCTGCTACAATTCAGCCAAATTAAAAAAATGCGAAGGAAGAAGAAGATGTCTCACTAGACAGAGATGAAGGACTCCAACGAAACTTCATATTTTTCAGGCTGAGTCAATGGGAGAAAAATAGTATAATTGGCAGAATTGGAAATTTAGTAACAATGAGTTGTTTTGTGGAGAGAGATGATAAATCTGGTCCAAGAAATTTTTAGTTTATGGAAACTGTAGAACATGCAAATAATGTCTAGCAGGCAGCTGGAAATGTGTAGCTAGGGCTTTGTAGCAAAGACAGGGAGCAGGGAGGTAGGACTGGGAGTGATTTACATGAAACAATAAAAAGCTGCTATGATCTTGAATGGTGAGAACTGGATAAAAACAAACTGTGCATTGGGGGGGGGGGTGTGAGGAAAGAAATTTGGTACTGTAAGAAGGAAAAGAGAGCAAACCAGCAAGCACAACATTAGTATTCAGAGATAGCCAGAGAGCCAAGATAATATCAAAAAAATCAGAAGAGAAAAAAGTTCTCATTAAATATAGTGGGATCCACTCTGTCAAATGCCACAGAGGTTTTGGAAATAAATCTTTTCCCAAATCACTCAGGATTGTTAAACTTGGGAATACAGAACATGTTATGCCTAATAAGAGTTACCAGCGTTAATTAATTTTCAAACTAATAATTATATTTTAATTGTCTCTTCAAATTTGAGAAGGAACATACCCCTAAGAATGATGTCTCTGAATTTGTCTGAGTTGAGCTTCTCCTTTTACAAGGCAAGGATTTGCAGGTATTTCCAGAGGTGATGTCTCCTTTTGCCATCAGAATTTCACACACTTTTCTAGCCATCATTTCCAAACAGATGTCCCTGGTCTCAGAGCAGGAAGGCTCCTTTTCATAATTCACTGTCCACTAGAACTGCCCTTTTCTTCAGCTTTGGCCACCTAATGCCCCGGAACAGTTGGAGAAAGCGGTAAGAGCCAGAGTTGCGGGTCGTAGCTGCTAATGTTCTGAGGAGCATTTTCACTGAACATCCCAATCAACCAGAAGAGAAAATAAGAATTAGAAGGAATATAAATTTTGAAAGATCATGACATTTGAGGAGATATAGGGAGAAGCACCCCTTCAATGACATCATGTAGGCAATCTCTAATTTAATTTTTCCTGAAACTGACATTACAAGTGCACAAGTTTGACTGAGATTATTCTGTGAATTTTTTAAAGCCATACCAGCCTGCCATTACTTCAATCCCTGGATCACCTCTCGCAAGAGGGAATCAAAGATTTGAAAGGTGGGGGAGTAGTTCCCCATGTCTTTTCCCTTTGCATTGAAAAGAGCTTTTCAACTGAGACACATAGGAAATTTCTGTTGCCACTGTTTCCTACTGGTCTACTTTCACTGATGAAGGCAAGCAAAATGGAAGGTTTCCATTGGGGCGCCTGGTGGCTCAGTCAGTTAAGTGTTTGCTTTTGGCTCACATCATGATCCCAGGGTCTTGGGATGGAACTGGGATGGAGTTCCTGGGTCGGGCTTCCTGCTCAGCTGGGAGTTTGCTTCTCCCTCTCCCTCTGTCCCTCCCCCTGGCTCATGTTTTCTCTCTCCCTCTCTCTCAAATAAATAAATAAAATCTTTAAAAACAAAAACAAAAACAAAAAAAACTTTACCATCATGGAGACAGCCAGCTAACTTACATTTGTTTTTATAGATGCATTATATTTTCTTCTTTGAGAGTGCTCAACCATCTTTTCCCTTCTTAGATGTTGGGGTTTTGTTTTTTTTTTCTGATATAAAGACAGATATTACTTAAACTGAGAGAATTCAAAGGTATTTTTTAAAATATTAGTTAAATAACGAGGGCCTGGGAAAGAAGCCAAGGCAGTCAGGGACATAGGAAGGCAGGACTCAAAAGATGGCCATTAAATAATGGAGAGAAAGCAGGTATTTCAGTACTTTTTTTTTTTTTTAAACAACTACAACTAGTGCAGTCAAATGGGTTCCTACTACCTGAATTTCCACTCTGAGCAAATCTTCCTTTAAAAGTGATTTCTCTTGGAGCATCCAGGTGGCTCAGACATTAAGCATCTGGCTTTGGCTCAGGTTGTGGTCCCTAGGTCCCGGGACTGAGCCCCAGGTATCAGGCTCCCTGCCCAGGGGGAAGTCCTCTTCTCCTTCTCCCACTTCACCTGTTTGTGTTTCCTCTCTCACTGTCTCTCTCTGTGTCAAATAAATAAATAAAATCTTTAAAAAAATAAACAAACAAATAAATAAATCTTATTTCTCTCATATAAAATTGCTGAATTGCTATATTAAACACTTGAAATTAGTACAACATTGTATGTTAACTATACTGGAATTAAAAGTAAAAACAAATAAAATAAAAAATAAAAATTATTTCTCTTAAATCCCAATTCTTTTTTGTTAAAACACAAGGAAAGCTTTTCATATGTTCTTCTCTAGTTGTCAGGCTAAGCCTACTAAAAATGGTGTACCCATAGTCCATGGCTCAGTTCTGGCCAGTTAGAGACAGGAGACTCAAGCAAGCTGCATGCTGTTAATTTCCATTGCTGATTACTTTCCCTTCCCAAATGCTTCTCCCTCCCCCACTATTCACCCTGCGAATGCATCCACACACAAAAAGTCAGCCAGAAAATTTGTCCTCAGAAGCTCTCGAGTTTAATGACTCGGAAATTTCTTGTAAACCTAAGTTGAAGGTAGAGAGAGATACAGTATACAGTACAGATACAGTATAGAGTTGGTATGGGAATGAAGAATAATTTATTTTTAGTTATGGTAAGCATGAACATACATCCTGGACATTATAATTTCAAACAGCTTGTGCCATTTTTTAATATGTTCACCACTTTTCTGTTTAGTTACTGCAGTGCATATGACAAACCTTACATAAAACATGAAAGTACAAAAAAAAAAAAAAATGAAAGTACTCAATGCTCTTGTTTAAGCCAAGTATAAGAAATAAAAACATGAGGAGTAGAGAAATCTGGTACCTGATGTGTTAAGATACTTCCTTTGTGCCTTGTAAATTAATCAGGGAAGATTAATTGAAATAAAGGGCTTGGAGATCATCTTTCACCTTTAAACAACTTTGTGCCTCAAGTAGGCCACGCAAAGAGAATATATATAGTTCCTGAGGTAAGTCTATTTAGACATAGTCAGTATATGCGTGTCCACTCCTCAGATCTTCGGGGACTGAGTCGCTGAGACAGCATTGTCCCTTGAAAATACAATTTTAATACTTTACCACCCAAATTATTTCTCTTCATCTGCTGTCTGCAAGCTCAACCTAGTGGTTTTTAAACCCAAATACAATTAATTACTTTTTATTCATAATATCCAGACCAAATTTCATTTTTTTTCAAGGAAAGTACCCCACCCCTGATTTATAAAATCACAAAACATAAACCCAGAAGTCACTCTTCTATTCCTACAATAACTATCTTTGCATACCTGCTTGAGGCTCAGCCTTTTATTCCACACCTTCTTTCCACAGATGAGAAAACTCAAACCCAGAGACTTAAAGTGTCTCAACTAAGTCCACAAATCAGGACAAATTTGTTTTAAAAGACAGAAGTAGGCTGAGTCTATGAACACTAATTCAGTTTAAATCCAGTTATTAATAGAGTTGGTTTCCTTCTGCTGAGCCTTTCAGGAAATGTTAATGTGGAAAAGAATCTGCTACAGCAGTCACACAGCGTGTATCTTGATGCAATAAAGAAACTCATAAAGCAGTCAGATCACCCCAAGAACCACTGCATAGAAAGATGTTTTAGATTCTTAAAACTCCAAGTATGGTCTTTGGATTGGCGCTGGGGGCTTGTTAGAAATTCAGGACCTCAGGCCCCATCTCAAGAGCACCGAAACACTTATCCCCAGGTCATGTGTACCTGCGCTGAAGTTTGGAAAGGACTGTTTTAGATGATCTTAGAAAAAGCTACTAATCTTAAAAATGTATGAGTTCAAGTGTATGTGTTTAAATAACATCAAGAGTATCTTATTATTTAAAGTAATTCTGTTGTGAATACTTCCATAAGGTGAAGAATCTCTTTTAAAATAAATTATCTCCAACTTACCTTAGGTGTTAAGGAAGAATTCTCGTACATGGATTTCATATTATATAAAATAAGGTCAGTCTAGAAATCATAGAAGTAGAAGCATGAAGAAATAAAATGCCCTCAAAGAAAATATTAGATAAGGAATACATAAGTTGCTCTATTTGAAAATGTACTTGCTCTACAGTTCATTAGTTCAAAACTGAGTTATATAGAATTTATTTTAATGCAGTCTGAAGTTGGGTGAAATTACTTTTGCACTATTTATAGACAAGGAAGTCTCACAAGTTAAGTCAAAAAAGTATCTTCTTCTTAAAAACACTTTTCAAGTTTACAAGTCTCTATTTTCATGCAAGTAATTGCTACATAAGTAAGGGCACGTATTGTTTGTACACTCTACTAATTACAGATGATTCTTACCTAGTAATTAAAGTTACTTTTAAATGGCAACATTTAGTTTATTCCTTTTGCCTGGCTGCGCACATAAAAATAATAAAACTTTTAAAGCCCGTAAACTATCCATGAATTTAAACAAATCCAAATTAGCCAGCATGGCTGAATTTTAATTGATTACTCACTTAATATCTGAATCTTTTCTTCTCCTAAGATCTTTCAAAAGTGCTTAAGGACAATGTCACCATTTTTATTTTATGACCTTCTAAATACCCAAACCAAAAAGACAGTATGATATTCCTTTCAAAGCTAAATTAATCTCCTGCATGTAAGTAAGACCAATGTCTTAACCCATAGTTTCAACATTTTATGTTGTAAAGCAAAGATATTTATAGTTTTAAACATATAATTTTATGACTTCTAAGTACATGTTGCCCTGTAGGTGTTTTTCAACAATAACTCCATTTTCAGTGGCTGTTTGCAATCTACAATGATGGGCTTTGGTGAATATTTTGAGGAATTTGCATAAAACAGAATTGTTGCTTATAAAAGAAAGAATTAAAATAATTTTATAGAATTATTCATACAATAATAAATAATGACTGCACTGGTTTTTATAATATGATACAGATCATCTGTCAGCGTAAGAAAAGTGCTGGGTTACATGCCTACAACTTCCATTTATCTATATCCATTATCTTCCTTTAAAAAGACATTAATTTACAAAATGCATGTATTTTTATGATTACTACTGTTGGATCACTGTGAAACCTGCATTTTGCTGATTTCTATTGGCCTGTGTCGTTCTATCATTTTAAAAATCTATAACCACCCTGGGAACTATAATTTTACCTGACTTTTTATACTGCTTCTGAACCTGAAGGTTTTCAAACAGTGTGGCACATAACTCTAGTGGAGCATACAGCGTATGTTTTTATTGTATTTAAGCCTTTGGAATTTTTATATTTACTTCATACATTTAAACTTTCACTAAATAAAGAGTCCTAAAGTCATTCATAACAAACATTCTGGCCATTTTCTTTGTTTATCAGATAGCTAATAAAGAGTGCAGAATATCATTTATTTAGGGACCTTACATAAAATAAACTTTCTAAGTTTCTGAAAGTTATTATCAGACTTACGCACTAAAAAGAGTTAAAGAATGAACTACTCACTTCTATAAATATATCATTTATAACAATCTAAAAGAAAACAGAACAAAATATTTTCTGACCTTCTCTAGAGGATAAGCAATGCTAAGGAGTGGGTTAAGAAGGAAGAAAGTTAAAAGTAAACAGCACTTATACATGGTTTAATAGTTGTCTCTTAGGACACTATTTTATGATGATCGTACGGAAAAGAAATTTTCTTCTGACTGCCTGTGCTGGGTAAATATTACCTCAGATAAATGCCATATTTTGACTAAATAGGTCTGTATAAACATAAGACTATTTTATGTTGGTTTCCTTAGTTTCCTTAGTTTTTCTGCATTAATTCAAAATTCAAACCATGATTCCCCCTAAAACACTCTATAAAATAGTATTCATGACTTCATACAGTGAGGATGATATTTTCCTTTATAAATGCCACATAAAATCTGTGGTAAATTTTTAAATAGAAAAATTGTGAAAATCCCAATATAACCACAGATTGCCCTCCATCCCCTGTCCAATAAATTCTAACTTTAGGTTTTTACTATCTGACAGAAATCCTTTACAGTCTTGAGGGAAAAAAGCAGCCTTTTGTTTCTTGTGCATTTGTCTGTGTGACTTTCTCTTTCCCAGTTGAGAATGAATTGAGGATAAACATCATAATTTATATTGCATAGGGAAAATTTGAGGAGTATATTTCCTCCAAAAAACTTAAAAGAGAATTTTACCATTGAGGAAGAAAAGAAACTAATGAGAAAATGTTTTTTAATATACATGTAGTTACCAAAAATATACTAGAGCCTAAAACAATTAATCTTCTACTAAAAAAAAATCTATTTTAAACTGACTTCAAATGTGATAGTCATGAATGACAGTTTATTAAGCTTATTAATGTTAAAGCTTGACTTACATATATGTCCTTCTGTTGGAATATAAGTTTAACTTTTTTCAGTCAATTACTAATATTAGCAGTTGCTACCAGATGTAGGAATTTATTTAAATGAGCTACAAAAACCTCACATTTAATTTCATATTAAAGTCTAGAAACAACACGGGGCGCCCGGGTGGCTCAGTGGGTTAAAACCTCTGCCTTCGGCTCAGGTCATGATCCCAGAGTCCTGGGATCGAGCCCTGCATCAGGCTCTCTGCTCAGCAGGGAGCCTGCTTCCTCCTCTCTCTCTCTGCCTGCCTCTCTGCCTACTTGTGATCTCTGTCAAATAAATAAATAAATCTTTAAAAAAATTTAAAAATTAAAAATTAAAGTCTAGAAACAACAAATATTCATGCTTGGGACTTTTTAATAAGAGGAAAATCCTGTTGTCATATATTACATAATTGACAACCTATCAGTGGAAAATTTTCTGCCTAGAAAACAATACAGGGAACAGATATCTAATATTGTGTTGTCTATTCTAAGTAAATACAGGCTAACTGACTTTCATACTAAAATACAGTCATCTGAGAGGGACCAGTCTCTCTGTTACATATAAAATGAAATTTTGGTTTCTTCTTTATTAACTAAAGTGAATTATTAATATTGGCACCCCGTGATATCACTGCTCCTCATGCAGTAGGCTTCTAGACCTTTCCATTCCATGTACTCAGTGCTCTCTCTCTCCCATTTTCTTATTTTTGCAATTATCTTGGAGAAAGATTTTTAGAGGTAGAAATATTTTATGCACATGCAGTATTTCCTATTCAAGTTTGAGAGCTTGAGTCTGGGGTTTTTGAGTTCCAAAGATGAGAGCTGGAAAAATTAATACAAATAAAATCAGTGTCCTGTCCAGTAGATCATTCAAAGCTCCCTCCTCCTGCTGTATCCTAGATAAAACATACTCCAGACTGTGACAACAGAAAATACAGGAAAGCAAAATACTGCGTTCAGTAGTGAAAGAGAATATTTGTCACCTGTCAGGTAGTTCCCCATTGACCAAATAAAATAAGAAACCCCATCGTCTCTTCTTTAACAGGAGGATGGTCACAAGAAATGATTTTTGAGCTGAGGATAAAATAGAGATACACTGATGAGCATCTTCAAGGCTTCTCAGGGACATTAAATGGCCACCTACCAAAGACCAGACAGAAGAAACACATTGATATCCTTCATGTACTTTTGGAATATTCGGGCATCTTAGGGAGGAACTAGCAATTTTGTCTTTTGAGATAACAGTAAAAGCTATATATTCAACTATTTCAAACCCACTTCAGGAAAGAAAAAAAAGTATACAAAATTTTTAGCCAATTAAAGCTGTCATTTCGGGGCATCTGGGTGGCTCAGTGGGTTAAAGCCTCTGCCTTAAGCCAAGGTCATGATCTCAGGGTCCTGGGATCGAGCGCCACATCGGGCTCTCTGCTCAGGAGGGCACCTGCTTCCCACCCCCCACTCTCTCTGCCTGCCTCTCTGCCTACTTGTGATCTCTGTCTGTCAAATAAATAAATAAAATCTTAAAAAAAAATAAAGCTGTTCCTTTATATACGTCACAGACTCTAATGTTAAAAGTTAATTATAAAAACAATATTAACAGTTAAAAATGAATATGGATTATATTTGGACTCATGATTTTGGTGTTTTCAGAGCTCACTATCTCTCATACTCACCCTTTAATTTACTGCTGAGTTGTGGAGTTTATCTGGCTTTTCAAATGCAATTTATTCTTTCTTTATTTGCACATTAATTATTAAAAAACAAAAAAAACAGACATGAAGAAATATTCTGAGATACAATGCTTTCTGTGCGCCAATGATTAAAATGTTAATAAAGTGGACAAAAAACATTTTCAAGAATATGAGACAATAAACATGAGGAAAGAAGGTTAAAGAAAAAAAAAATAGAGTGATGTGATCTGTCCATGTCAAACACTGAGCACTCATTACCAAAACTAAAGATTATTCACTGAAGGTGTAGCATAGCACATACTTCAAATAAACCCCAATCACCCCCTCACCCTGAGTCAGCCTTAGGACAGATTGGAAACTGCTTTGTGGATACTTCTCTTAGAAAATGGTCTCCCTGAATCAGCTAATAGCAAACATGATCTAGTTAGTAGTTAGAAAGTATGTTCTCAAAAATTATCCACAATATTGGCTTGTTAAAAAAGTGAGGGTTTATTGACAACATGGATCCTGTGTGGTAAGCCAGCGACCATAAAGATGCTACAGTATGCCTAATACTAAAAATTGTAATCTATTTATCATTTAGTAGCTTCATTAAATAACTTTCTATATAGGTAATCAAATGTTTCTTTTCTTTTCCAATGTAGGTAAACTTGAACTCAGAGAATTAGAATGAATAAATCTGGGGAATGGAAATCTAAATTATAAGCCATTCTTTACTGGTCCATGAATCACCCTTGCCAAAGTTCAGGTAGGAGAGAAAATTATTTGCTTCTGCTGAGAAACTCGTATAATTTCAATGTGGATAACAAAAATGATCTGCTTTGAGTACCAATATATAGAGAGCCAAATTTATCGACCACCTTTATTAATTTTTTCAGATCCTAGGCCTATGTATTTCCATTCCTGATCTTCCATTATAATTTTTATTTTCTTTGTTCCTGTGTTTTTATAAACTGCCTTGCTCTCCAGGGAATAGCTATGTGCAATATTCCTTGTGTCTTTCAAGATTGGTCCCCACCATCACCATCACCCAAGCCCACAAGCCCAAATACCATGTGAAAGTCTCTTTGTTTCAGCTCTCCTCTTTCCATACTTAAGCTTCCATATATGCAATATTGTTCTTCTCCAACTTAAAGAAAAATTAATTCAGAGTAACTCTCATAAAATTGTGAAGGAAGATCTGTCTTTGCCCCTATCCTCCTTAGGGTCTTCCTGGTATCAGGCTACCAGGAGCCCCACCATAAAGACCACCAGCCTCTACTCAGTCTCTGCCCTCCCTCAGCTCCACTGCCTCCATTTCACTCAATTTCTCCATTCCTCCTCCAAAGCTTGTTTGGAATTGTTCATTTCAATAATAGCTTTGCAGCAAAGCCTGAAGTGGCTTTAGGTAGTTAGTGTTGGTCTTTCAGTGTGTCCTTGACATTGAATGAAGCCCAATTTCTCCTCAAATGCAGATGGCTAGTGTTTTCTAATTTACATAGGGTTTGTACCTTTATCTCATTTATTCAAGCAGAATCATATGCATATATATATATATATATACTACATTTTTATATATGTATATATATGCATATATATATACTACATTTACTTTAATATGTGCACATATTTCTCAAAAAGCATTATGCATAGAATTCACATCAATTGTGTTTATTTCTCAGAAAGCATGTTGAGGAAACATTCTAGTCTCATTTTTTGTCACGTAGGAAATATGGTGGTTTTAAGAAAATGTTTTTTCATATTAAATGTAGGGCATTAATTGGTCTAAATATTCCTGGCAGAGTTTCTGCACCTCTAATTAAATTCCAAACAGGCTTCACTTCTCAGAAAACACACGTAATAATGCCCTAAATCTAAACCAAAGCAGATGAAATGCTGCATCTTAACGAGTCAAGCACCATTGACGCGCCTTCCTAAATTTGGAGTCACTCCACCCGCAGGCTGCACAGGGCTTCCCATTCAGCTGCAGTTGCTGCTGTTTCACATGCTGAAGATTTCCATTTTGCCCTTTGCATCATTTTAACAAGTAATTATTGTGTTCAGATACCTTTCTGCACGATCCTAATTTTCCCTCATTAGCTTTTGGTTCTATGGTATTCAAAGTTCATTCCTCTTTGTTTTCGGCAAGTATTTTTAAACAACTTGAAGTTAACATCGGGCATAAAGAGTTCTATTTGTTTTATATTTGTTACATTGAAGAATAATTTCTCTAAGCTTCTATGTTGGGAAACATACCACTCCTCTCTACCCCTAGATATATTAAAAATGGGCTCAATAAATCTTATCCCTTATTTAAAGTTTTAGGAAATAGTAATTAATCACCGTGATTTAGCAGTTAATAATTACGGAGACAATTATTTCAATAAATTAACACAAAAGATCTCACAAATGAAAGGGTTTTCTGGGTTAACATTGTAAAAACTTTATAGTCCTGAATTGTTTCCTGATTATTCTACTATTAATTATTTAACAATGTATCACAGCTTAAGTACAGATGTCATTTTACATTTGTCCAACTCATTAACTTAATAATCAGATAAGAAAGCAGTACAATGACAAAACATGTCATTTTCTCCAATACTCACAGAAATTTTTTAATAACTCCTCCATATACAGAAAAATTTACTTACTTGATTATGCATTTTACCCTTATTTTGAAAATTAATCAAAACAAAAGGAGACTTAGCATAGCCAAAAAGACTTTTTTCCAAAAAGATTTTTTAAATACTATGAAATTTGGTCTGGGTATAGAAGGCGACATTTTATAATAACACAAACTATGGAGCTAGAACCATAGTTCTTATCTACGAAGAAATATTATTTTGGTGCAAAACTTTCAGTTCAGTCCAAAAAAATTGTTATATCTAAAACAACCTGTAACTAAGCTGTTAGTTATCAACTGATTCCCAGTCGACTGACTGAATATAAAGTACTCTTTGCCTACACAAATAAACCATGCCAACAATTTAAGATTAACTGCTAGAGTATGTGAAATTTTCCTTAGGGTTAAGTTTAGAGCTGACATTCTAAAATTATTATTAAAATGGCCATTGATCACAATGATCAGTCAATTAAATTAGAAAACTAAATGATAGAAGTTGATCAGCTGCTAAAGCTAACAATAACAGTGGTTTGGAGTTGAGAAAGTACAAATTGCCTTTTTAACTGAAACCGCTGCAAGATAAAGAAAACAAAACAGCTCCAAAGCATATCCCAAACAGAATTACATGACCGAAAGTTCTTTGTGTATAGAAAAGAGCATCCAGATTCAGGTGTATATGTAGAACCTTCCATGTAGAACCCATACATAATTGGTTTTTAAGAAAAATTGGCATATTCTCCTGACCAAACTCCAGAGACTACCATTAAATTAACAGCTATATGGAAGGCTTTAAAAAGATAGCTAAATTTCTGATTAGCAGCTTCAAGACTTGGAAAAAAATTAAGCTCAGCACTGCAAATAAAAGGAATCATTTTTTTCTTTCTACCCAAAAGAAGTTTTTGCTATGCTTCCGAATCTGTGCCACTTCCGGCCAAATATTTACTTAGAACTGCTCTTTTGTGTTAATTATTTTTTCAAATTTCACTAGATGATCCTAGAAATCAATAGGGATTTAAATAATCACGAATAATGATAGAGTCCGACTGATATGCTATTAAAGCAAAAATAACTTACATTTGTAACAGTGGTTATAAATAATAATAGGACATTAAAGAGTTTTATTAGAAGAAAAATTGCCCAAAGACTCCATTCTGTCAGGTTAACCTTCTAGAATTTCTCAGACAAATCAAAATATTCTACAAACCCAAAGCCAATATCCAAGTCTGTTTATAAAAATCACCAACTCAAAATGCAACTGTTTGTCCTTCTCATTTAAAATTTAAAAATGGTCTCTTGGTCTCTTTGTGTTTTAGCTGAATTTGTGCACAGTACATTGTTGTTTCAGCTCAAAAACCTCCTGTGTGGCAAAGGGCTTGGCAGCCCAGAGAAAGGCAGTGAACACTGTTGAATTCAGTGCAGTGCATTTGTTAACACAAGGAAGCGTGAATAATATTTGGAGATCTAGCACACCTTAGTGGAAACAATTATAACTACAACTGTTTTGAAGACATTTAAATTTTCAATTCCATTGTTTTAGTGAAATTCCATTTTACCTAAATAGAGGGGCTGTGTTTAAATGTTTTTTCTCAAACTGATGTGTTTCTTCCCCAAACTTACCACAGATAAAAAAATAATAACTTTGATAATAAGCCTCTAAAAATAGAAATCATTCCTTTTTTTCAGAATTTCCATAAGTATTGGTACAATGCCCTTGAAGCTATCAAATTAGGGGCAATACCATCATGGCTAAATGTAAAGTGTCTGCTTTTTCTTGTTAAATGATTGTTGAGGTTTTGACCTGCAAAACCTTGTCAAGTCAGCTCTTGGGATACTTCAAAGACTTGGTTTCAAATACGTACGCGGTACATGTTCTACTATTAATGGCTGACTCTCCTTTACTTCATACTACTAAGATGTCATCAAGAAAGAGAGTAAAAAAGACATCATAAATATCCATTCTGGACAATTTCAAAAATTTTTTTAAAGATTTTATTTATTTATTTGACAAAAAGAGATCACAAGTAGGCAGAGGCAGGCAGAGAGAGAGGAGGAGGCAGGCTGCCTGCTGAGCAGAGAGCCAGATGCGGGCCTTGATTCCAGGACCCCGGGATCATGACCTGAGCTGAAGGCAGAGACTTAAACCACTGAACCACCCAGGTGCCCCCTGGACAATTTCAAAAGCTTTCAATTTTATCTTCTGTTCTATCATCCTCCATCTTAGAGTTGAGATAGGTAAAGCATTCAAAAATAAATAGAAAACATTTATTCTAAAATATGAAGAAAATTTGCCCCATTCATGTATAGCTCCATTGACACATGTATTTCTAAAAATCAGGATATAATATTTACGGAGTCTTAGGTAAAATATACTTGCTTATTATCCAGGCATCGCAACTATCTGCTACATGACTGAAAACTAGAAAGGAAGCAAATATGCTTATCAACAATTAAATATTTTGGAGTAAGTAACTTCCAAAATGGCAGAGTAAGCAAGTGCTCTCCCCTCCCCCCCCAAAAAACAGTGATACAACTAAAGAAAATTGTAAAAACAAACAAACAAACAAACCAAACCAAAATAAAACACTATTTTAGGACTCTGGAAATTAGCCAAAGGCACTCAACACATTGAGATGCATTTATTCAGGAAAAACCTCCAGAAAGAACAGTGGGTGTCTACATCACTTTTGTCTGGGCTGCTCCCTTCCTCAATGTCCTCCAGCTTAGTTGTCATGGTAGATATACGAGGGCATGCAGGCTGTGAGAAACCACTGCTTTGTTGCTGGAGGGGGCTCACTTGGTTTGGAATAGAGCACTGAGCAATACCATGCCTGTGGGAATTGTCCAAAATAGTAGCCATCTCTGTAACAAACAAACATGAAGGCCAGTGGCAAAGCTGTCCTGAGATAGTAGTTCTGGTCAGAGGAAGCAACAAAATGGAAAACTAGCCAATAATAGTAACAACAACAACAAGATTGAGGAATGAGACAACCACAGTCCTGCAGTCTCATTCAAGTGAGATTGATAAATTCTGACAAATCTCTGGAAATCTGGAAGCCTGTAGAGGCTGCACTTCTACAGGTGAGACCAGAAAGGATCCAAGCTATCCACTCATTCCTAGATGAACATGAGGCCTTGTGTATGCACCCAAGAGAATTGAGAGGGCCTGGAAGAAAGTAAAAGCTGGGGCAGACTTGTAAACTGCTTGAATTTTGGTATGTTCCTGAACACACAGATCAATGTGAAGAAAGTTGAGGTCTTACTGGGTCAACATGTTTGAACACAGTTTCTAAACAATCACTGGCTAACCACTAAGCTATGTTGTCACAGAGCCTCCTAGGGGGAGGCCAGGATTAAGAATATGAACAAGAATTTTTTTATTTGTGCATACTGTAGAAGAAAACAGATTCCAGGGTGTCTGGGTATCTCAGTCAGTTAAGCAGCTGCCTTCAGCTCGCTCATGATCTCAGGGTCCTGGGCTCAAGCCCCTAGTCAGGCTCCCTGCTCAGTGGGGAGTCTGCTTCTTCCTCTCCCTCTGCCACTCCTTCCCCACTCCTTCTCCACTCCCACCCTCTCTCTTAAATAAATAAATAAAATCTTTGAGAAAAAAAAAGAAAAAGAAATCAGATTCTATATATTTAGTCTAGGCAAGTTGCTAAACAGACATACACACAAATACACACACACACACACACACACACACACACACACACACACATCGCTACCACCACCACACAATATCAACAACAGTCCACAGGAGAAAACGTCTGAATTCAGAGTTGCTACAATATATTATCTAAAATGATTATCAATAACAACAAAAACATCAAGATATGATGTTTACATATTTAAAGAACTATAGGAAAACACGATAACAATGAATTATCTAAGATAGAGTCTTGGGGGGTGCCTGGGTAGCTCAGTGGGTTAAAGCCTCTGCCTTCATCTCAGGTCATGATCCCAGGACCCTGGGATCAAGCCCCGCATCGGGCTCTCTACTCAGTGGGGACCCTGCTTCCCTTCCTCTCTCTGCCTGCCTCTCTGCCTACTTGTGATCTCTGTCTGTCAAATAAATAAATAAAATCTTTAAAAAAATAAAATAATAAAATAAAATAGAGTCTTGGGGCACCCCGGGGACTCAGGAAGTTAACTGTCCAAATCTGGATTTCAGATTCTCTTTCTCCCTCTCCCTCTGTCCCTCCTCACCCCCACACATCCTCTCTCACCAAAAAAAAAAAAAAAAAAAAAAAGCAAAGTAGCGTCTCAATTTAAAAACTGCAATTATGAAAACAAACCACAGGAATTGTGGTGTTGGAAAGCACAATAACTAAAGTGAAAATTTTGCTAAAGTGATTCAACAGTAGATTTGAGATGACAGCAAAAATAACTGGACAACTTGAAAATAGATCAATAGAAATGATCTAATCCAAAGAACTGAGGGTAAAAAATATAAAGAAAATGAACAGAGCTTCAGAGGCCTGTGGGACATCATCAAGACTATAAACATAAGCATGATTAGAGTCCCAGAAGGAGAGGAGAGAAAGGGTCAGAAAAATATCTGAAGAAATAATAGCCAAAAAATTCATAATTTTGGGGCACCTGGGTGGCTCAGTGGGTTAAGCCTCTGCCTTCGGCTCAGGTCGTGATCTCGGGGTCCTGGGATCGAGCCCCACATCCGGCTCTCTGCACAGCAGGGAGCCTGCCTCCCTATCTCTCTTTCTGCCTGCCTCTTTGCCTACTTGTGATTTCTGTCTGTTGAATAAATAAAGAAAAAATCTTTAATAAAAAAATTCATAATTTTAATGAAAATATTAGTATACGGATAAAAGTTCAGTGCACTTCAAGTAAAATAAATACAAAGTTACCCATAGTTAGGCACATCATAGTCAAAATGTTGAATGCCAAAAGACAAAAAGGAAATTTTGAAATCAGCAAGAAAAATTCAACTAAATATGTATAGATTTATAGCTAACATCTCATAAAAAACAGAAAAAGCCAAAAGACAGTGGGATGCTATATTTAAAGTACTGAAAGAAAGAAAAAAAACAAACAAACAAAAAAAAAAAAAACAAATAACTAACAAAGATGGAGCCTGTACCCAGAAAAGTAATCCTTCAAAAATAAACTTGAAATAAAGATATTACCAGACTTTAAAAAAAGAAATAAAAATTAAGCAAGTATGCTCCTAGCAGACCTGACACATAACAAATAAGAAAGTCCTTCAAGCTGAAATGCAATATGATTCAGTAACACCTGAATCCACACAAAAAAATTAAAGAGTACCAAAAAAGTTAAATGTGTGGAAATTATAAGAGAATGAATAAATATATTTTCTTCATTTCTTCTCTCAAATGATCTAAAATAGTAAGGCTGCATAAAACAGTCTTTATAAAACTGCCATTCCTGGAATTCTGGGAAGATTGCAGAGTAGGAAGCACCAGTAATCTATCTTGCCACCTACACACCACTAGCAGTGTAATGGCAGCATCTCTCTCATGTAACTGTTTTGGAACTCTAGAGAGCATTAGAGACTTGTAACTCCCAGGGAAGGGGGTAAATCATAGTTAATTTCAGTCAGTTTCAGCTCTTAGCACAATAGCAGCTACCTGTTTTCCACCACTCAGCCACATGGCAGTTTGGAGCAGCTTGCAAGCAGCTTGAGAGAACCAGGATCAGCAGTAAGGATTTTGTCCTACAAGTATCAGGCATTGGTGCTTCTTCGATCATTGATTGCTGCTTCTAATCATAAGAGTGCAGACCCAGAGGTGGGGAGCCATTGGTGCACCCCCTCCCTACTGTTGCAAGTCCCTCATCCTCCTGCTGAGGCAATTTCCAGAAGAAAATGACAAAAGTGGGTCCCTCTTTTCAATAATCACTTTAAATATAAATGGATTAAACTCTCCAGTCAAAAGAAAGTAATAGGAAGAGCAAATTAAAAACACATGATCCAACTACACGCTGTCTAGAAGACACTCACTTTATATAAAAAGATAAAAATAGATTAGAATCAAAAGGATGGGAAGAGACAGTCCATGCAAACAGTAACCAAAAGAGAGCAAGGGTGGCATACAAATATCAGACAAAATGGACTTTAAATAAAAAACGTTTACAAATGATTCACAGACCTGTACTCCTGAAGGAAATAATACAGTACATGTTAACAAAAAAAGAGTTTACAAAAAGCAAAGGGAGCCCACTACTTATTAATAAAAGATTCGATACAGTAAGATACAACAATTATATACATTTACACATATAATAACAGACCATCAAAATATATGAAGCAAATATTGGCCAAAATTAAGAAACTGACAGTTTACAATGACTGCTGGAGACTTTAGTACCCCACTCCTGATAATGGTTAAAATAACCAGACAAAAGATAAGTAAGAAATGGAGGACTTGAAGAACACAATAAACCAACCAGATCTGAGAGACATAAGCAGAACACTCTCCCAACAACAACATACCCATTCTTCTCAAGTACACATGGAGCATTCTTAAGGATAAGACATATGTTGAATGTCAAATCAAGTCTCAAAAGATTTGAAAAGGGGAGCCAGAGTGGCTCAGTCAGCTGATTGTCCGCCTTCAGCTCAGATCATGATCTCAGGGTCCTGGGATCTGTCCTTGCTGGGCTCCCTGCTCAGCGGGGAGCCTGCTTCTCCCTCTTCTCCTGCCTCCCTACCTCATGCTCTCTCTCTCTCTCTGTCTCAAATAAATAGATAAAATTTTTTAAAAAGATAGTTGTCACACAGATTATCTTCTCTGACCCCAAGAGGTGAAGTTAGAATGCAGAATAAACCTTACATTTATGGTCAATTGATTTCTTCTTTTTTTTAAAGATTTTATTTATTTATTTGACAGAGAGAGAGAGATCACAAGTAGTCAGAGAAGCAGGCAGAGAGAGAGGAGGAAGCAGGCTCCCCGCTGCGCAGAGAGCCCTATGTGGGGCTCCATCCTAGGACGCTGGGATCATGACCTGAGCTGAAGGCAGAGGCTTTAACCCACTGAGCCACCCAGGCGCCCCTGGTCAATTGATTTCTTACAAAGATACAATGGCAATTCCATGGGTTAAAGACTGTCTTTTCAAGAAATGCTGTGGGGAAATTGAATATTCATATGCAAAAAGATTAATTTAGATTCTTACCTCACACAATATTTTAAAAATGGAATACAGACCCAAATGTAAGAGTGAAAGCTATAAAATTTCTAGAAAAAAGCATATGAGAATAACTTTATGATCTCAGATCAGACAAAAGTTTTTATATATAATTCCAAAAGCACAATCTACATAAGAAAAAGTAATAAATTGGACTACATCCAATGTAAAAAATTTGCACTTCAAAGACACTCTTTAAAAAAACAATGAAAGAACAAGTCACAGACAGGGAGATAATATTTGCAAATCATATATCTGAAACAGGAATATATCCAAAACATACAAAGAACATAGTAAGACAAAAAAAAAATTTTTTTTTGATGGGCAAAGAATTTGAACACTAAACCGAAGAAGATATATGAATGACAAATAGATGAAAAGATGTTCAACATTATTCACCATTAGGACTACAAATTAAAACCAAACCAAGATACTACTTCACACCCACTAGACTGTCTATAATAAAAGACAATAACAAATACTGGTAAGGATATAGAGATATTGGAAACCTCATTTATTGCTGGCGGGAATATAAAATGGCACAGCCCTTTAAAAAGATTTTGGCAATTTCTTTAAAAATTTCAATATAAATATATTATACAATCCAGCAATTTCACTTTTATGAAATTACCCAAAAAAGAGGAAATATATCCAAAGATTTACATGTGAAAGTTCATTGCAGCATTATTTGTAGTAGCCAAAAGCTAGAAACAATCTAATGACCATTTACTGGTGACTAAATAAAGGAATATTATTCAGCAATCAAAAGAATAAACTATTAAAATACACGATAACAAGAATAAGCCTCAAAAGTGTTATGGTAAATGAAAGAGGCCAGAACAAAGGACCAAAGGATACTGTGTGGTTCCATTTATTTAAAATGCGTGGAGAAGGGGACACCTGAGTGGCTCAGTTGGTTAAGCGCTGGTCCCTTGGTTTCAGCTCAGGTCATGATCTCAGGGTTGAGAGATGGAGTCCTGCTTCAGGCTCCACACTGTGCACGGTGCCTGCCTAAATTCTCTCTTTCCCTGTCCCTCTGCTCCTCCTCTCTCCCGTTTGCACATGTGTATCTGTGCTCTCTCTCTCTAAGAAAAATAAAATTTTTAAAAATGCCCAGAAAAGACAAATTGATAGAATAGAAGCAGAACGGTGGTTGCCGGGGGTCAACAGTGAAAATGGAGCTTGGCTCCAAAAGAACACAAGGACTTTTTTGAGCTTGTGGAAATGGTGTAAACCTGGATTGTGAATATTGTGGGAAATCTCTATAAATTTACTAAAAATCATTAAAGTTTACACTTAAAACTGGTGAATTTTAGGTTAAGTAAACTTCAATAAAGTCAAAAAATACAGCACTGGAAAATCCATATGCTAAATATCATAAATTTTATTCAAAGGAGAGCCTCCATGGACTCTCGTATAAAAATTGACTCATTTTTTTTTTCTCTAGAATTCTAACAAACTTTAATTCTCAGCCATTTCTTGATTAAGAAAACACTGAATGACAAGATGGGATCAGGAAGGAGACAAACCATAGGAGACTCTTAATCTGGGATGCCTGGGTGGCTCAGTGGGTTAAAGCCTCTGCCTTCGGCTCGGTTCATGATCCCAGGGTCTTGAGATCGAGCCCTGCATCGGGCTCTCTGCTCCGCAGGGAGCCTGCTTCCTCCTCTCTCTCTGCCTACTTGTGATCTGTCTGTCAAATAAATAAATAAAAATCTTTGAAAAAAAAAAAGAGAGAGAGAGAGACTCTTAATCTCACAAAACAAACTGGGAGTTGCTGGGGGGCAGAGGGTAGGAACTGGGTGGCTGCGTTATGGACACTGGGGAGGATATGTGCTATGGTGAGTGCTGTGAAGTGTGTAAACCTGGCGATTCACAGACCTGTACCCCTGGGGCAAGTAATACATTATATGTTAATAAAAATAATTTTAAAAATTAAATTAAATTTTTAAAAAAGGAAAAGAAAACAACTGAATGATGACTTCTATGATATATGGGAACCCAGAGAACAAAAATGACAATTGATAAACAGAAGAGAAAATAAGGAAACCTGCCCATGATCTTTAAAAGTACAATCCTGGGGCACCTGGGTGGCTCAGTCAGTTAAGCCTCTGCCTTTCTGCTCAAGTCATGATCATGGGGTCCTGGGATCCAGGGGTCCATATGGGATCAAGGTCCGTATTGGGCTTCCTGCTCAACGAGAAGCCTGCTTCTCCCTCTCTCTCTGCCCCTCCCCACTGCTCATGTTCTCTCTCTGTCAAATAAATAAATAAAATCTTTTTATAAGTAAATATTATAAATAAAAGTGTGATCCTCTGTGGCTATTTAGTTCAGGTATAAACAACACAATCTTCTTCAATTTGTTTGTCCTTGGTGGCACCCCAGAATTCCTTCTCACTTCTTTTTTCTTTTTTTAAGATTTTATTCATTTAGGCGCGCCTGGGTGGCTCAGTGGGTTAAAGCCTCTGCCTTCAGCTCAGGTCATGATCTCAGGGTCTTGGGATCGAGCCCCTCATCGGGCTCTCTGCTCAGCAGGGAGCCTGCTTTCTCCTCTCTCTCTCTCTCTCTCTCTGCCTGCTTCTCTGCCTACTTGTGATCTTGTCTGTCAAATAAATAAATAAAATCTTTAAAAAAATATTTTATCCATTTATTTGACAGAGAGAGCGAGAGAGCACACGAAGGGGGAGCAGCACAGGGAGAGAAAGAAGAAAGCTCCCTGCTGAGCAAGGAGCCCTAGGCTGGGATCAGTCCCAGAACACTGGGATCATGACCTGAGCTGAAGGCAGATGCTTAACCGAATGAGCCCCCCAGTGACCCAAACTCTCACTTCTAAATTATTTCTTTTAAAGTGGACAGACAGAAAAGAGAAAAGCAGAGGCAAAAGCTTTGTCTTGTGTTTGGATCCAAAATTAAGTATATCACCACCTGCCTTCAGTATTTCTTACTAAAATTTTTTGCTTTGTTCTCTCTCAAGATGGATACATTCTCAAACAATTCCATTAATGGTGTCCAGAGGTGAGGGCACCTAGATGGCTCAGTTGGTTGAGTGTTGGACTCTTGATTTCAGCTCAGGTCCTGGTTGTGGGATGAACCACGTGTCTGGCTCTTTGCTCAATGTAGAGTCTGCTTCAGAGTCTCTCTCCTGTTCTCTCTCTCTCTCTCTCTCAAATAAATAAATAGATAAAATCTTTTTTAAAAATGGTGTCCAGAGGCTTCTACAACTGTAAGTCACTCTAATACAACAAAGAATGAGAGGGCTGTCATTCTGTTGTAAGTGAAAGAAAGCAGACAGGCCGTGAAAAGGAAGTAAGAAAGCAACTGGAAGACCACAGCAAGGCTCTTGGGCAGATTCATTGCTTAAGAGTGCTTATGGAAGTTGTAGATACAATAATTAATTTCCTTACAATGATCCACAATGAGATCCTGTAGAAAACCTTCACAGACTCCAGGAATAGGCGTACTTCAGTTTAAAGATTACAGTATTTGAAAACTCTAGCTATAAAGATTGGTGTTCTTTTTTTAATTTTTTTTTAATTTATTTATTTAACAGACAGAGATCACAAGCAGGCAGAGAGAGGAGGAAGCAGGCTCCCTGCTGAGCAGAGAGCCAAATGCGAGGCTCAATCCCAGGACCCTGAGATCATGACCTGAGCCGAAAGCAGAGGCTTTAAGCCACTGAGCCACCAGATGCCCCTAAAGACTGGTGTTTTATTTTACTAGATGTATCTTTAGTTCAAATTGATATTTTTCCATTTCTTACCCTAGAGACAAATTGCTAAATGATAGAAAATATTAAATTCATATATAACATTGCTTAACTGATGCAAAAAAAAAAATTATTGGGGGAATAGCTATGTAATACATTATAAAACCAGTAAATAACTACTCAGCTTTCGTTTAAATCTATGGCAGTTTCTCAACCTTGGCACTTGGAAGTTCTAGCCGGGAAAAATCTTTGTTATGGGGCACTGGCTTGTGCACTGCAGGATGTGTGGTAGCAACCCAGATGTCTACCCACTTGCTGCCATTGGTAACCCGCTCACAATCTACCCTACCCCATGACAACCAAAAATAGGTCCAAACATTGCCAAAAGTCCCTGTCAGGCAAAATTACCTCCAGATGAGAACAACCGGGCTAGACTATCTTGCAGTTTTGTTTTGTTTTGTTTTGTTTTGTTTTGTTTTGTTTTGTTTTGTTTTTGAGAGAGAGAGAGAGAGAGAATGCAAGCTGAGGGAGAAGGTGAGGGAGAATCTTAAGCCTGCAGAGCTCAATCTCCTCTATCTTCTCTGAAACCTATGTAACTACTTGAACATTCTGTACCTCTGGATGAAAGTTCTCTTCATTTCTGTGATTTGAATGAAAGTCCCAACTTTCTTAAAACCATACTTTTATAAGCTTCTTAAACCGAGGTTGCTTGTTCAGTATTAGAAGGTGAGGCTGACGAGCTCCTCACTCTTACCTCCTGTTTTTATACCCTTCCTTTTCTACCTCTTTTGTTTATAACAGAACAAAAACACTACTGCCTTGAGGTTCATGCCGTTTGGCCATTTCGTGGGTTACAGCTCACAATTTGGCTATAAAATCAATTCCCCATCCTCTTTATTGTCACCTTTGGCCTCATATTCTCTTACGGCGCATGAATCCTAGGCTTTCTTTCCAGGCTGAGTTTTATCATCCATCCAATCCATCCTTCCTAATAAAGCCAAAATGACCCATGCAAAAATGGAGCTCTCTCCAATCCTCTAATGCATCAGCAACTCCTCAATGACCTTAAGATAATATTAAAATCTCTTCACATGGTGTACAAATCCCTTTAGAGTCTGGCTCATTCTAATTTCTTCTACCATGATCTCATAAACACAAAAGCACATGCAAATGCACTGCTCAGCTCCACGTATGCTCAAGTTCTTTCAGTTCCCTAAATGCTCCTCATTCTTTCTTGCATCTAGACTATTGCATGCAGCAGTCCTATCACTTGAATACTTCTTCTTCCCTTTCGTCATCTAGCCAATGTCTATTCATCTTTTAGGTCTCAGCTCTGAACTCACTTTGCCCCAGCTTCCCCCAATCATCCTGCCAACCCATATCATATATCCACCAAAGTACTTCCATATCACTTAGCACTTCTCCACAAATGAGTAAAGGCTCGTTTACTTCTCTTTACCACTAAAATGTAAACTAAGAAAGTTGGGACTCTGTTCATCACTAAATTCCCAGGGCTTATTGAGAATCTATCCCATAGTCAAAATCAAAACTAAATATATATTTGTTGAGTGAATGAAAGGATGTTATTGTACCATCATCTGAATAATTTATGGCAAGCTCAAATTTAATTTGGATTTATTTTGAGGCTATAAAATGTTTTAAATATACTTATTTTCCTATCTATTCTTCCATTCCCTTCAATGTATGGAAACTTCAGAGAATACTTCATACTGTGAAACTCTCTAGGCCATTACTATCCTATCCAGGAGTTTCTCATTATGATAGTATTGTAGGCCTACTGAAACAAAACAAAAAACCTCCTACTTTCACTTAGCTACCCCCACATTTCATCATGGGGTTAAAGCCAACTTGAGGAAAATGTTTATTCCAACCGTATCTTCAAAACCTGCTTGGAGGAGGAAAGGACAGAATCTAACATTTCTGGACGTGATTTCTGGACTGAGGCCATGATCTACATTCCAATATGAAATATTTTAGATATACTCTTGTGCTACCTAAAACATGTTTGAGTTTTTCCCTTGTTAGCTCTCAATTCTTAAAATGAAATTAAATAGATCTTTGTCCATAACCCACTGCAGTCCTCTTGTCCAATAACTAGTTGACTATTTCATTTGGGGCTAATTATTAAAACAAGATTAAATATGAAGCATCTCTAGTTATCTCACAGCTAGTTACAAGTGGGAAACTAGTCTGTCTTTAAAATTTTAAAAGACATCCACGATACGTATAATTTCTAAGATCATTTGTACAAGTTCCTTTTTTGAAATGTAATTATTATAACAGAATTATATTAGTTTCAGGTATACAATATGATGACTCCACAATTCTATACATTACTCAGTGCTCATCAAGATAAATGTACTCTTGATCCACTTTATTTATTCCCCACTCACCCACCACATCTCTAACAACTACCTGTTTGTTCTCTGTATTTAAGAATCTGGGGGTTTTTTGTTGGGGAGAGTATGTGCTATGGTGAGTGCTGTGAAGTGTGTAAACCTGGCGATTCACAGACCTGTACCCCTGGGGATAAAAATATATTATATGTTTATAAAAAATAAAAAATTTAAAAAAAAAAGAATCTGGGTTTTTTTGTTTTTGTCTTTTCTTGTTCATTTGCTTTGTTTCTTCAATCCCACATATGAATGAAATCGTATGGTATTTGTCTTTCTTTGACTGATTTATTTCACATACCATTATACTCTCTAGGTCCATCCATATTGTTACAAATGACAAGATCTCATTCTTTTCTATGGCTGATATATATATATATATACACACACACACACATATATATATTATATATATATAAAAAACATATATATGTTATATATATATATAAAAAGAATGAGATCTCATTCTTATATATATATATATCACTCAGCCATAGAAAAGAATGAGATCTTGTCATATATATATATAAGTTCTTTATCCATTCATCAGTTGATGGACACATGGGTTGCTTCCATACCTTGACTATTGTAAATAATGCTGCAATAAACATACAGGTGCATATATCTTTTCAAATTAATGTTTTCCATCTTCTTTGGATAAATACCCAGTAGTGGAATTATTGGATCATGTGGTAATTCTATTTTTAGTTTTTTGAGGAACCTCCATATTGTTTTCCATGGTGGCTGAACAAGTTCGCATTGCTACCAACAGTGTTTGATTATTATTATTATGTGGATTATTCCCCACATCCTTGCTAACACTTGTTATTTCTTGTGTTTTTTATTTTAGCCATTCGGTCAGGTGTGAGGTGATATCTCTCGGAGTCTCAATTTGCATTTCCCTGATAATGAGTGACGTTGAGCATCTTTTCATGTGTCTGTTGGCCGTCTGAATGTCTTCTTTGGAAAAATGTCTATTCAGGTCCTCTGCCCATCTGTCAATCAGATTATTTGCTTTTTGGTGCTGAATTGTACAAGTTCTTTATATATACTGGATATTAACCTCTTATCAGATACATCATTTGCAAATATCTTCTCCCATTCATTATGTTGTCTTTCTGTTTTGTTGATGGTTTTCTTTGCTGTGCAAAAGCTTTTTATTTTGGTATAGTCCCAATAGTTTAATTTTGCTTTTATTTCCCTTGCTTGAGGAAACATATAGAAAAATGTTTCCATGGTCATATCAAAGAATTTATTGCCTAAGTTTTCTTGTAGCAGTTTTATGGTTTCAGGTCTCACATTTAGGTCTTTAATTCATTTTGAATTTATATTCATGTATGGCGTAAACAAATGGTCCAGTTTCATTCTTTTTACATGTAGCTGTCCAGTTTTCCCAGAACTATTTGTTGAAGAGACTCTCTACATCATTTTATTGTGTTTTTTTTTAAGATTTTTTTTTAAGATTTTTTTTTTAATTTATTTGACAGACAGATCACAAGTAGGCAGAGGCAGGCAGAGAGAGACAGGAGGAGGAGGCAGACTCCCTGTCGAGCAGAGAGCCCGATGCGGGACTCTATCCCAGGACCCTGGGATCATGACCTGAGCCGTAGGCAGAGGCTTTAACCACTGAGCCACCCAGGTGCCCCTCTCTACATCATTTTATATTCTTGCTTCCTTTGCCATAGATTATTTGACTATCAAATTGTGATTTCATTTCTAGGCTCTTTATTCTGTTCACATTGATCTCTGTGTCTATTTTTGTGCCAGTATCATATTGTTTTGACTACTACAGCTTTGTAGTATATCTTGAAATCTGGGATTATGATACTAGAAGTTCTTTTAAAGGTTATATTGTTTACTATGGATGGATACCATATAATCAAACTATTCCTGGTAGGTTGCCTATTGTATGATAAGGCTCCTTAAAATTAAAATAACAAGTGGATCATTGATCAAAATTGTCTTGTTAAGAACAATGTCTTGCAGGAAGCTCTATAAAAGAGGAAAATGAAAATTCTTCAGAGTGTTTCTTTTTAAAAATTGTGTTACTATGATCAGTCACAGTAGCTCTATGTATTATAGAGCTATCTCTCTATACCATTATAATATTTTATTCTTTCTTTTTATTGAATGATGGACACATTCATCCTCTTGTTTTCTTTTTCCTCCAATTGAAAAAGCAACTGTTTTTACTGCCAGAAACAGTCCCCAATACTTGAAATTTATTGAAAGAAGAATTCTATCCTGCTCCATGAGATTCTGTTCTCATACAATAACTACAGGAGTTTTGGTATTTACATCTTCCTCATTAAGTTAGTCAGCTTCAAACTATAAGAGAGGATATCCCAAATGGTCTATTTATACAATGAAAGACACTTCAAATAGCTAATCCTGCTTTTTTTTTTTTCTTAGTTGCATTCTACACTTTCTTCTGAATTTAGGAGAAGAAAAAAATGGTAAATTATAAACATAAATATTTGTATAAAAATTAAGGAAAAATTATCTTAACTATTACAATCTTTAGCTCTGAAACTGTACATGTGGTCAAAGTTAGTATTCCTAACTAACTGCCTTCTTCTACTACCCATTCAATTGTCCCTTTGCCTTCAGTAAGCTCCTCAACTGGTAATAGTTCTTTGCCTGGAAGGGTGACCCAAATCCTAAGGGATCTGGATCATTTTGTTTTTTTAAAGATTTTATTCATTTATTTGACAGAGAGAATACAAGCAGGGGGAGCAGCAGGCAGAGGGAGAGGGAGAAGCAGACTTCTTCTGAGCAGGGAGCTGCAGGGCTTGATCCCAAGACCATGAGATCATGAACTGAGCTGAATGCAGTCACTTAACCGACTGAGCCACCCAGGAGCCCGGGATGTGGATCATTTTAGGTTGTAGTTTCCCACTAACTTATATTGGAGGATAAGGGAGTGGTAAGTGGCACCTCTGGGGATCTCCTGCATTCCAGCGATACTCATCCTTACCCCATTAAATAGAAGCAACCTCATTACCTCTTTTTAGTCAGAATCAATCATCCAGCCAGTAGAGTGATACTTTTCTTTGTTTATTGATTTACTGGCCTGAAGAGTGGTCAAGTGGCAGACTCACTATCCAATTTAGTGGAACCATTCTTCTTTTTTTTATTTTATTTTATTTTTTTATTTGACAGAGAGAGAGTGGGCAGAGAGTTAGGCAGAGAAAGAGGAGGAAGCAGGCTCCCTGCTGAGCAGAGAGCCCAATTCAGGGCTCAATCCCAGGACTCTGGGATCATGATCTGAGCCAAAGGCAGAGGCTTTAACCCACTGAGCCACCCAGGTGCCCCAAATGGAACCATTCTTGTATTTACCGGTGAAGGCGTTCTTCCCTGGGCAACTAAAACTTGTAGACCAGTAAAGCTTCAAATCATGGGAAAGAGAAACAAAAAATATTGCTGGTCGATCTCTATGGTTAACAGTGTGAGAATCTCCTCCCATTTCTACACTTTGATTCCCAGAACTCTGTATACTGTCTGTAGGAGAAATAATACCCTATATTAGTCTGATTTAGAAAATATGCTGCATCATAGAGAAAATTATCAGAGACCTGCAAGGTATTGCCCCCTATCTGGTTCCATAACAGAGCTTGAAAACGCCATTCCGCTATTTTTTCAAGCCAACTGCTTCAGGTTAAGGGGAATTTGGTAAGAACAACGAACTACATGAGCATGAGTCCATCACTGAACTTTGCTGTAAAATAAGTTTAAAATACTTAATATATACACATAGCATGTTCATATCAAAATTAAGAAAATTAAGGGAAAAAATCACTTAATTATTACAATCATAATTGTAATGGCCAGAATCATAACTCTAACGGCCAGAAGCAATAGTGTGTGGAATGCTGTGACTATTAACAAGATATTCAGTAAGTTCACAGATGGTAGTTTTGGCAAAAGTATTGCAGGAAAAAGTTAAACTGATGTCCATTGTGAGGGTCTATTCCAGTGAGAACAATCCTACCTCTTCCGTGATACAAATGGTTCTATGCAAACTAACCTGCAACCGGGTAACAGGTTGGCCTCTGCTATTGGCAAGTTGGATACTCAATGGTGTCTGAAGCCAGATGGGCCTTAGTGAGTGGAAATCAGTGTTGCTGAGCCCATGAGTAATCTCTATTCATGTCACCATAGTAACTTTGTCCATAAATAAAAACAGGTATGTTTGGTTTAAGAGACTGATTTATGTCCAGAGAGCAGGTCATCTTGTCCACCTATTATTATAGTTTTTCTCTTCAAAAATTGCTCTTTGGTGATCATTCACATGGGACATAGATATAAACATTCTATGCCCATTCTAACAGATCTGTAGATATACTTTTTCCCCCTCATCCACATATTACTGATTTTCCAATCATATACCTTCCAAGCCCCTAACCTCATCAAGCCAAATTATTAGCTTTCCATGAAATATGGATTTGTCCCTCCAGTCATCTTTCTAGACACAATGAACAAGGTCCACAGAACTGCTTGAAGATCTGCCAATTGGGAATATTTTCGAATTCCACTGACATGCAGAGCCACCCCAAAGTGGGTTATAGAGCTGTAGCCATCCACATTTTGGTGATGTCAGCATAACATGGAGAACAGTCTTCATCAGTTAACTGGTCCTGGGAAAATTCCCATTAGATTGTCAATACAGACTGAGAAGGAGGAGGAAACATGTAGGAATTGGGGCCATGGCCACCTGAGCCATTTGCTTAGGCAGTTTATCTTTATCTTTACTATCCGCTCAAGCCTAATCTCAATACACACAACTTCGCTGACAGTGATTATAACAAACCTAATCAGGTAGTGATTTCAGTTGCTGTTACTGTTCCAAATATGGTTTCTTGCTGAAACAAATCAACCTATATCCTGACACCAAGTATGCAAATGGAAAATGATTATTTCTCTATGCCTATTATTAAAGACCATCAGAACCAGTTTGCTTTTGGCTGACAGAGTAGCAATGCACTGCACTATCTTTTTTCAGGGTTCTTTCAGCTCTCCAACCTTATCTCATAATCTAGTCTGCAGGGACTTGAATACCTCTCCATTCCATGGAGCATCACACTGAATCATTATATTAATGATAGTATGCTGACTGGATAAGGTGATAAGGAAATAACTACAGACACTTTGTTAGGATACCTGCTGGAGGGTGGGAGAAAAATCCCACAAAATTCAGTGTAAGCTGAAGAGTGAAATTTCTAGAGGTTCAGTGTGTAAGCTACCTCCAGATAGCTTTTCTTGCCTAAGGTCAAGTTTCTGCATTTTTCCTCTTCTACCATGAAGAAAGAGGTACGATGCCTAGTAAGTATCTTTAGGACTTCAGAAGTGACATATTCAGGGAGGTTATTCTGACTCATTTACCAAATGAGTAAGATTAAAAAGATCCCAGTATTGAAATATGACAAGAATGAAAGAAAGCCCTATCACAACTCCAGGCTTCTCTGCAAGCTGTTGTGCCCCTTGGGCAAATCTAGGACATGTGATGGTACTGGAAGTGTTAGTGGTAGATACTATATGGGGACTTTAGCAAATCCTATAGGTAAACCATAGCACGGTGACCTTTAGGACTTCGGAGCAAAGCTATGCGGTCCTCTGTACTTAACTCTTTCATTTAAAATTAGGGATTGGTATATTGTACACCTGAAATTAATATAACACTCTATGTTGACAATACGGGAATTAAAATTTAAAAACTTAGTGAAGAAATAAGGGGCTATTGGCTGGCTCAGTTGGTGGAGCATGGAACTCTTGTTCTCAGGGTCATGAGTCTGAGCCCTCCGTTGGGTATAGAGCCTACTTAAAAAAATAAAAATAAAATAAAATTGGGGAGATTTTAATAAAGACCCAGGTATCTTGCCCATCTTGTAAAATGTGGCAATGGGGACATGCATTTCCCTAGCTACAATCAGACAGGCAGCATGAGCAAATTCCAGTTTTCTCCTTACACCTACTATGCTTTATTTATTCATCCTTAACTTATTTACAGGATGAGTAGTACTAATAGTAATTTTGGAATAGGTATTTAGATATCTACATATATAGAGGAGGATCCAAGTTTATCCAGATGTTGAATGCCAGGGAAGCTTCATGTGACATCTCAGTTATAAACCAAAAAGAGACATTTATTGGGAGGATAAAGAATTGTCCTGTGGACACCAAGAGAGGTGGGTCAATGGATTCTGTGAGAACTTTCAAATAGGGGAGAAATCAAGCGGCAAAGCAGACCCCACTCTACTATAGTATGACCTCATCTTTACTAATTACATCTACAAGAGCCTTATTTCCAAATAAATTCACAGTATGAGGTACCTGGGCTCAACATATCTTTCAGGGGACACAATTCTACCCATAACAAATGGTTAAACCCCAGACAAAAACAAATCTGCCTCAGCATGGCTTCCCCAAAAGGCAGAGCCTGGGACAAGATGTGTGAGTAGTTTGGATTAAGTACATCAGAAGGGATGGCTCAGTTTTTTTTCAAGAAGTGATCCCAGTGAGCAGGACTGAGAAGACGAGAAGAGTGAGACGAGGAAGGAGGAAATGCCGATCTGAGTATATGTTACGGAGGTTGCCACTGTGGACACAAGCAGCTTGATTCTACTTGACCTTCCTGAAAAGGGTACAGAATGCTTCCCAGAATCATGTGCCAGAAGGATGGAAAGCAAAAACATTTATGCATCACCTCTGATTCCTCCTAATTTGAGGGGATGTTAACTCTCAGAGATGATGACTTCCTCACACTTAACAGGCCAATGTATATAGACAAAGTGAGCTCTCAGGGGCATTACTAGCACCACAGGAGTTCCAGGGCAAAAAGCAAAGATCTGTAACTGTCAACTTGAAGTGAGTGAAAGCCTGCCCGGAACTCTATGCTCCAGCCACAGTTAAATCAGAGCTCTGGCTGAGTGGACATGACTAGGCCACCAGATTCTCTCTCCAGGGAACACGGAATTGGGATGCAAAATCTATCATCAGCTGGTTGGTGACACACAGACAGGCAGGAATTGTAGGTGCCTACGAGAGCCAAATTAGGGACACAATTTTGTCCTGAAGAAACATAGCAGACATGCAGCAACATGAATATGAATAAAGCAGACATACAGAAGTTGCAAAGAGCAGAGAGCACGCTTCCCCCAGACAAATGGCGGTAGACAAGGGATCTGCTTTGCAGCCTGACTTCTCTCCAGTTTCAAGTTTCTGCTGTTCTGCCTCCCTCGGTGTCCGCAGGACAACTCTTATCCTCCCAATAAATGCCCCTTTTTGGTTTGTTGCCCAAATGTCATAGGAAGCTTCCCTGCCACTCAAGATCTGGATAAACTTGGATCCATCTCTATACATATGGAGATCCAAACACCTATCCCAAAATCACTGTGAATACTCAGATTACTATGAATATTATTCATCCTGTGAATACCTTAAGGATGAATAAATAAAGCATTACGAGTATAAGGAAAAACTGGAGTATGCATATACTGCCTGTCTGATTATAGCTAAGGAAATGCAAGCCCATTATTGCCAAATTTTACAAGATGGACAAGATACCCGGATCCCTATTAAGATTTCCCCAATTTTAAATGATGTCATATAATTAAAGTATTTTGAAGTACTCTGCCGACTAATCACATTTTTGTGCCAGATCTGGCCTAGGGGCTGTAGTTTCAACATCTGTCACATTCCTGAAGACACCTCTGCCTCCAGCCTCCTGTGCTTTTTTCAGAACGCTCTGACCTGACCACCTGGTGTGCACCTTGCCCCTTTCACTGATTTCCACAACACAAACAACCTCAGTAAGAATTACGTACAGAAGAACAAATATTGCATGACTCCACTTACTCGAGGTACCTGGGTAATCAAATTCATACAGACAGAAAGTAGAATGGTGGTTGCCACTGACTAGGGGGAAGAAGGGAATGAGGATTTAGGGTTTAACGAGGACAGACTTTCAGTTTGGGATGATGAAAACATTTTGGAGATGAACGACAGTGAAGGCTGCTCAACAACGTGAATGTACTTAATGCCACTGGACTGTATGCTTTAAAACGGCTAAAATGGTCAATTTTACGTTATGTACATTTTACCACAATTTTTAAAAATTGTGACTCTAGTGGTCTTCATTAAAGATTTGGGGAGGTTTGAAGAAGGATTCACATTATGCAAAAGCAATCATCTCCCATCCTCTCTCCTCCCAATGCCCTGGGCATACCAAGTTCCGCCTCCTCTAGTACGAAGATCATTATTTTTCTAAATAGACACTTCTATGCAAAAATTATCCTGGTGATTGCTATTTGAAAAGTAAAATCGTCTCATCAGACATGCATAAGACTGATGGACTTTCTGATGCGAGGGAACAGAAATTATCTCTGACTAAAGCACAAGATCTTACATACATATTTTCCTGAAAGAGTGAGATGATCTTTCTTAAGACAGTCTTTAAGCTACGCATGTGTGACATTATCCTAAGAAAGTTGTAGCATAATGAATAGGACTTATCAGGCATTAGTATTTCCATACCTCTGAACTCTGTTACAGCAGAGATAGAAAAGATGAGGTGTTGGAGAAATGTTAAAATCGAACCTTCATCCTCCGGCTTCTAAATTAGCAGTATATTAGAAAGCAATGCCTGGATATCTGAAAACAGCAGAAAGGAGAGCTGCCGCCTCTCTAATTTAATACCAAACTCCCAGGAGGAGTTTGCTCTCAGAGTTTTATCATGTATTATGGGGACAAGTATTGGCAGCCTTCCATGAGATACATATAAGCTTTTATCTTGTCCCTGAATCAGGTCATGTGACTGATAGCTGGATCCTTACATAGGCTTTTACCATCCTTTTAGTAATACACTTGGTGATTGAGTGGAGTCCATCAATCTAGTCCAGAGTTACGACCCTACTGGGCTTTATCCTGTTGATCCTCAACCATCTACCACACGTGTGCATTAACATTTCATAAAAGCTCTACTTACAGGTCTTCTAAAAGCTTTCTCCTACAGAGACTAGAGTCTTCAAAGCTTTTTTCTGTTTCTCAATAACTGAAAATAGTTGTTATACCTTAATGATAATGCAAAAAACAGAAGATGGGTGACTTCTATTCTGCACTAAAATTCCACAATACGTTATTCAGGCAACAACAATATAGAGTTATGGCCCTGACTCACTATTCGTAATTCTTCTCCAGTCCTAAAGAATCAAAAAATATCAGTGATTGAGGTTTGGTCAGAAGTCAGCTAATCCAAGGGTTACAAATTGCTCATCTCTAGGGTGAACCTGGCTTATAGAGATGTGTATTGTTTAGCAATTCAATCTTTTTCAGCCTGTGGAATTATTTGTCACATCTTCAAAGGTGGAGATTGCACATCGATATTAGAGATCTGGCCACACTAGCCTGCTGTTCCCATGTAGTCATGACGGGCTGGAGCCTGGATGCCACTGACGTCTGCGGACAGGACATGCATCCTCCACTTTGTCACAGATCTCCATGCTGGGTTGGCTGTCGCCACGTGCTTTATTAGCTAAGTATGCTGCCTGGATTTTGTAGGCATGCGAAGTGTTAACTGGTGTCATTTTAGAAATGATAAAATATGAGATTAAAAGGTGCTGAAATGACTCACTCAAAAGTGAACAGACAAAAATTGACAAAGGTACCTGATGCCAAATCCTGAGGCTATTCAAATTTCTTGTGAACACTAGAATTTACTCTTCATGAAATGCTACATTGTTCTAAGGGGCACAGTTTGAGGAAAACTGCATTACACTATTGCTTCTTTTATTTTTTTTCAGTATTTCTTCAGTTTACAAAAACAACAATTTCTAATCTCTATTCCCAACATAAGCTTCAATTAAGCAATAAGTGATCAAAAAATAATTAGTTATGACTATTGAAAATAAAGACTGTCTAATTCTTCTTCAATATTGTATTGCAACAGTTTTATATGCTTTATTTATGGTTTCTAATTTCTAAGTGACAACCTTGGTTAGAATTTTTTAATCTAACAAACTGAACACTAAACAAGAAAACATTAATTAACAGATGAAATGCATTTTTTCCTGTATCTTGAACCATTTCAAATAATGACTATGTTTTTATAATGTGAAATGTGTGTCTATTTGTTCCCCTATGTTAGAAACAAGCTTACCACTCAGACAAAAGAAAGAAAGAGAGTGAGAGAAAGAAAGAGAGGAAGGAAGGGAGGAAGGGAAAAAGGGAAGGGAGGGAAGGAAAAATAGTAGAGAGGGAGAGAGGAGGGAAGGAGGAAGGAAAAGATTGTACTATAAAAAATCCTCCATTTTCCCAATTTCTCCATTATCCCCCTACTCCTCTCTCTGTCCCAGGGAGCTGATCTCTATCAAGATTCCCATGCCTTCTCTCTTCTATTTGGCTTCTACCTATGGAAATCCATGATAGGAGGAGTTTATGGAGGCAAGAGAATGAAATCTAGTATATTTATTCCTCAAAATTTCTCCTTGCAAGGTCACCCTCAGCTGGTGGTATCCTCCAACCAAAAGTCAATACTCCATTCATCGTGATACTCCATACAACATTTCCTTCCAAGTTCTAAAACCTATTCTCTCTCCTCATTGCTTTAGACCTGCAGAGTGATGACATGTTGCTTGCTACTAAGCTCCAGGTCAATGAATCACTCCTTACGATTTCCCATCCTGCACCATTGTAAATAAACCCTCCTTGAATTTCCTATTTAATGTACTGTTCTTATTGAGATCCAGACTGATCACAAGAGGCACATTTCACTTGTATAATAGTTTTTAAATTAAAAGAAACAAAGTGAAAAATGAGATGGATGTAAATAGGACACAAAACTACCAGAAGCCAAAAGGAACTTCAATTCTAAGCAATTTATCAAGTTTTCTAAACAGTTTCCTCTCCCAGATGAATTATAGTAAAATCTATTAGTATAACTCTTTCACCTCCCCCAAATACTTCTGCTGTTTCATCATCTCTTTTAAAGATGTTTCCCCTTTATTAATTTGATACACACACTATTCCATCTTTCCCAATCTATAAACCCCAGTTCCTAGAAGCAATTATTCTACCCTTATATCATTTTTGCTTTTTCCTTTCATATCTTTAAAAAATATGCTTCTCATTCTATTTCCTGATTTATAAATTTTAGATATAATCTATTATAATACATGAGGAATGAGCTGGCTTGTCACCCACCCCCTTTCAACTAGTTGTTATATTTCTATTTTGTGTTCCTCATGTAGCTACACTGTGTCTTTTATAAAATACTAATATCTCTGTTCCTTACTTCACCAGCTGTGAACGTATATTTTACAGCAGTATACCAAATGCATACTTTGGCCAAATACCAAGGCAAAGCCAAACATGCTGCAACCATAATTTTTCTTCCCAGTTTTAAAAATGATCTTAATGACCATAGTTTTCATTTCAACATTACTCCATTCTTTTCACCGTAACTTCTATCACCTACACAACAACTTTTGCAATGTTAATAGTATTTATACATGATTAATTCTCCCATGCTTTATCTGTAGGTGGATGTAAAAGATGAAAGTCAATAAGAATATTACGAATATAAATATGGTTTCCTACGGATCCAAGCAGTGTCGATTGACTATTGTGTTATGTTTTCAACAGCCTTTGTCTTCAATTTCCTAATTGTAGTGAATTTTTCTTGCCTTTATCTCAGTACCAGTGTGTATAAAATTATAAAGGTTCTATTGAATCACCATTCCCCCTGCTGCCTCAGTTTGGACTGGCTGAACTCCAAGCCTGCGGCCTGACTGCCGTGCTGAGGGTTCCCTTCGCTGCTCTTCTAGAGACAAATTGGCTCCACGATTTCAAAGGATGCCAAGACATTTTTTGTCTTAATTTTCTTCCTTGTTTGGATCTAGTCCAGACTCAAATAATTTTCCTTTCAGGTCTAGGAAGTATTTTATGAGTCTTGCGACATTATTCATTTGAACTTTAAAGCTATCTCCTCACTGTCTTGTAACATTCAACATTGTCGATGTGATACCAGACTTGTCATTTTTCTGTAGGTCATATTTTTTTTTCTCAAGAAAAATTTTAGAGTCTTCTCTTTATCCTTAGTAATTTGAATTTTCACAATGATGTGTCTTGGGATGTGTGCGCCAAGACCTCATTGCAGTTTTTATTTTTTTCAAGTTTTTATTTAAATTCCTGTTACTTACCACACACTATAATATTAGTTTCAGGTGTACAGTATAGTTATTCAGCATTTCCATATATCACCTGGTGCTCATCACAAGTGCACACCTTTACCCCCATAATCTATTTCACCCACCCCCATCCTTCTGGTAACCATCAGTTTGTTCTCCATAGATAAGAGTCGGTTTCTTGGTTTGCCTCTCCTTTTTTTCCCCCTTTGCTCATTTGTTTTGTTTTGTTTTTAAAGATTTTATTTATTTATTTGACAGACAGAGATCACAAGTAGGCAGAGAGGCAGGCAGAGAGAGAGAGGAGGAGGAAGCAGGCTCCCTGCCGAGCAGAGAGCCCAATGCGGGGCTCGATCCCAGGATCCTGAGATCACGACCTGAGCCAAAGGCAAAGGCTTAACCCACCGAGCCACCCAGGTGCCCACATTTGTTTTGTTTCTTAAATTCCACACATGAGTGAAATCGTATTTTATTTGTCTTTCTCTGACTGACTTACTTTGTTTAGCATAATACTCTCGGCCTCCATCCACACTGTTGCAACGGCAAGATTTCATTCCTTTTATGGTTGACTAATATTCCATTGTATAAAGATACCATTTCTTCTTTATCCATTCTTCAGTTGATGGACACTTGGGCTGTTTTCATCATCTAACTATTGTAGATAATGCTGCTATAAACATCAAGGTGCATGTATCTCTTTTAATTAGTATTTTTATATTTTTTGGATAAATATCTAGTACTGCAATTTGTGGATCCTAGGGTAGTTCTATTTTTAACTTTTGGAGGAAGTTCCATACTGTTTTCCACAATGGTTGCACCAGTTTCCATTCCCACCAACAGTGCAAGAAGGTTTCTTTTTCTCCACATCCTTACCAACACCTGTTGTTTCTTGAGTTACTGATTTTAGCCATTCTGACAGGTATGAGGTGATATCTCATTGTCGTTTGGATTTGCATTTCCCTGATGGTAAGTGATGTTGAGCATGTTCTCATGGGTCTGTTGGCCATCTATATGTTTTCTTTGGAAAAACATCTATTCATGTTTTGTGCCCATTTTTAATTAGATTATTCATTTTTGGGGTATTGAGTTGTATTAGTTCTTTATGTATTTTGGATATTTTATCAGCTATGTCATTTGCAAATATTTTCTCCCATTCTGCAGGTTGTCTTTTTGTTTTGTTGATTGTTTCCTTCGTTGTGCAGAAGTGTTTTATTTTGATGCAGTCCCAATATTTATTTTTGCTTTTGTTTCCATTGCCTCAGGAGACATATCTAGAAAGAAGTTGCTATGGCTGAGGTCAAAGAAGTTACTGGGTCCTTTGCTAGGATTTTTATGGTTTTGGGTCTCACATGTAGGTCTTTAATCCATTTTGAATTTATTTTCGTGTATGGTATAAGAAAGTGATTCAGTTTCATTCTTCCGCTTGTTGCTGTCCAGTTTTCCCAACACCATTTGTTGAAGAGAATGTCTTTTCCCATTGGATATTCTTTCCTGCTTTGTTGAAGATTAATTGAACTTATAGAAGTGGGTTCATTTCTGGGTTTTCTTTTCATTTCTATGGATCTAAGTGTCTGTTTTGTACCAGAACCATACTGTCTTGATCACTACAGCTCTGTAACACAAATTGAAGTCTGGAATTGTGGTGCCCCCAGTTTTGTTTTTCTTTTTCAAGATTGCTTTGGCTATCCAGGGTTTTTTGTGGCTCCATACAAATTTTAGGATCATTTGTACTAGCCCTTTGAAAAATGCTATTGGTATCTTGATAGGGATTGCATTAAATGCATAGATTGGTTTGGGTAGGACAGACATTTTAACAATATTTATTCTTTCAATCCATGTCTTTCCATTTCTTTGTGTCATCTTCAATTTCTTTCATTAGTGTTTTATAGTTTTCAGAGTACAGGTCTTTCATCCCTTTGGTTAGTTTATTCCTAGGTATCTTACTGGCTTGGGTGCAATTACAAATGGATTGATTCCTTGATTTCTTTTTCTATTGCTTTACTATTGGCATTTACAAATGCAAGAGATTTTTGTATGCTGATTTTCTATCCTGCAACTTTACTGAATTTATCAATTCTAGCAGTTTTGGGGGGAGTCTTTCTATATATTGTATTATACAATCTGCAAATAGAGAATGTTTTACTTCCTTCTTGCCAGTTTGGATGCCTTTTATTTCTTTTTGTTGTCTGATTGCTGTGGCTAGGACTTCCAGTACTATGTTAAGTAAAAGTGGTGAGAGCAGGCACCCTTGTCTTGTTCCTGATCTGAGAAGAAAATCTCTGTTTTTCCCTTTGAGTATGATGTTAGCTGTGGGGTTTTATATATGGCCTTTATTATGTTGAGGCATGTTCCCTCTAACCCTACTTTGTTGAGGGTTTTTATCATGAATGGATGTTGTACTTTGTCAAATAATTTTTCTGCACCTACCAAAATGATCACATGGTTCTTATCCTTTCTTTCATTAATGTGATGTATCACATGGATTGATTTGAGAATACTGAATCACCCTTGGAAGCAAGGAATAAATCCCACATGATCATGTTGAGTGATTTTTTTTTTAAATGTATTCTTGGATTCAGTTTGCTACTATTTTATTGAGGATTTTTGCATCTATGTTCATGAGAGATATTGGCCTATAGTTCTCTTTCTTTTGTGGTGTCTTTAGCTGGTTTTAGTATCAGGGTAATGCTAGCCATGCAGAATAAACTTGGAATATTTCCTTCCTCTTCCATTTTTTGGAACAGTTTGAGAAGAACTGGTATTAACTTTTAAATGTTTGGTAGAATTCTCCTGTGAAGCCACTTGGTCCTGGACTTTTGTTTTGGGGAGTTTTTTGATTATTGATTTAATTTCTCTGCTGGTAATCAGTCTGTTCAAGTTTTCTATTTCTTCCTGTTTCGATTTTGGTAATTTTTGTTTCTAGGAATTTATCCATTTCTTCTAGATTGTCTAATATTTTGTCATATAATTTTTCATAATATTCTCTTATAATGTATTTCTGTGGTGTTTGTTATTTTTCCTCTCTCATTTTTTATTTTATTTATTTAGATCTTCTCTCTTTTCTTTTTGATAAGTCTGGCTAGAGTTTTCTCTTTTCTTTTTGAAAAGTCTGGCTAGAGGTTTATCAATGTTTTTAATTTTTTCAAAGAAACAGCTACTAGTTTCATTGATCGTTTCTTTTCTCCTCCTCCTCCCCCTCTCCCTCCTCCTCCACCTCCTCCTCCTCCTCCTTCTTCTTTTCTTAGCTTCTATTTCACTTATTTCTGCTTTAATCTTTATTATATCCTTCCTTCTGCTGGCTTTAGGCTTTGTTTGTTATTCTTTTTCTAGCTCTGGTAGGTGTAAGTTTAGGGTCTTTATTTGAGATTTTTCTTGCTTCTTGAGGTGGGCCTGTATTGCTATAGACTTCCCTCTTAGGACCTCTTTTCTGTATCCCAAAGGTTTTGGACCATTTTCATTTTCATTTTTTCCATATATTTTTTTATTTCTTCTCTGATTTCCTGGTTGAACTATTCATTGTTTAGCAGTGTGTTGTTTAATCTCCATGTATTTGTGGTCTTTCCAGATTTCTTCTTGTGGCTAACTTCTAGTTTCATAGCATTGTGGTCAGAAAAGGTGCATGGTATGACTTCAATCTTTCCTATTTATCAAGGCCTATTTGGTGACCTAATATGTAATCTATTCTGGAGAATATATTCCATGTGCACTTGAAAAGTATATGTATTCTACTGTTTTAAGACAGTGTTCTGAATATATTTATAAAGCCCATCTCATCAGTGTGTCATCCAAAGCCATTGTTTCTTTGATTTACTGCTTAGATGATCTGTCCATTGCTTTAAGTGGGGTATTAAAGTCCCCTACTATTATTATGTTATTATCAATTACTTCTTTTATGTTTGTTATTATTTTTATTTGGGTTACAAATATTTAAGTGCTGCCATGTTGGGCACATAAATATTTACAATTGTTATGACTTCTTGTTGGACTGTCCCCTCTATTACATAGTGTTCTTCTTTGTCTCTCTTTTTTTTTTAAGATTTTATTTATTTATTTGACAGACAGAGATCACAAGTAGGCAGAGAGGCAGGCAGAGAGATAGGAGGAAGTGGGCTTCCTGCTGAGCAGAGAGCCCAATGCGGGGCTTGATCCCAGGACCCCGAGATCATGACCTGAGCCGAAGGCAGAGACTTTAACCCACTGAGCCATCCAGGCACCCCTTCTTTGTCTCTTATTATAGTCTTTATTTTGAAGTCTAATTTGTCAGATATAAGTATTGGTACTCCAGCTTTCTTTTGACACCAATTTGTATGTTAAGTGTTTCTCCATCCTCCCATTTTCAGTCTGCAGGCACCGTTAGGCTTACAGTGAGTCTCTTGGGGTGCCTGGGCGGCTCAGTCAGTTGAGTGCCTGTCTTCAGCTTGGGTCATGATCTTAGGGCCCTTGGATTGAGCCCTGGGTCTGGCTCCCTGCTCAGCAAGGAGTCTGCTTCTCCCTCTCCCTCTGCTCCTCCCTCCTGCTTGTGCCTCTATCTCTCTCTCAAATAAATAAATAAAAATGTTTAAGAAATAGTCTCTTCTAGGCAGCATATAGATAGCTGTTGTGGGTTTTTTTTTAAATTTATTTTATTTATTTATTTGACAGAGAGAGAGAGATCACAAGTAGGCAGAGAGACAGGCAGAGGAAGAGGGAGAAGCAGGCTCCCTGCTGAACAGAGAGCCTGATGTGGGGCTCGATCCCAGGACCCTGAGACCATGACCTGAGCGGAAGGCAAAGGCTTAACCCACTGAGCCACCCAGGCGCTCCGTCTGTTGTTTTTCATAGCTTCTGACACCCTAGGTCTTTTGCTTGGAACATTTAGTCCATTTATATTGAAAGTAATTATTGGTAGATCTGTATTTATTGCCACTTTATTACTTGTTTTGTGGTTGTTTCTGGAGATTTTCTCTGATCCTTTCTCAGGTTTTGCTGATTTTCTTTAGTGTTATATTTGGATTTCTTTGTCTCTATTTTTTCCATGTTCATTAAGTTTTTGATATATGCTTATCATTAGGTTTGTACATAACCTTTTCTGCAAACAGCAGTCTATATTAAGTTGATGGTTATTCAAGCTTGATCCCTTCTTTTCTCTCCTCCTGTTTTAGGTTTATGGTATTATATTTTATATCCTTTTGTGTGTGTGTGAGTTCCTTGATTGATTTTTACAGAAATACTCATTTTTACTGCCTTTGTGTTTCCTGCCTTTTTATTGTCACTTTTGGTCTCTCCTTTCCACTCAAAGAATCCCCTTTAATATTTCTTGCAGGGCTGGCTTAGTGGTCATGAATTCCTTTATTTTTTGTTTGGGAAACTCTTTATCTCTGCTTCTAATCTGAATGGCCGCCTTCCTGGATGGAGTATTCTCGGCTGCAGATTTTTCCCACCCAGCACTTTGAATATATCATGCCACTCTCTTCTGACTTGTCAAGTTTCTGTTGAAAAATCTCCAGCTAGTTTTACAGGTATTTCCTTGTATATTAATGAATTCTTTTGTCCTGCTTTAAATTTTTTTCTTTAGCATCATATTTTGCAAATTTACATCACTGTATGTAATGGCATTGGCCTACTTTTGTTGATTTTAATGGGAGTTTTCTGTGCCTCCCAGATCTGGTTCTCTGTTTCCTTCCCCAGATTAGTTTTCAGCTATCCCCAGAAAGTTTTCAGCTATTATTTCTTCAAATAAATTTTTAGCATCCTTTTCTCTTCTTCTTCTAGGACTCCTATAATGAAAATGTTATAACTTTTGATGGAGTCACTGAGTTCCCTTAATCTATTCTCATTTTGGATAATTCTATTTTCTCTCCTTGTTCAGTTTCATTGCTTGCCATTTCTTTGTATTCTAGGTCACTAATTCATTCTGCTTCTTCCAGTATGTTGTTCATTATATCAAGTGTGTTTCTAATCTCATTTATTGTACTCTTCATCTCTTAATTCTTTTTTTAGCTCTTTTATCTCTGTGATAAGGATCTCACTGATGTCCTCTATTCTTTTCTCAAGCCCAGTGACTATTCTTATGATCATTGCTTTAAATTCTCCAGCAGCATGTTACTTATATCAGTTTCACTTAAATCTCTGGCTGTGCCTTTGTCTTATTCTTTCATTTGGCATAAATTCCTCTGTCTTGGCTTTTTGTCTAAGTCTGTGCCTTCTTCCGTGTGTTAGAAAAGCTAGTTATGTCTCCTGCTCCTGAAAGTAGTGGCCTTATGAAGAAGAGGTCGTGAAGTACCCAGGGCCTGATGCTTCAGGGAGTGTCTCCTGCGTGTGCCATGTGTGCTATGCTGTTGTGTTCTGGCTGCTTGTCCTTCAGGCCAGTCATCTGCAGAGGTTTTCCTTGACTGCTGGGGGCAGTGTTTGATCCGTGGCCCAAATGTGGAGTATTTTAACTAGGTGTGTTTTGGTCTGTTTGTGAAATGAAACCAGTCACCACCTGTCTTACATTGTCATGGTAAGAGCAAGAGACATAAACTGAGTGTGGAAGAAAAAAGGAAGCTGGAATTGAAAACTGAAAGAGCTGTTTGTGAGATCAGGAGAGATTCCCACAGACTTCCAAAATAACCATGCAAGGTACAATGCGTAAGGAAGAAAATCAAATTTAAGGACATCTATTAAATTATCTGCCCAGCATTGTTATCTGGGATTTGTCCACTAACATCCCAGCTTCCCTACACACATAGACACACACACACACACACACACACACACACACACACACAACTTGACTGTGGCTACAGTAAGTTCTAGAGTTTGGCTTCATCACTGTTAAGCATAGTTGACTGGTTCAAGGTGGATATCTGAGCCAAGATGATTTCATCAGTATCTTCAAGAACTTTTTAATTTTATCTTATTTTTCCCAAGGACTTTTTAAACAAACTTTTTATTTTAGAAAATTTTCTATTCGCAGAAAAGTTGTGAAGATAGTGTACCTCACATCCACACCCTGTTTCCCCTATTGTTAATACCTTACATTAGTATAGTACATTTATATAAACAATGAACCAATATTGATATGTTACAATAAGACCTATTTTATTTTTTTTAGCCTTTTGATTTTTTTATTACTCAAAAAAGCTTCATTTTTTTATTTAGCTTTCTGACTCTGTGCTTGTGCCTTCAACACTTTCACAACGATTTTCTGCTCCTCGATAAGGAAAGCATGCTTGATCCTGTCACGAACACACTTTGCACACATGAAACAACTATGGACCCTGCTGACATGTTTTTTCATTTTAGACAACCTCATAAGCACTTTAGGCCTCACAGCACGAACTCCTCAAAGTCAGCCTGGGCATATGCCACACGCAGATTTTGGTGCTTTCCCAACCTTCTTGGTATAAAGGTAAACAATTCTATTACCCGGGGTCCGTGACAGCCTAGTTTTGTTAGAGGCAGTATTGTAGGACAGCCTACGACAGTAGGTCAAACACTGGACCATTCTGAATGCCTACGGACGCCATCCCCCAAGACTTATTTTATTTTTGATGACCTTAACAGTTTTGAGGAGTACTGGTCAGGTATTTTATAAAATGTCCCTCAGTTGAAATTGATCTGTTTTTCTCCTGATAAGATTTAGGTTATAGGTTTTGAGGAAAAAGGCCACAGGGATAAATTGTCATTCCTATCACATCATGTCAAGGGTGCTTACTATCAACATGACTCATCAGCACTACTGATGTTAATTGTGATCACTGAAAACTGATTTGTTTGTTTTCTCCACTGCTAAGTTACTCTTTCCCTATTCCCGTTCTGTAGCATTTAAAAGGAAGCTGCTATGCAAAATCCACACTTCGGGAATAAAGAGTTATATTCCACCTACATAAGAATCTACATAAATTATTTCAAATTTTTCTACAGGAGATCTTTCTTTCATCATTTATTTATATTAGTATGAGTTCATGGTTATTTCTTTTATACTTTGAGTTATAATTCAACACTACATTCTTGGTTGCTCAAATTATTCTAGCTTTGGCTATCAGCAGTTCTTGCTCCAGAGATTTTTGCACTGGTTATAGGAGACTTTCTGGGTAGCTAAGTATATTTTATATAAAACTCAAAATTGTCAGAAGACACTTTTTTCTGCCAGAATAGAGAAGTGATGGAATTAAGTGTACAGAGAAAGGAAAGAATGAGAAACCACCCGAAAAAGCAAAAGCAGATACCTTTACTCCCTCACTTCATGTTAGATCTTCATCCTGAGACCCTGTATCCTATCCTGATGTTTTGTGTGCCATTCCAGTTTCTGCAAACAAAATCCCTCTTTTTTCCTAAATCAGATCTATTTCTTCAACTTAAAGAGTTAAAGCTACAGAAAGATTCTGCATTATTCAGGCGAGGGCAAAGGTAAAGAAATTGCACATAATGGCCCTTGATACATAAAGGTTGAGGGTTTGTGTTTCCTTCAGTTTCTGTCCCATTCTGCCCTTCTCAGTCCTGCCTTGGAGGCTTTGTTGATAATTGCTATCAACATCCCCAGCTCTGCCCATCTCTGGAATCAATAAGATGCAGACCATGTGTCCTTACCCTCTAAATTGAATTTGGATACCTTGGAGTCTGAATAAGCCCTTTGACAGAAGCTTCCCAAGTGACGCTGAAAACCAGCACTACCCAAAGGACTCAAATCATGAGTCCCTCTCCTCTAGCTATCTCAGGAAATTTGATGCTAGTCTGGTGAACTTGAGATTCCCTCTTTATTTTGATCGTAGTCCCCTGACCCTCCAGCACTTCTTCTGCTGCTCTGGTCAGTTTTCCAATTTTATGAGAAACATACCTACTACCTCCACCATGCTTCCCTGACTCCAGCTAAGTTTTTTTTTTTTTTTTTTTTCTATATTTTTGGTACCATTTTCTCCAGTCCCCGGTGGTAAGTCCCAAAATATCACATTGGTACTCAGCGTATAATACTATATATTATGATGACAGTTTAAGAGTTAAAGAGAAATTTCATTCTATTTCAAGAACAAACTTTTGGGGTGCCTGGGTGGCTCAGTGGGTTAAAGCCTCTGCCTTCAGCTCAGGTCATGATCCCAGCGTCCTGGGATCAAGCCCCGCATCGGGCTCTCTGCTCTGAGGGGAGCCTGCTTTCTCCTCTCTCTCCGCATGCTTGTAATCTCTGTCAAATAAATAAATAAAATCTTTAAAAAAAAAAAAAAAGAACAAACTTTTAAGGTAGATACTATTCCCGTATCACAAATTAGAAAACTGTCATTCAGAGAGATTCACTGACTTGTCTGTCACAATATAGGGTGAAGGTGGGATTCAACCAATGACTTCTGATTACAAGAGCCATGCTCCTGTGGTACCATACAGCACACATTAAAAATTATTGAGTTAAGCTGAATCCCTATTCTCTGGTTGAAGGGAACATATAGTGATCTTATGTGTCAGCCTTCTTGATATGGCCAAGAAAACTATCAGATATGCATATATAACCAACATAGTGCCCATCTATATCATCATTTTACAGAAATTCTTACAGAGTGGATTTTTCCTTTCACAAATATATTGTAGTAGGTATGAGAAAGTTAGAGAATAAAACTGATTTGTAATCATTAGTAATTTGTTATAATAACTAAAAACAGGATTTCAGCATTATCTTATTTAGTTAAAATATAATTCAAAACAATGACAGACATTTTAGGAGTTGGATTATATTTTGTTTTAATTGGAAGCTAAAAGTCAGCTCCACTAAAAGGTATATAGAGGACTTTAGTACAAACTTGTTTAGACTGGGAAATTTACTGACGGCCATTTGTTTGATAGTTGTGCATATTTCCAATAAAGTTGTTGTCTTAGTTTTCTATTGTTGCTCTAACAAATTACAATATATTTACTGGCTTAAAACAGCACAAATGTACTATCTTACCGTTCTATAAGTGAGAAGTCTGACAAGATTCTCACTGGCCTAAATTCAAATGCTATGTTCCTTTCTGGATCTTGAGGGCAGGATTCATGTCTTTGCTCATTCAGGTTGTTAACAGAATTCAGTCCCTGTAGTTGTAGGAATGAAGTCTCCATGTCAGCTGAAGGCTATTTCCAGCTTCTAGAGACCACTGTATTTCTTGGCCCTTGGTCCCCTTCCTCCATCTTCAAACCTGGCAATGGTGGTTGGGGGAGGGGGGGTAGGATTCAAGTCTTTCTCTCACTTCAAATCTCTCCTCTTTCTTCTTTCTCTTCTCTTTGACCCAGCCTGGAAAGTCTCTCTACTTTTATGGACTCCTCTCTTTAAGTCCACACAATCCAGGATAATCTCCCCATTTGAAGGTCTGTTCCTTTAGTCACAACCACAAAGTCCCTTTTGCCAAGTAAGGTAATATATTCACAGGTTCCCCACATTAGTGCATGGGCATATTTGGGGGGAGCTATTATTCCACCTACTGCAGCTGCCAAATCACTGTAACTTTTAACCTCATAGACCTTTACAGTAATTTAAACTCACATTCATTTGCTTCACTAGAATAAAGAAAAACATTTCAATCATTTATCTTCATTTTGTTTTTTTCTTAATTTTTCTTCCACCAATAACCTTGTCCTCTGTCCACAAATTTTATCAAATGAATTTAGGTTTTTGTGGGGTTTTTTAAGATTTTATTTATTTATTTGGAGAAAGAGAGAGCACACAAGTGCGGGAAGGGGCAGAGAGAGAGGAAAAGAAAGAATCTCAAGCAGACTCCAAACCAAGCATGGAGCCCAAAACTCGATTAAATGATCCTGATCTTATGGATCAGCTCAGCTGAAATCAAGAATTGGATGGTTAACCAACAGAGCTATCCAGGTGCCCCTCAAATGAATTTATACAAAAATTTCATTTACATTAATTTTTCTAAATGATTTTCATGAACAACACATTTGAAAAGTTCTGTTTGCTTTTTCATTTCATCGTACGACCCATTCACTGACTTAATTTAATCTGAAAGGGATTTAGACTGCTTTGTCTCTTGTTGAATGTTGAAATGGTGCTTTCACAGCAGACAGGTTTCCTGAGGAATAGGAATCACTCATGCTTTTTTCTATAAGGAAATTAAAATTTTCAGCTTTACCAGAGTTAATTCCATCTTTGAACAATGGCTGATTAGCTTTTAAATAATTCAATCTAACTCCTACTCACCCTTAATAAAACATTCATAATACTGCTTAATTAACATAAACTGACTTTTTTCCAATGACCATTTGCCCAGCAAATACATTATACAAATCTCTAGTTCTCATTTTCTCTGTCAATACTTAGCAACTTAGCTTCTATATTAGAAAGGTAAGAAGAAATAAGAAGTACAATTGAAAATCAATTGCAATTATTGTAATTCTTTTTTAGTAACTCTGGTAAAGGACAGATATTCAGTTATAATTATAATGAAATAAAACTTACCTACTTTTTTTTAGCTTTTTCTTCAACTCCCTGAAAAGGTATACTAAGTCTAATTCTCTGTGCCTCTTTTCCTTTCCATCCTTCTTCCTCATGATCTTATAGACAACCAGCTCCAAATATCACATCTATGCAGATGAATCTCAAGTCCATGGCCCATTTTCTCATTCCTAACAAAGCTGTATTTGAATACCACTTATTTTTTTTTCTAAAGATTTATTTATTTGAGAGAGAGAGAGCAAGTATGGGAGAGAGGGGCAAAGGAAGAGGGAGAGAAAGCATCCCAAGCAGACTCCGTATTCAGCACAGAGCCCAGCATGGGGCTAGATCTCACAACCCTGAGATCACGACCTGAGCAGAAACCAAGAGTTTAATGCTTGACTGATTGCACCACCCAGATGCCCCAAACAGTCCTTATTAATACAAAATATCAAAAACATTAGTCATTAATTTTACTGTCATTACAATTACTGTACTTAAAAAGTTGAAGATGGAGAACACAAAGAAGGCAGGACAAGAACGTGCTGGTGGAATGTCTTGGAAATCAAAAGAGATGAGGAATTTTATCATGTGATATTGGAGAGTAAACCAACTCATTCACCAATACTGAATTCTACATACAACTCAAAGTGAAAGAGAACTGAGACAAGGTCATTCGTCAATTGGCTAATGGCTCTTCTAAATGTAATGACAATTTAAGTATATGAGGGAATCTGTTTTCTGGACTATTTGGCAAAAGATGTCAAGAAATGGTATGTGAAGAACTGAAAATGCATCTATCAATGGATTTTTCAAAGCATAGATATGATGATACCTCGACACTCCACCTCCTGAGATAGGGCTTAGTTCACAAGGCAGTCTGCTGCCATTGAGTCTTCCATGTCCTGGGCAAATAAATGCTCAATACGCTTAGCTTTACAAAAACATGAAAAACACCTTTGTTTTGTTTTGTTTTTAGAGAGAGAGTGTACAAGCAAATGGGAGGGGCAGAGGGAGAGAGGGAATCTTACGCAGACTCCATGTTCAGCATGAAGCCTGACATGGGGCTCCATCTCATGATCCTGAGATCATGACCTGAGCTAAAGAGTCAGGCACTTAACTGACTGAGCCACCCAGGTACCCCCAACACCTTTGCTCTTGATAGTGTTTGATGAGTTCCTTGTATACCATCAGCTCTATAGGCCTCTAGGCATGTAGTAGTGCCTGAGGGCCCAGCATATTCAATGTCAGAGTAGACTGCCTTGCTAGAGTACAGCATGCACAGCTACTCTGCCTGTGAGTTCGCAGGGAAGCATATACATACATCCAACTTCATGGATTCTGCTTCCCTGTTGCTGGCATTGAATCTAGGCAGCAGAAAGGAGATATACATAAGTAGTAAATCAGGTACCACATGAACTTGGGAATTCAGCCATTCTATCAATCTTTTGAACAATGGCTCCTTAATTATCCCAGAATTTCTCATTTCATTATATCTGCTTGTATTTGTTATCTGTTCCTATAAAACAGATTACCTGAAAATTTAATTTCTTAAACCAACAAGCATTCAAAATCTCAGTGTCTGTGGGTCAGGAATTTGGAAGCAGCTTAATCGATGATTTTGGTATGGGATCATTCATGTGATTGATAATCAAGATGTTGGCCAGACCTGCAGTCATTTGAAGGCTTGACTGGGGCTGGTGTAATCACATCCAAGCTCATTCATCACTCATATCTGTTAGCCAAAAGCCTCAATTCTATGCCATGTGGTTCTTTCTATTCAATAACATGGCAGTTGGCCCAGTGTAAGTGATCTGAAAGACAGCAACTACCAAAAAAAAAAAAAGTGTAAAAATATATTATGTGGCTCCTATAATCTCTAGGAGGACCAGATGGTCAGTCTGGAGGGTTCTGCAGACAAAAGGAGCACCCAAACTTGTAGGACTCTCTCCAGGGGCAATATCTCAGATGACATTATTGGGAACACACACTGTGGTTCAAACCACTGATACTAAACATTAAAAAACACAATCTGCACCACTGATTCCCCTAAAAGCCATATTTTCCTTGCCAGGAAAGAATGGATTCTGTTTGGCACATGGTTCTCAAGTTGACTCTTCCATATCAAAATCTTAAGCACTTCACTGGTAAAACCATGTCTATGCCCTAAATATAAAAGGAAACCGACAAAATTAATTTCTGATTTCTATCTTGGGGAGGATAACTTCTGAATATGGAAAATTTCCTGAACTAAAGTATGGTATTCCAAAGATGCTGGACAATAACAAAGACTAAAATGGTCTACTCCACAAAATCACAAAATCGAAAAATACCCCCTTCTGTATGTAAATTTGCAAATAACAGTACTGTAACAAACCATGATCTACAATCTAACATATTTATATTGTAACTTATTATAATATTGTATAATAATATAAACCATGATATCTATAATATCTATAAACCATGGATATCTATAATATACATGACCTATAGATATTACCCTTAGATCTATATCATGAAAGTGTTGCTCTCACGACATTTTATAATCTGTGAATTAATTGTAAAGTTAAACACTACCAGCATACTCTCTATATAAAGACAGAGTATTTGTTAAAATAAATAATTGAGAGAGCAAGGATGAAAACAGAAATAGATAATACAGTGGGGTCTGGGTGGCTCAGTCAGTTAAGCGTCTTCCTTCGGCTCAGGTCATGATCTCAGGGTCCTGGGATCGAACCCCACATCCATCGGGCTCCTTGCTCAGCAGGGAGCCTGCTTCTCCCTCTCCCTCTGCCACTCCTCCTGCTTGTCCTCTCTCTTTCTCTTTCTCTCTGACAAATAAATAAAATCTTTTAAAAAAAATAGATAATACAGTTCTGCAAGTGGCCATAAGACTAGGGTTGACAAGACTTACTTCTTCCACCACACCTCCCATGTTCCTTTGTTCTAAGTCAGCAGCTCAGCTCTTCGGGGCTATTTACCTAGTGAAATTCCTAATGGATAGGAGGGCTTAGTGCCCGACTATATGGAATTACAGCAGTCTACTATTAATTTTTACCAATGTCAGTGATGATATGAGAAAGTATAATTTGTTGAAGCTGCACATAATCTGAGTGTTGGTTATAGTCACTATGTTACCTTGTTTATGAACCCATGAAGCAAGTACTACACAAACTAGAAAAAAAAAAAAAAACCTGGAATGACATGTCCTCTTGTCTACTTGATCTTTGAGATCCTCTCTGCAGTGGGTCACCTCTCATGGACATATACATTAGGCATATATATTCTCATATCCCAAAAGATGCATCTACCTACCACTTCCTCAAGTGTCCCTACCAGTCCTCCCATATTATTTCACACAATTCTGTGAAAATATTCTGTATATTGATGCAGTTCCTCAGGCCATCTCTCTTTCCAGGCCAATTAGGTAATGAAATATTCTAGTCCAAGCTTTGCCAGCGAAGAGGATTTCTCTTCCCCACATTCCTTCAAGACCACTTCTAAGTCTATTTTTTTTTAAAGATTTTTATTTATTTATTTGACAGAGAGAGACAGAAAGAGAGGGAACGCAAGCAGCGGGTAGTGGGAAAGGAAGAAGCATTCTTCCTTCTGAGCAGGGAGCCTGATGTGGGGCTTGATCCCAGGACCCTGGGATCATGACCCAAGCCAAAGGCAGATGCTTAATGACTGAGACACCCAGGCGCCCTAAAATAAATCTTTAAAAAAACTAAAAGTACCTTGCCTGAAACCTGAAACTTTTACCTAGTATTAATCTCTGGAAGAGAGAAATAAGTAAATAAATACTGTAATGTAAAAAAATGGAGCTTACTAATACCTCTTCTGAAAGGTATTTTATCTCACTTATCAATTATTTAAGCATATTAATCTTTAATCTCCTGAACTTTTGAAAATTACAGAAATTAATAAAACACCTACACAAACATGACTCCAACACATAAAGCATTTCATATTTTTCCAGTATCTACCATAGGCACGCTATGTCTCTTCTTATAATCTCAGTAAATGTTTCTTTGAATAACTGATGGGATCATCACTAATGTGGTAGAGCAGAAACAGTGTAAACTTCAGAGCCTAAAAACATCTAGATTAAAGTCTAATCTCTAATATTTACCAATTCTGTGACCCCGGGGAAATTAGTTAGTCTAAATCATGGTCCCTCCAAAGATATCCACATCCTAGTCACTGGGACCAGCGAATATGTCACCTTACATGCAAAAGGGACAGATGTGACTAAATTAAGGATCTTGAGATAGACAGATTATCTAGGATTATCCTGGTGGGCCCAATGTAATTACAAAGGTCCTTATAAGAAGAAGGCAGGAAGGTCAGAATCAGAGCTGTGAGGATAGAAGCAGAGACTGGAGGAACACAGACCTGCTACAACCTGATTTTTGAACTTCTGACCTCCAGTATCATAACAATACTTTTGTGTTGTTTTTAGTGACTAAAATTGTGGGGATCTATACAATGGAAAACCAATCCAGGCTCTCTGGGCCTTACTTTTCTTGTGGGAAAATTGAACTAATATATTTATACCATGAGGATTAAAAATAATTTTTTTTAAGATTTTATTTATTTATTTGACAGAAATCACAAGTAGGCAGAGAGGCAGGCAGAAAGAGAGGAGGGGAGCAGGCCCCCCGCTGAGCAGAGTGCCCCATGTGAGGCTCGATCCCAGGACCCTAGGATCATGACCCGAGCTGAAGGCAGAGGCTTAACCCACTGAGCCACCCAGGTGCCCCTAAAAATAATTTTAAAGCACTCAGCACATAGTAAGTACTCAGTGAGTGGCAACTATTATGACAGGTTCTATATTTAGAGGTGAAGCTTAATGTATTGATTAAAAGCTTAAACGCTAAAGTCAGACTGAAGGGTATTTCTTTCCAGGCTCCACTACTGGCCAACTCTAGGTTCATTTGTAAAATTAAATTAAGGATAGGTCATCTTGTAAGACTATTGTGAGGTTACCAGTCAGAATGGCTAAAATTAACAAGTCTGGAAATGTGACAGATGTTGGTGAGGATGTGGAAAAAGGGAAACCCTCCTACACTGTTGTGGTAATGCAAGTTGGTGCAGCCATTCTGGAAAACCGTATGGATATTCCTCAATAAGTTGAAAACAGAGCTACCCTACGACCCAGCAATTGCATATTTACCTCAAAGATACAAACGTAGTGATCTGAAGGGGCATGTGCACCCCAATGTTTATAGCAGCAATGTCCACAATAGGCAAACTATGGAAAGAGCCTAGATGTCCATCAACGGATGAGTAGATAAAGAAGATGTGGTATATATATATATGTACATACACACACACACACACACACACACACACATAAATAGGATGGGATAATATGCAGCCATCAAAAACTGAAATCTTGGGGCACCTGGGTGGCTCAGTGGGTTAAGCCGCTGCCTTCAGCTCAGGTCATGATCTCAGGGTCCTGGGATCGAGTCCCGCATCGGGCTCTCTGCTCAGCAAGAAGCCTGCTTCCCTCTCTCTCTCTCTCTCTGCCTGACTCTCCGTCTACTTGTGATCTCTGTCTGTCAAATAAATAAATAAAATCTTTAAAAAAAAAAAAAAAAAAAACTGAAATCTTGCCATTTCCAATGATATGGATGGAACCAGAGGGTATTATGCCAAATGAAACAAGTCAATCAGAGAAAGACAATCATATATGATCTCACTGATATGTGAAATTTGAGAAACAAGGCAGAGGATCATAGCGGAAGAGGGGGAAAAAATGAAACAAGAAACAAGAGAGGGAAAAAATGAAACCCGAGAGGGAGACCGATCTTAAGAGACTCTTAAGAGAAGCAAACTGATAGTTGCTGGAGGGGAGGCGTGGGGTGGAAGGGATGGGGTGACTGGGTGATGGGTATGTGCTATGGTGAGTGCTGTGAATTGTGTAAGACTGATGAATCACAGACCTGTACCCCTGAAACAAATAATACATTATATGGTAATTTTAAAATTGATTAATTAATTAATTAATTAAAAGTAGGGGGGGGAAGACTGTTGTGAGGATTAATTGAAATATTTCATATAAAATCTGGCCCCAGTCTGACGCAAGGTTAGCGCGTAATAAGTACTGGCTCCAACTACCACTGCTATTTCAACTCCTGTTGTTTGGTTTTGCATTTTCACCATCGAAGCATCCAAAAACTATCTCTGTCATTTAAAAAGATGTCCCTGTAATTTCCTGCCACCAGATGACTGCATTTTGCCATGGCCACTCACTCTGAACTTCAAAGAATGAGGTTGGCCTGGGGCTGAAAATGGTAGCTCTATCCTGAGCTCACCCAGATTTAACCTTAACTATTAATTCCCCCCAATTCCATTCCAAAGAGAAGGAAAAAAACCTTCTTTATTAAAATAACTAAACAAAGCTTCAGTATACTATAATAAATACTAAAACCAACGTTTTTGCTTTATTAAACTAAATCCTTAAGATACAATTACATTTCTTCTTTCTTGTCCTAAGCATGTCTTTAACAGCTTATTGTCAGCTGGTCTTTAGACACAGGCTTTCTTCCTGACCATTGCATAATTTAAAGTATATAGTCTAGTACTCACATTTTAATAAATCACGAGGGGTATTTTAAACAGTCCCTGTTTCAGTACCTTTCTTACACTTATGAATTGTGTAATAAATTAGAGATAAAATATAACAGGAAATATAAATCAAAATGTTGAGCATGCATAGACATGACTTATTACTAGTCAAAAAGCACTTAGGGGGGCACCCGGCTGACTCATTCCATATAGCATGCAACTCTCAATCTCAGGGTCATGAGTTCAAGCCCCACATTGGGCAAGGAGCCTACTTTAAAAAAAAAAAAAAAGTCACTTAGAAAGTGAGACTGAGAAAAATAGAGAGAATTAATTTCTGATTTTCATGAAGTTTTCTTCTGATAGTATGTTCATGAACATCACCATTGTTGCCACCATGAAAAACCACAAAGAGAAAAAGAATATTGAGCTTAACGGAAACAACTCACTTTCTGTTTTAGGTGGGAGGTCAAGGCATGCGCATTCGTGACATTTGTATTTGCACTCATCCACGCCAAATGAGTCAGTCAACCTAACAAGTTTCTGATCAGTGGACTAAATTTGAATTAGAGTGCATATATAATTTGTCCCCTAAACTAAGACACTTTTGAGAGTAGAAGGGGGGCACACTTAGTAATTATGCCAGAAAATAGGTGTAAACTGGTGCTGTCCTGGACAACCTGGGCACGTGGTCAATGTGGTCATCATTGTTTGAATGGATGTGACATGACCTTGGGGGGAGACAACCAGAGGGGAAAGCAGGAAGGTACTAGCACTACACCACCATTTATTTTTAAGATTTATTTTATTTATTTTAAAGAGAAGGAGATAGAGGAAGCACACAGGAGGAGGGGCAAAGGGTGAGAAAGAAAATCTCCCCCAGACTTCCCACTGGGCAAGGAGCCCCATGTGGGTTTCAACTCCACAACCCTGAGATGGTGACCTGAGCCAAAATCAAGAGTCGAAGGTTTAACCGACTGAGCCACCCGGGTGCCCTAGTACTACACCATCCTAAAGCTGACTCCACCTGTATGTTCACGGTCCCCCTTGGCTTTCAGAGCATCCTTCGCATCGACTGAAAGAAAACCAGCCTCAATGCTTTATTCGTTGTCTGAGAACTACAGCCCAGGAAACTATTTCAGGTTGCTCTGAAGAACTCCAAAGCTTATCAGCTACAGGAGATTGTATACACAAAAAGGGGAGGGAGTATAAGTGGTTCTAAGCAATTCTCCAAATTTTTGCATATCAGAAGGTCTCATTTGTTACAGCTGTTCCAATTAAGGATTACTGATTTCCACATAGACATGAGAAAGACCCTTAGGTCATCTTAGTCCATTATGTATCTATCATTTCTGATTGTTTAAAAATACCGCTTGCATGCCTCTGCTGAACTGGTTTTCCAGTTCTTGTTTTTGATTCCTCCTCGAAGTCACTTGAGACAGTCACTGAAGACTTACATCGTTCACCTAATGTAGCTTTAGTGTACATTTACAGGGCTGCTTGGCTCCCTGAGTCTCAAGCTTAGAACAGTGAACCAAAGAAGAAACCAGAAGCTCTGGATATTCACTGTCCCCCAGTCCCATAATTATCTTCTTTCATGTTGTTCTCTGATGTAACTCCATGCCCATTTATTATTCAAAAAATGTTATTATCCTTATGTGCGAGGTACCTTTAGAGATGAATAAGAATTTCTTATGGAGCAGCAAATCCTATAGAAAGACAGATTAGCACACGAGCGTGCCTCAGCTCTCATCAGTGTTGACCTTGCTGTGCAATGCAAACAGAGGTTTGGAAATGTACTTACGAAGATGTGATAGCACGATGGGAGGGGTGCCTGAGAAAATCTGAGGGAATAAGAGATGCACTTATAGAGGGTGTGACTCCTAAAATAAGAATCAACACTCTGGACATTCCAGGCAGAGGAAACAAAATAAAAAGGGCCAGAAACTTGAAACCCTGGTGCTGAGGGAAACAAGAGCATTTTGATGTAAGAATATACTGGGCTACAGATGGAATCGTGAGGGTGGAAACAGACAAAGGGCTGTGATAACATCATGAAGCATTTTGTTTGCCAACCTAAGGAGCTTGGAATTTAACTCATATGCTGGGGTAAGCCTGGAAATCTTTACATATTTTTAGGTTCAGGAAGATTCTAATACCCTTCTGAAGTTGAGAGCCACAGAGACAGGAAAGTCTGTAGACTGGAATTAGGAGAAGGGGGTAGGTGTTTCAGGGGAGAGGTAAAAACTACGTGGTGATAGGACGGATGATAAAGAGGTGGTGTTCAGGGAGGCCTGTAGGATGTAGACCTGCTCCAGCTCTGTGACTTGGGCTACTGGATCAATTTTGATCACATTAAACTGTACCAGACCAGACAATGTTCCAGAAGATTTCACCCAGGGAACAAGATGTTTCTCAAAGAAATAAAATTAAATAAATAAATAAGACTTTATTTACGACTTTCACAACATATCTGCTGCATCGGAACTTTATTTGCTGGTAGAACAGGGATTTGGAAGATGCTGGCATTTTCAAGGTTTGATGCTAAACATTCATTACCTTCATAGTCTCTTTTTTGGGTGGGCAAGAGGGCAGAGATACCCCCTCAGTGATACACAGATAAAGCAATTCCCAAACACCCCTCTGAAGATGCAACAGACTGACAGGTTAAGCCTTTATTTAACTGAATGTTTTGGTCTTCACTTAGTAATAAGTTGTAGGAGGAGGATGCAGGAGAATAAGTGCTATTTTTCCCATTTCCCAGCGTTGACAACTCAAGACCACAGCTGAACACAGCAGGTCTCTCACACCCATCTTTTCCGCTTATTCCCAAATGTCCAATCCTGTCTTTGACAAGAACAGTATTCTGTTTACCCCCACATATCATTACTCTTCCCTCGCGGGAAGGAAGGGGCAAGAACACAGGCTCATAAAACATATCTTCCGAGGTTCCGGAGGAGGAACCAGTGAAGAGAGAAAGGCCGAGGGTCTAGGGGAGAATTAGAATTGCCGGGACGGGTTCTGGAGAAGGTGGGACGGTATAGGACCTCCACAGACCAGAGGACGACGCAGGGGACTTTTTCGCAACATGTTGGAAACTGAGGCGAGCCGCACCTGATGAAGCAGGAAGAAAACCGGTGCTGGGTGTGAGAAGTCGCGAGTGTTTGGGGAGCTGACCGTGGCGAGTTGGCACTGAGGGGAGGCAAGACAGGTTCGGCAGCATCAGATGGAGGACCTGCCATGTTGCTCATGGCTACGTGAGGCAGGGCCCTGTCTGAAAGGAAAAGCAGTGTTCCTTGTCCAAAAATCGTTAAATATTTAAAGACGACAAGAGCACAGCACTGTAACAAGCACAAGCACGAGGTTAGGAGACTCAGAGGTCACGTGCCCTGGTCATCGGTTGAGGGAGAAACAATTCTATAGTTCTGTGCTGCCCGTAGCCTGACTGCCCACAAACCGGATTTGGGGTTCACTCCGCTGTTTCTAACCAAAATCTCTCTCCATGAGGAAGAAGAGAATCAGGTGGTGAGTTAGTTCTCTCTGATCACAGGCAGTTTCCAACCTCTTGATTCTGTAGCTGAGTGAGACCATTACTCTCTTTCTGTAATGGAAGGTGTTGATTTTTATTTGTGAGCAAGTCTTGCTTAATATCCCTAAGTCTTTGGCCAGATTGCTCCATAGGAAAAGCAGATAAATTTGAGCTTAAGAAGTGACTGCATTTCTAAAAACAGAAATCACATCTTTAACAGAAAATTATTTCATTTCGAAAGACTGGAGAACATCTTTGCGGGGCTTCGGGGCGGGGGGAGTGTGTTTCTGTGAAACAGCTCTGAGACTAGCCAATTTCCTAGATCCATGTAGAGGTTAAATGAGTTACAAGTCCTACTTTATAAACATTACAAGGCAGGTTTCAAATTATATTTAACTTCAGAAAATTGACATTTTATCAGGGTGTTTTCTTCCAACATAAATCCCACTTTCTTACCAAAAAAAAAAAAAAGTGTGTTTTTTCCAAATAGAAAATTTTTTCAATTATTAGTTGGAAATATTTGCTTTAGAGCTAATGAGATAATCAAATATTTGTTTAAATACTTGAAAACCTGGCTTGTGTATATAACTCCTATAATTATTTTTGTTGCCATGAACTCTCAAAGATACTGAGCATTCCTGGTGGTTATGTTTTCAAAAATATTTATATTATCAGATTAGATGAAACTATTTTAACTATGTTTGTAGAGATTTTATAGCAGCCAAAATGCACATGAAGAAACATTTTCAAAATAAATAAAACGAGAAAGATAAAACAAAGCAGGTAGTATCATCTAGTCCTCCCTCCTGTCTTAAGGACATTTGTTAGTGTAAATGTGCCATTTTTAAAAACCTGTAGGAATGTAAACTACAACCATTTGATTACATATGTAGCTCAATTTTTTTCCCCCTTTTTACTACCATTACAGACAGTTCCATGGAGTCAGGCTCACATCAAACTTTGAACTTGCTAATTATCATGTCTGTACTTTGAGCAGTCTGTCAAAATCTCTGTTTTTTCATCTGTGTAATGGAAGTTTTCATTACTAAAATGATTATGGAAGCACCTTAGAAAATGCAATGCATATAGAGAGAGGAATTATTCACATCACCCCTGTGTTTCAATCCTGACATCATTACAGTTGAAGACTTGGACATATATGATGCCTCTGAACCACAGCCCTTCAGCAATTAAGTTTTAACAACAACAACCACAATGACAATAATAAACAGCAGCAGCAAAAGCAGCAAAACTTACAGACTTAGATGAGGACTGACTGAGACTGTATGATTAAAAACATCTTTCTCCACTATAAATAGGTAGATACATAGATAGATGACTGATAGATCGTTAAGAACATATATAGATAACAGAGAAGGAGATCATGCTATAGGAACACGGCTTGTACTCCAGGAATTCCCAACACAATAGAGGACATAAAATAGATTAATAAATACAGCATATGGGAAGATTATAACTGCCCCAAAAGTAGTACACGGGAACAATGCTGACTGATATCTCTCTTTCTAGAAGACCAGTTAGTCAGATCAAGATGCCTACACTGGTGAAGAAGATATAAGGAACACAGTGAAGACATCCTGATCTGGCTAACTTGTGTTTTAGAAAAAGCAGCATTATCGTCAGCATTTATTAGGTCCAAGCGGGACCAGCCACGTAATTTGTGAGGCCCATGACAAAAGAAAACCGCAGGTCTCTTTGGTAAACTTTTCCTGGGAATTTCAGAATAGGGGTGGCTGACCATTAAGCTGAGGGCAGGACAGTTCAAAGCTCAGAACCGCCTGAGTGGCTGCACTGGCCTCTCCTTCAAACAGCAGAAGGAGACCGCTGCCTCCTAGAAGGTCACATAAAATAGGCAACTCCGAAACATAAGAAGGGGTCATGTGCTAGGCAGCCAATAAAGATGACGCAAGCTCATTATAGAAATAAAATATTTTTTTCTCAGGCAGATAATCAAAGTTATGAAGTTTGGTCTACTTGTTTCACTCCGAAACTCCTAAGTTTATCTCATAAAGAAGACCCTGACGGTAACACGCCTGTACAGCATAGAAAGACATACACAGCCACTCTCTCCTTCCCAGCTTCTTTCCATCAGAAACCATCTTAGAGGTCCCCAACAGTTTTTCAAAGCAGTCTCCAACATTTTTTCAAAGTTAAGATTGATCCTAAACCATTCTCTTCTTCTGGCCCAAATCATTTCTTTTCTGTTGCACTGATAACGCGTTGTCTTTCACTGTCCATCCATACACTTCCGAATTACATTCTCTCAGCCCAGTCATGTGACTCTGCGGGAGATGAGCTGCCCTCCCACACCCCTATTCCTCTTTTTTTTTTTTTTAAGAGTGAGAAAGAGAAGAGCACAGGAGAGAGCAGGAGTGCGGGGGGGGGGGGGGGGGGGGGGGAGGCAGGGGGAGTTGGGGAGGGTGATCTTCATAACCTGAGCTGAAACCAAGAGGAGGACACTTCACCGACTGAACCACCCAGGCACCCCATCCCTATTCCTTTTAATGCTAACAAGGTCCAGGCCCAACCAGGTAATAAAACCCCCTTTTTCTAGCCACAGTGGTCTGACCTGGACACTCTCAAACTTTAATATGCACTCCAAACAACTAGGGATCTTTTAATATGCAGATTCTGATTCAGCTGAACAAGGGCCCAAGAGTTTGCATTTCTAAGAAGCTCACAGAGGAAGCCTCTGTTGTCGATCTGTGGACAACACTGGGAGTGGCAGGACCTAGATGGGTCCACAGGGTCTAGGGTTGCGCCCACTAACCAAAGCAGGTCAGTCAACACCTAGAAAGCCCAGGGATGGCTGAGCAGAGATGGAAAGAGAAGGTTAGAACTTTTTGTTTCTTCTTCCAGCTAGTTGTACCTGACCCCAGTTCCTTCTCACTCTAATAATACAGGCCAATAAATCTACTTTTTGTTTAAAGAAGGCTGAATAGGACTTCTTCACTTGCAAGCAAAAGAATACCTAGAATATAAACTTTCTTGAGATCTGACAGTGCCCAGGCTGTCCTGAACACAAGGCTATTCCTTATTTGCTACCTTTGTAACCCACCTACCTTATAGAATTTTGAATTCTGACTCATGATTAAGAGAAATAACTAGGAACAAATATATCATTGCCAAATTACTTGTTACATGTTTGACGTTCACTTACTTTTCTGTTATATTAAATAAGTAAAGCTAATAATACTTACAAGGCTTCTCTTTGATCCACTGAGTAAAAATAAGGTAGTCTTAAAAATTTTTATTTCTAATCTGCTAGTTTCCTGTGTTTTCTGTTAACTTCTCTGTGGGTAACTATAACTTCTGGAACCAGGACAAGGGGTACAATACAGCTCCAGTCTGTTGCAGGAAACAGACATTTGTAGAACTAGACTGGTATTCTAAATAGCATGCTGTTGGGTCCTAAAATTCATGTGTGTCTACAAACTATACTTACCTATGAAAGTGTAAACTAATTGTTATTAATTCTTGTTAAAAACAAACTGAGATCATTTTGCATTTTTAAAATTGGGCTCTCTGTTAAAGGCACTGTGGACTCAATTAATCATCCTCTATCCACATGGCATAAATGATTAATCACCCTTGGAGAATAGATAGGTGGCAGTTCTGAAGACGAGATTAAGTAAACACTTGGAGAAGTCTTCCTGGTAAAAAATGACTCATGGTTCTGAGAGGTGATAACGTCATTGTTCTCCGAAACAAACAGAACAGATATTCCCATTACAAATACAAATAGTAGAGGAATTAGCAAATTCACAAAGCGTGGTTGTTAGCCTTTTGTTGGACAAATTTATACTGAGTCCAAGCAACAGCTGATCAACACTGTCATTTTGTAAAGCTAGGATAGATCAAGAGAGCAAAACAACTTGACCAGATCAGCTCTTGCTCACAGCCTTTCTTTCTTCCTTTGGAGGCCTTGTCTTGCCTATTTCCTTGGACCCAGTGAGGTGCCCTGCGTGGGCTCCTGTGGTAAGGGCAGAACCCCGTCACCTGCAGAACCACACCGCACCGGCTTGCCTTTCTGAATCTCTCGCTGCCTCTTCCCACAACCCTCTGCATAGTTAAGCATTTAGCACAAAGTTAGTGTTTTAAATATCTGTTTACTACCTGGACAGGAAAGTTGGCAGATGTTATATTACAACAAATTCAATTCAAATGTGAAGGGCACCTTTCGCTTGTAAGTTGCTTGCATAATGCTGATGTAATCTGCTTTGAAAAGAAATTCATACAGCATCAAGTTTGAATGTTTTTTACAATGTATTAACATGAAAAGTTTTGGTTTGCTGTTGAGTTTGGCTAAAAAAAAAAAAAAACTATGGGCGTTGTCCTTGCCTTTAAAAACATTCAACTCCAAAGTCATAATCAAGGGTTAAATACTATCAATGAAATAACATTTAAAAAAACAGGTAAGTACCTTACACACTGTCCCAAGGTTAAAGGAAGGAAGTTGTATGTTTTTTCCTGCCATGAACTATATCAACAATTACCACTAGAGGGAGCGTCATCTCTTCTTATTCACAGTAAACAGCCCACTGCATCGAAGGCATATATTGCTATACCCATAAGCTAGTATTTACATGCTTCATTGTATGTCGTTAATTTATCCCTAAATGTTATATAAGCCCAAATACAGATATATTGCTATCTATAAAACAATAATTTCATTTATATTTATTGAATAATCATCAATGTACTCTCAAATGATCACTTTTCTTAAGGAACCTTACCTCTACATGTAATTTTTTCTCCATTTTCACGGCTCTATGGACATGACAAATAAAAACGTGTTCAGAATCAAAAGTAATAAACCTTTCCATTCCAAAAGTAGGTAACAATTATGTATATGCCTAAATAAATTAAAGGGAAAAAAGATTTAGCAGCCATCTTTAATTTAGTGATGAGTTTCTCAAACTCTATCAGTGAGTAGCACACTTAGTGTCTCAGAAATTTTTTCATGATGTCCCAGGCCAAAGTAAATACCCGAAGTTCTGTTTATTAAGTAGTTAGAGTTATCAACTTAAGAAGTATTTAGGTCCTAAAAAATATATATATTTATTTTCTAACAACTTCACAGCTGTTTGAAAAAAAAATACACAGAAACAGAAAGAAAAAATATTTTATTTCATCATTCCATACTTACCTATTATCAACTGTTTAACAAATTACCCCCAAAATTTAATGGCTTAAAAAACAGAGTTGACCCTTGAAAAACAAGGCGTTAGGAGTACTACATATTAACTTTTGCCTCCCCCAAAACTTAACTACTAATAGCCTACTGCTGACCAGAAGCCTTACAGATAACATAATTTATTAACACATATTTTGTATATTATATGTAATATATACTGTATTTTTACAATAAAGCAAGAGAAAAGAAAATGTTATTAAGAAATTCATAAGTAGGGACACCTGCGTGGCTCAGTGGGTTAAGGCTCTGCCTTTGGCTCAGGTCATGATCTCAGGGTCTTGGGATCCAGCCCCACATCAGGCTCTCTGCTCCGCAGGGAGCTTAAATCCCTCTCTCTCTCTCTCTCTCTGCCTGCCTCTCTGCCTACTTGTGATCTCTCTGTCAAATAAATAAATAAAATCTTTGAAAAAAAAAACAATAGAAATTCATAGTAGGGGCACTTGGGTGGCTCAGTCGGTTAAGTGTCTACCTTTGGCTCAGGTCATGATCCCAAGGTCCTGGGATTAAGCCCCATATCAGGCTTCTTGCCCAGCAGGGAGTCTGTTCCTCCCTCAGCCTCTGCCCCTTCCCCTGCTTTCACTCTCTTTCTCTCACTCTAAGAAATGAATAAAATCTGAAAAAAAAAAAAAAAAAAAAAAGGAAAGGAAGTCATAAGTGGAGGGCCTGGGGTGGCTCAATCAGTTAAGTGTCTGACTCTTGATCTCAGTTCAGGTCTCGATCTCAAGGTTTTGAGTTTAAGCCCTGCACTGGGCTTCATGCTGGGCTGGCACTTACTTAAAAAAAAAAAAAAAAAGAAAGAAAGAAAGAAAGAAAAGAAAGTGATAAGGAAGAGAAAAAAAATTTACAGTGTTGTACTCTATGGAAAAAAACCCATGTACAAGTGGACCCACGCTCTTCGAACCTGAGTTGTTCAAAAGTCAACTGTATTTATCATCTCATCTTTTCTGTGGATCAGGAATTTGGTATGGGCTTGACTGGGTGTCTGTGCCTCAGAATCTCTCCTGAGGTTGTAGTCAGGACACCAAGTAGGGCTGGAAGGCCCACTCCCAAGATGGCTCATTCACGTGACTATGGGCAGAAAGCTTCAATTTCCTGTTGGCTGTTGGAAAACAGGCTCAGTTCCTTGTCACATGGGCACCTCCATAGGGCTGCTTGATTGTCTTCACAACATGGCAGCTGGCTTCCTCAAAAATGAACATCCCATTGGAGAACAGTGTGGAGATTCCTCAAGAAATTAAAAATAGAGCTTCCCTATGACCCTGCCATTGCACTACTGGGTATTTACCCCAAAGATACAGATGTAGTGAAAAGAAGGGCCATCTGTACCCCAATGTTTATAGCAGCAATGGCCACGGTCACCAAACTGTGGAAAGAACCAAGATGCCCTTCAACGGACGAACAGATAAGGAAGATGTGGTCCATATACACTATGGAGGATTATGCTTCCATCAGAAAGGATGAATACCCAGCTTTTGTAGCAACATGGACAGGACTGGAAGAGATTATGCTGAGTGAAATAAGTCAAGCAGAGAGAGTTAATTATCATATGGTTTCACTTATTTGTGGAGCATAACAAATAGCATGGAGGACAAGGGGAGTTAGAGAGGAGAAGAGAGTTGAGGGAAATTGGAAGGGGAGGTGAACCATGAGAGACTATGGACTCTGAAAAACAATCTGAGGGGTTTGAAGGGGCGGGGGGTGGGAGGTTGGGGGAACCAGGTGGTGGGTATTGGAGAGGGCACGGATTGCATGGAGCACTGGGTGTGGTGCAAAAACAATGAATACTGTTACGCTGAAAATAAATTTTAAAAATTTAAAAAAAAAATAATGAACATCCCAAGGGAGAAAGCAAGGAAGAACTTGCAATGCCTTTTATGAAATAGACTTGGAAGCCACACAGTCACTTCTGCCATATTGACTTTTTAGAAGCTAGTTACTGAGTTCAGCTCATAGTCAAGATGAGAAAAAATTGGGCTCCAAGTCTTAGAAGAAACATTACCAAATAATTTTGGACACATTTTATCATCACTGCACTTACCAGTGAGGTCCATGCACCTGTTGGGCACTGTATTGATTAACTTCTGTGTCAGCTTGACAGAGCTATGGGATGCCTAGAGAGCTGGTAACACATTGTTTCTGGATGTGTCTCTGACAGTATTTCTGGAAGAGATTAGCAATTGAATCTGTAGACTGAATAAAGGAGATTGCCCTCCCGAACTCAGGTGGGCATCATGCAATCTGTTGAGGGCCTGAGTAGAATAAAAAGGCACAGGAAGGGCAAATTTGCTCTCCGTTCTCTACCTGAACTGAGATATCTCTCTTCTCCTGGCTTCAAACATCAGCACTTCCAGTTCTTGGGACTTCAGATTCAAATGTGATTCACACCATCAGCTCCCCTCATTCTCAGACCTTTGGGTTTGTTTTCAACCTACAACACCAGCTTTGCTGGGCTTCCAGTTAACAGACAGGTAGATCACAGAACTTCTCAGCCTCCATAATCACATGAGCCAACCCCTCGTAATATATCTCTTTCTCTATAGCCATGTATCTGTGTGTCTGTGTGTGTGTATTTTTGTATCCTACTGGTTCTGTTTCTCTGGAGAACCCTGACTAATATAGGCCCCGTACACTCAAACTTTGGAATCAGATTAGGAACGGTGCCCTCATTTCCTGTTCCACGTTGATTTTCATGTGCTATCTACTTTTTACCATAGTAACCACTGAGCACTCAGCCTCACAAAGATCTCTCTGCTATAAAAGCAATGTAGCACAATCCAAGGCTGAAGTTGTAGGCTAGTAGTTCATTAAGTGGCTAATAAATGTGTTTCCCTTGAAAGTTTTAAATATGTCATATAGCCCCTGTGAGTTGACAGTGGTCCCACCAGACTCTCCCAGTGCACAATTAGACTTAATGAACTTTTCTAGAAGACGAAAATTAAGGTTGAACCTATGTTTTAAAAAGCCCTTCTAAACATGTCAATAGTTTCTCTATTTGTATTTCAAACAAATTATAAGAGAAAACGGGGGAGGCTATTTCTCCTTCTATCCATGGTCTTGAAATAGAATAAAAGTTTTATCTTGTTAGGAATGCATGTGGAATGTAAAAGTATTCTATGAGCAGGATATTTTTCCTCTGCCCATTTTACCCAAATGTCAGCTGGATATAAAGAAAAAGCAGTATAAGAATGAGAAATACAACATTAAAAAAGCTCACTTATAGAAAAAAGTCGCTAAGAAAAAATCCCATCCTTTTTATTAAGCAAACAAACAAAATAAACAAACAAAAACCCCCATCTTTTAAAAATTCTCCTTTCCTAATATAAAGGAATTTTAGTGTTGGTCGGGAGTCTGTGCCAAATGATTACACAGAGCATCTATTTCCTCACACGTAGGAAGTTAGTCTTCAATAGAAAGAAAGCTCAGGTAATGAAAGGTCTTCCTGTTAATTATACCATAGAAAAACAAAACAAAACAAAAAACATATTTCTCTTTGCTCCTTCCTGAAATCCCGCTAAAATAACAAAAAAATTTTTGTGGGCTTAAGCCCACAAAAACAGAGCAGGAAGAGGTGATGACAGCAGACAATTATGGTCTACAAAACAGTGGAAGATGGAAAGCTGATAACCTAGCTGTAAATGCTACAGGCTTTAGCGTTCACTGTTCTGCTGATGACCTGAAGAAGAAAAATCCCAACAATACACAAGTTGAGTCATGCCACAGAGACTCAGAACATATCCATCACTAAAGGAAGCATGGGCTTCTGAAGGCACTGGGATTGCAAGTAGGGCTGAAAACAGGAGAATTTGTTAAAAGTCCTAATAAGGAGACTGGCATAGCTCTTTAATCCATGCAGGCACGTGACTATGTATCACAGAAGACGGTCGATTCTGGGGCGCCTGGGTGGCACAGTCAGTTAAGCATCAGACTCTGGGTTTCAGCTCTGGTCCTGATCCCAGGGTTGTGAGATTGAGCCTGGCATCAGGCTCCTCCCTCAGTGCAGAGTTTGCTTGAGTCTCTCTCTCCCTTTCTCTCTTCTTCTGCCCTTCCTGCTTGCGCTCTCTCTCTCTCTCTCCCTCTAAAATAAACAAATCTTTAAAAAAAAAAAAAGGGAAAATATATTCCTACTGATAATTGAGATGTTCAATGAGTCTGTTCTCAGAGAACTCTCTAGTCCCCTTCTACTCTGGGCTTTGAGAGGCTGTCAGGATTTTGCTCCATCATGTGAAATAGTAGAGAAAGTCTTCTCTGCCCATACAGATACAGACAGCCAGGAGTCCCACAGCAAGACTGCCAGCTCCTTCCTGATTGTTCCACAGTGAAACCGGACACTTGATAAGCTTTCTGTGAACATAGGGCTTGCAAACAGCATTTTAATGCTCCTACTCTTTTATTTTGAAGTTACTTATATAAAAATTTCTAGATCAAAACAAAGATCTTGTTGGGTGCCTGCCCGTCTCCGTCCATGGAGCATGTGACTCTAAACCTCAACATTAACACACTCAGCCCCATGGGGGGTATAGAGATTACTTAAAATTGAAAAAAAGAACGAAGATCTCCTGCATCTTTTTTGTTCAATATCCCAAACATTAGCACTTCCTGAATATACATGATCACCAATGTCCTCTTTCTCTTTCTCCCCTGCCCCTCCTGTGTGCCTGTGTGCACACATGCCTGTATGTGTGTGCTCATATACTCATTATCATTGGCTGTATTTTGAACCTTTGAAAAGCAATCTTTAGGGGCACCTGGGTGGCTCGGTCGGTTAAGCCTCTGCCTTCGCTCAGGTCATGATCCTGGAGTCCTGGGATCAAAGCCCACATTGAGCTCCCTGCTCTGTGGGAAGCCTGCTTCTCCTCTCTCCCTCTGCCTGCTTCTCCCTCTGCTTGTGCTCTCTCTATCTCTCTCTACCAAATAAATAAATAAAATCTTTAAAAAAAAGAAAAGAAAAGAAAAGAAAAGAAAAGAAAAGAAAAGAAAATCAAGCTTTAGGCATGATGTCTTATCACCCCTTAAAAATCTAGTGTATATTTCTCCCAAACAAAGACACACTTCTACCCAAATTTCGCCAACTGTCTAAAGTGTCTGCTTTTCCTTTCTGGTCTAGGGTTGTGCCAAGGAATGCGTTACTTTTGGTTTTCATGTCTCTTCAGATCCTTTCAACCTACAGCAGTATTTCTGTCTTTGATTGACTTTCTTAGTTTTAAAGCTTAGGGGGAACTTGGTGGCTCAGTCAGTTCAGGGTCTGCCTTCGGCTGAGGTCATGATCCCAGGGTCTTAGGATTGAGCCCCTCATTGGGCTCCCTGCTCAGTGGGAAGTCTGCTTCTCCCTCTCCCTCTCATTTGTGTGCTCTCTCTCTCTCTCTCAAATAAATAAACTACAAGTTTCACATTCTATTGGATGACCCTCACACTGTGTGTCTGGGCCAGATGCACATTATGCATCCTTGACAGGAAAACCGTGGAGATCATGGCATGCTTTTCTCAGTGCATCTCATCAGGGGTTTCAAACTTAGCAAAGGGAAAAAAAAAGAAAAGAAAAAAAAAAAAAAAAAGCAAATACTATATATGAGAAATTTCTAAAAAGTGCAGGAAAGGCAAGAAGCCAAAATTTCCTATTGTAAAGAACTAGGAGTCCGAGAATTTACCCTACTTCCAAGCCAACAAATTAACCTGCCAGAGATCCAGGGATGCTGGGAAATGACTGGAGACTCCTGGGCCAGAAACAAAGAAGTTTATTACTCACAGAATAGCAAGCAGCATGAACCTCACGGTTGCTCTGACTCCCCTTACCCTCCATGTCCCGTGGGGGTGACAATGAATGGCCCAGGTGGACACTTCACATGTTGTGGAACTGTATCACAGCTGAAGACCCCTGAGCTTGGGGAACCCCAGTCTTTTAAAATGGGCTGAAATCAAGCCTGAATGACCTTCGCCCCAGAGGGGAACATCATTGTTAACATTCTGAGCCATAAACAAACCTGTGCCCTGCCCTGGAGGGAGACACTATCACTGTCTTCCAAAGCTGCTGACTATACATACCTTCTTGAAATGCTAAGTCTGGAACAAAGCTGTCAGTGTCCTTAGCCATAAAATGTGCAGAAATGAAAAAAAATAAAAATAAAAAAGGACATGGAGAATTGTCTCCCAATCACCATGGGACTTACCTCTGAAAATAATTGCATAGCCATAATAGAGTAAACTCTAGATATTGACTGAGCCAAAAATTATGACTTAAATATACTGGGAGTGTGGAAGAATGGGAAGAGTGAGTTGGGAAAGGTGGTGTTACAGAACCTGGACTGGATCCTGATAGAAGAACCAAGCGGCACTCGGAGACTTTGGAGGATTGGAGGTTTATTTAATGCCAGTGGGCTCGGAGGAAGCTGTTCTCAAAGGTCTGAGCCCCCAGCACAAGCAGGGAGGGGGATTTATACCCTTCTACTTCTGCATACTTGGTACTTCTGGTGGGCGTGGGAAATGGGGTAGAAAAGAAGAACCCGGAAGGGCTTTGAGACAGGAAGTAGAATTCCCTTGCTGGTTTGGTCGGCCATCTTAAAGTATAGTGTTTCCCTTATCAGTGGACATAAAAGACAGTAAATCCTAACATTCTTCTTTTTTTCTTTTTTTTAAAGATTTTATTTATTTGACAGACAGAGATCACAAGTAGGCAGAGAGGCAGGCAGAGAGAGAGGAGGAAGCAGGCTCCTGGACAAGCGGGAAGCCTGATGCGGAGCTTGATCCCAGGACCTGGGATCATGACCTGAGCCAAAGGCAGAGGCTTTAACCTACTGAGCCACCCAAGCACCCCAATCCTAACATTCTATAGTAGTAAGTGATAAGATAAAATCTAAACTAGCAAATCAATAAAGAGAAATAAAAGTGTATTTTTTTTTTAAAGGAGAATAATTAAAGTGTTGAATGTGGTATTGCCTCTAAGACAGTTCTCCTGTTAACTATCAGGAGACCATCTATCTATGACAGAAAATATGGATGGGAGCAGGGGTGGACAAAGGCAGAAAAAAGATAGTGTTGGGATTTTATAAAAAGCCAAGTGTTATCTCATTTAATCTCTTCCTCTGATGTATAGGTTTATTGCACTTTAAAAAACAAAATCAGGGGCACCTGGGTGGCTCAGTTGATTGAGCATCAGACTCTTAATTTTAGCTCAGGTCATGGTCTCGAGGCCTTGACATCCAGCCCCCGTCAGACTCTGCGCTGGGCATGGAGACTGCTTAAGATTCTCTCTCTGCTTCTTCCCCCCTGCCTCACAGATCACCCTCTTTCTCTCTCTCTCTCAAAAATAAGTAAAAAGGAGAAGGAAGTTCCTATTTTAAAAAAAGGTATGAAAATATATATAGCAGAAAGTAGAAGCTCCAATGCCCATTAATAGGAGGTAATGAATCAAGAAAGAGTAAGGCAGGGCCCCTGGGCAGCTCAGTTGGCCGAGCATCCAATCTTGATTTTGGCTCAGGTCATGATCTCATGGTTGTGAGATCGAGCCCCACATCCATGTCCCCGCTCAGTAGGAAATGTGCTTCTTTCCTCTCTCTCCCTCTTCCCCTCTTTTGGGTCCATGGTCAAAGGAGCGAGAGTGATACAAAGCGAAGGTCAAGCAAAGCTTTATTTTGCGCCAAGCATCAAGAACCAAACTGACCAGCCAGGGATGGCTCTTGCAAAGAGGCGACCACTCCCTGCCTCACAGACTAACTTTTATAGAGCAAAGGCCATGTGGTTGGGCCTGGCCACACATAGGTGGCCAATGAGATTGTTACACACAGAGAAAGCTGCACAGTCATGCTAGGTCACACACGGGTGGCCAATTGAATTATAATTCACCCCATAGTAGCTATTTCAACTAGCCTATCACCTTGGTCAGAATTGGCGCCCAAAAGGCGGGGCCCACACTCCTTGGAAACTAGGGGGACAGTATGCGCGCTTTACTGACTGGATGTCTCCACCTGACCCGACTCACCCCTGCATTTGGGGCGTTATCTCGACCTGACCTGACCCACCCTAGTATTTGGGCTTTGTTACCTGGGACTGGTTTTCCGGACTTGCTTTTAAGTAAGTTCCCCTGGGGGGGCAGTTTTACTGCATAAACAACAAAATGGCTGTTCAACCGGGGCGGGGCCGCTCTGGCTGAATAGGCCCTTACATTCTCCCCCTACTTGCACGCACATTCTTGCTAATAAATAAATAAATCTTAAAAAAAGGGGGAAAAAAAGGAAAAAGAAAAAGGAAGGCATAAAGCAGGGAAAGGAGATCAATACAGAAAGGGCTGAGGGACTCCACCAGATGACATAAATAGGAATCCCTTAGAATGACAGCTGTGCAATGGGCATAGACAACAACCAATTTCAACTTGAATGGTCAAAAGGACTGGGAAGAAATTTCCCTAGGTACAATAAAATGGCTAGAAAATACCCTAATAGCTGGCAAAGACTTCATGTTGGATCCAGTGTTTCTGAGCTGGGGCATGCCCATAGGGAGAGTGGGCATGATTATTCATTACCACAGACCAGCAGACATAAACGAGGTGATGGTCATGTAGTATGAACAAAAGAATATGCATGAAAGAAAAAGCAATCGTAATTTACTGCTATGCAAACCTGTGGATATTCTTTATAATAATGTGAACATTGAGTACTAACCCAAACAAAATGATAAAATAACCAGAGTGGAAAGATGAGTGTGTGGAGGAGGGTACACAGGTGTGGTCAGAATAGGGGAGAAAGAGAACTAAATCCTTCCTGTCTACAGTGAGAACCTGATGGATAATGCATAAAACTGAAAAATCAACAAGTAGCCAAATAAACGTGTGATCTAGAGCTCTAAAGGTAAACAAAATCCAGCAGCTAAATAACTGGTGAACGTAGTTTCCGTGGGAAAAAGAAGATGGGCAGAAATGACAAAGACTTGGTGTTTTTCATTATTATTTGCCTCCTGAAGTTTTAGACATTTATGTCTTTGATGTAAATAAAAAGTTATTTGTTTTTTAAGAAATAAGGGAAAGTTTGAAGAGAGGAAGGAAAGAAGGCAAAAATCAATATGTCTACTTTTCATCTGGTGTAACTGAAAATATTAATAGAAATATCAGGGGCGCCTGCGTGGCTCAGTGGGTTAAAGCCTCTGCCTTCAGCTCAGGTCATGATCCCAGGGTCCTGGGATCAAGCCCTGCATCGAGCCCCGCATCGAGCCCCGCATCGAGCCCTGCGTCGAACCCCACGTTGAGCCCCACATTGAGCCTGCATTGGGCTCTCTGCTCAGCAGGGAGCCTGCTTCCCTTCCTCTCTGTCTGCCTGTCAAATAAATAAATAAATAAATAAATATTTTTTAAAAAAATAGAAATGTCAAATCCAAACTGATAGGATTTCCCAAAGTATACTTATTTTATGTTGGTAGGTTGCAGGTAAAGGGACAGGCAAAACCTATAAAAGAAAGAATACTCCTTAATATTTACAGGAATAGGGAAATGAGGGCAAACCAAGATGATGTTCTGACATGCCTTGGAAATACATGTTCAGGAAGGAGTGATTCACTGTACGTTTCCAAACCCACGACCAGTGGGTTTTTATTTTCTTAGCTGAATTTTCAGTTACCAGCAGACATTATTGAGCAATCTGGAAACAGAAATTGTGAGGAAAAAAAAAAGGGGGAGGGGGAAAAAAAAGGTCTACCACGCCTTTTCTTCCATTACTATGTTCTTGTGGTTGCTACTATTTCACTTTAACAAATATTGGCTTTTATGAAGACAACTACCCGATTATAATTTGATTTTTAGAAATATTAACCAACACATTCTGATTAGAACCAAAGAACATGTGTAGAAGATACCTTGTCATCACTGACTTAGCGCCCTCAGGAGTTCAGGGAAAGGCCATGTTTTCATTTCTACCAATGATGCATCTTGTGCCTTGTATGGAGGCTATTATCAGAGGCAGCTTCCTGGTGGATGCGTGTTCCTGGGCCCCAAAACCTTCTTGTTATAGATACACACATTCACAACTTCTCCGAGTGCATCTAAGTTATAAAGCCATGAAAAATTGATGGGTACAATGAAACTCAACTGGCAACAATTCCTAATAAGGATGTCCATGGCACTATTTTTTTAGTACTATTTTTAATAGGATTTCATTATAAAATACCTACTAATTCAACTCAAATCCTGGAACTGGAAACTAGGAAAACAACCTAACTTAATGTCAAGAATCCCTATAGGCTGTGAGCCCCTCACATACCCAATGCCTTCTGTATCAGCACAGTGGAACCAACACAGTAGGACAGGAAAAGGATATACTAGAACTGACTCATTCCATAAGTATCTAGTTATTTTTGAGACATTTAATCACTTTGAACCTAGTCTCTTTATCAGGAAAATAAAGAAGGTAAGGCCTTCTTTACATATGCTCTACCATACTAAATACCTTTCTTAAGGAAGACACACATCAAATACAAGCGTTCCCTTTCCTCTAATTTCTCTTCTTGAAGAATGGGAAAAGAGTATGCTGGCTTCCTGCCTACTTTTCCTTTTACAGGAGAAGGTTCCACACTCCCTCCTTTTATTTGGTATACAAGAAGGAAATGAAGAAATTAGCCTATGAAAGACCTCCTTGTGAGCTTGTATTCAATTCTTGTTAGAGGATTTGGAAAATCAGATCAACCCCCTGGGTTCTGCTCTTTCACTCTTGGGTCTGGACTTCCTTAAATCACTGACAGAGATTTTTTTTTTTTTTCTTAGTGATATTGTCAAATCAAAGGCTAGCCAGGGCCAGCACGATTGCCCTCTTGAGAAAGGGTCTCCTAATAGAGATGGCTTGATAATGGTAACTCACTGTCATCCCTTTTTAGGAAGTTAGAAGGAGAGGCAGTGAAGAAAAAGCCCAAACCATAAGAAACACAGACAGAGGTGGGGATAGAAAATTTTTCATAAGTTAGCAGTTTTTAATGACGAATTCCTCATCTTTTCTTCTTGGGTGTCATCTATAATATGATCTTATGTTAGTGTAGAATATACAAAAATATTAGGAACTGGAAAAATATTAGATCCTTAAAATGGATAACCCCAATGTGCAGATGGAGAAGTTGTTCAGGGAAGAGCCTTGACCATTAATTACTAATGGATCCCATTTCTACCCCCTGCACTTGTTTGTGTATACAAGTGCATACAAAAAACATATTTTTGGGGTGCCTGGGTGGCTCAGTGGGTTAAGACCTCTGCCTTTGGCTCAGGTCATGATCCCAGGGTCTTGGGATCGAGCCCTGCATCGAACCCTACATCGGGCTCTCTGCTCGGCAGGGAGCCTGCTTTGCTTCCTCTCTCTCTGCCTGCTTCTCTGCCTACTTGTGATCTCTGTCTGTCAAATAAATAAATAGAATCTTTAAATAAATAAATAAATAACATATTTTTGTGTGCTGTACAGTTATGTCACTGCATTGTTCTGCTATTTAGGAATTAGCTAATAGGCTTTAGATTTATTTTAAAGAACTCTCAGCAAGTTATGCTTTCTATCTAGGTGGGACAATTTAGAGGGCATGAGTATAAAAGGAGAGGTTAGGCATTTTGAGAATCCAAATAGCAAATAAGGAAATTGTCTGCCACCTTGTTGCTAACTCTAGAAATAAAAATGAGACTGTTTTGTCCCTCCTTTGTATTGTTCTTGGGTTCTTCTCTGAGTGCAAAAATGTCAAAAATGCTTTGCTAAAACCCAGGAAGTTGCGATGCAACCTACATATTAAATTATTTCTCTCTACCTTTAATCCTCAGGATCTACAATTCTGCTATTTAAGAAACAAACTTGCTGTGTCAGAAGGAAGGGGAATATAACAGTAGACATCCTGATCAATCGTCAACTAGTTTTCCAGCTTGTCATTGCTCCTTAGACACCATGTGAAGAACTCTCACACTGATTTACCATAAAATGTGCCTATTTTCCATTAAATCTTGCTTGTGGCTTTACTGAAGCACTGAACTTACCAACATTTCAGGGGCTGACCCTGCAGGGCCACCTCTCGGACTTGTTAGTCCAGAAAATGAACCGTGCATAAGAGAGGCCTTGGGGGAAGAGATTTTATTCGAACCAGTTACTTTGCGCATTGCTTAAACTAGAGATGTTAGCAGTTCCTTAAAAAGAGCAGCATTAGTCAGACCCTTGGGGGCAACAGTGGGACATGGAACTTACCCTGTCACATGCTTGACAGAAACATGTCAGTTGAGACAGGCATAGGGCCGGACATAAGAAATCTTGTTTTCAGAGCTTTAGTAGAATCAGTAAAAGCATTATAAATGTTCTTTCATATCCTATTTAAAATTCCAGAACTGCTGTGTACCCACTGTATGACTTTGATGGAGTCATTTAACCTTCAAAATTCACTTTCTTGGGGCACCTGGGTGACATAGTTAAGCAACTGACCCTTAGTTCCAGCTCAGGTGGTGATCTCAGGTTCCTGAGGTTGAGCCCCACCTTGGGCTCCATGCTGAGAGCAGTGTCTGCTTGAGATTCTCTCCCTCTGCCCTCCTCCCACTCTCTCCCTCTCTCTCAAATAAATAATTTTTTTAAACTCATTTTCATCATGTATAGGATGGGCATGATATGACTAACTCAAGGAGTTATCACTGGAATAAATAACAAGGGAGGTGTTCATCCCAGATGTGATCACCAGTATGTACACATAAATGCCAGCAGTCTAAGTGATTATGATCCTGATGATTAGTATTTGAATCCAGGCACTGCCGTTTATCTGCTGCATATCCCTGGGAGAGGAATTCTGAGTTTCAGTTTTTCCCACCGGAAAATAAGGAGAACAACATTTACCTTGCCAGGCTGTTCTGAGGACCAAAAATGATGCATGGAAAGCACCTAGTCACAGTGTCTCGATCAGCACAAGTAGATGCTTGATAATTTGTTCTTCTCATTGTTTTCACTGCCACCTAATATTTACATAACTATCTGTTTATGCTTGGAAGAAGTCATGTTTGATATTAAGGTTGGCTCTTCCTGATATGATAAATGTATACACCAGTCTATCTGATAAATGTTTACTTAAGAGATAGACAAGATTTCTGTTTCATAAGTGCCTGTTTGACCACCCTTAGGCATAACTCCTCAAAAGCTTGTGGCTGAAAGTCAAACCAGTATCCTCTGCTATGAGTAAGGTTTGTCAGAGCCACTGTGAAACAGACACACACAAAACTCCCCAGCCTATGGAGATACGTACTTTCAGCAATTTTGTCAAGGCAGAGAGCACAACCCAGATTGAAGTGTGTAGGGAACGTGGTATTCCTTCTGGCCTCGACTTCCTGAGTGTCTACTGTCACGTGCTGGTTTTTCTGTCGAATAAAATGGGCTTTATTGAAGTAGCATTCTGGACTTATTAGTCATCTACCCTGCACATCAGATAGCAGAACCTTGAGTCAATTATTAACTGGATCCACATAGTTATAGCATATCTTTTAAACCATGCCAAAATGGTTTTCGATTGGAAAAAAAAAAAAAAAGAAGAAGAAGAAGAAGAGGGAAGTTGAGAATACAGAGCCCAAAATATGAAAGGATAACCTGTAGCTCCTTTTGAAGTCCTAAGTTCCACTTTCTTTTTGGATCTGTGGCGCCAGTCCACTTCCCCACCTCTCCCAACCAATTTCGTCCTCCTTGGCAACTGCTACTTAATGTTTCCTCCACAAGAATTGGAGTTGTCCTTCTGGAGACCTCTCCAAGGAGCCTAAATCCCCTACTCCTGAATTGGGCAAATATTTTGCTCATAGACATATGTCTCTAAGTAAGATTTGTGAATCAGTTGATAACTTTCAGGAAAGTTAGGCCTCTTTTACCAACTGTTCTTAGGCCTCTTTTACCAACTGTTCTAAGACCCGTTGGTTTAGTTGTCCTGTGTTTCCTCCCAAAAAAAGAAGAGCCTATGACAAGGTGAAAGTAATTTGGGGGCAGTAATCCTAAGGAATAAGAATGAGGGTCTTGGTAGAGTGTTTAACCTGTGTTTCCTCCCAAAAAAAGAAGAGCCTATGACAAGGTGAAAGTAATTTGGGGGCAGTAATCCTAAGGAATAAGAATGAGGGTCTTGGTAGAGTGCAACAAGGAAGAGAAAGATAAACCAAGGACCTATTATCTGACTGGTCGTTACTGGGCAAGTGGACCTTGATCCTACGGGAGACTGTGACGCCGTGTAGAGTATGAGTCAGAGTAGTTCACCTGGGGATGAGAGAGTAGATGATTTGTCTAGTAACCCATCCTCCACTGGTCAAGGGTTGCCCATTGAGATGATAGCATTTTCTCCCTTTTGGTTTCGTCCATGCAGCAGAATGGCTGCATAGGTTCCTACAGGTATCTCTCGAGAGCTGTGAAAAAGAGGCCAGGACAGAAAGCAACAGCTTCACGGTGCAGCTAAGGCAAGGTACAGACTAATCTCACCTGCCACTACTGGTGGCCATAGCAATTACTGAAGTGAAAGATCTACTTGGCGGTGATATAAATCAGGGCACAGAGGTGACCTAATTGCTTATATGACTGCAATGGCGTGATTCACATTAGTAAGATTCTCTTCAATATTTTATCAGCTCTCACAAACTATAAACAAAACCTCGACCCTTCCATTCCAAAGCCCGAACCCTGTTTTGATGAGAGATACTGTTCTTTCAGTAGTTAATGTTTATTTTTAAAACTTCCCATAGCGTTGGGGCACCTGGGTGACTCAGTGGGTTAAAGTCTCTGCCTTCAGCTCAGGTCATGATCCCAGGGTCCTGGGATTGAGCCCCGCACCGGGCTCTCTGCTCAGCGGGGAGCCTGCTTCCTCCTCTCTCTCTCTCTCTCTCTGCCTACTGGCAATCTCTGTCGGTCAAATAAATAAATAAATAAATCTTTAAAAGAAAAACAACTTAACATAGCGTCGCCTTATTTTCAAATTATGCATATTTTAAAAGTTAATATTTAAAAACACTCATTGAACAGTTTTTAAACTAGATCTTTTTGAAGACAGGCAGAATACAAAAAGAACAAAACAAAGTATCTTCCCCCAAGGAGTTTATAAACCAAAGGGGTTTATAAACCGAAGGGGTTTATAAACTACTCAGGGGAGACAGGATAAGACAGATAATTTAAAAGGCTGAGTGAAGCTAATAGACGAAGTAGAAGCAATATTGAATATATGCTAAATTTGTAGCAATTAGTCAGCAGATTCTAATCAATGCTACAGATTTCTACCTAGACATTTAGAAACACGATAGACTAATCTGACATGGAAGGAAACAAATGTGGATACAAATAAACAGAAATGATGGGTAGGGTGCTTGGGTGGCTCAGTTGGTCAAGCATCTAACTCATGATTTTAGCTCAGGTCATGATCTCATGGGTGGTGAGATCGAGCCCCAGGTCAGACTCCACATTCAGCAGGGAGTCTGCTTAAGATTCTCTCTCTCCCTCTCCCCCTGCCCCTCCCCCCACTTGTGCTCACACTCCCTCAAATAAATAAATAAATCTTAAAAAAAAAAGATGGACAAGATAAAATTAATTTGCTTTAAATAGCTCTGCTCCAAAGAAGAAAAGAGCTATTTCCAGAAGCTAAAATTAAAAACTGCCCTTGGGATCTAGAGCTGAGGTTTTAATATCCATGAGGTAACAGAGACTCTGTCTTCATGGGGGTAGGGGTGGAGGAGTTGGAAGGAAGTCTCAAAATAATAAAATCACAGAGCTTCCTGGTTTATGAAAAAAATGAATCTAGAAAAATTATCCAACTAACCAAAGTCACAGGAAAAATCGTGTCATACAGATACAAATTTAAACCACTTGCACTGTGTAAAATTTACAGCCAAGAAATTAGTATTATATCTTGTGCAGACCATTGCAATAGCTAGGGTTCTTTCAGTGGAAAACTCAAAACTGATCTTTTATATTTATAAGCTAGCAATCACAGAGGCCCTCAACAAAATTCTTTGCTGCAAATTGGTCTCCATAAAAAAGTACAATATTCATGAAGAAATGAACTACCATGATGAAAATTAGCAGATGCAGTAAACAGAAAAACTGGTCAGTTTGAAAAATATAAGTGATTAAAAACAATTTGAAAGCAACTCTAGGGGTGCCTGGGTGGCTCAGTGAGTTAAAGCCTCTGCCGTTGGCTCAGGTCGTGATCCTAGGGTCCTAGGATCAATCCCTGCATCGGGGCTCTCTGCTCAGCAGGGAGCCTGCTCCCCCTCTCCCCGCCTGCCTCTCTGTCTACTTGTGATCTCTCTGTCAAATAAATAAATAAAACCTAAAAAAAAAAAAAAAAGAAAGCAACTCTAAAATAAGTTTGTTTATATCTGTGAGCTTTTGCTGCATAACAACGTTCCCAACTTAAATGGCTGAAAACAACAACCATCTCAATTTTTTTGAGAGAAATTATTTTTTATTCAGTTTATTTAAACTATTAAAAAAAAACAACTAAAACAGTTCACCCATTTCTCCGACCCCATCCCCCCTCCCTCACCTTTGGCAACCACCAATCTGTTTGATGTATCTATGAACTTAATTAATTGATTTTATTTATTTCTTAATTTTTGATTCCACATATAAGAGAGCTTACACAGCTATTTGTCTTTCTTTGCCTAATTTTGCTAAGCATAATATCCTCAAGGTTCACCCATATTGACACAAATAGCAAGATTTCATTCCTTTTTACGAATAATGTTCTACTGTATATATATACCAATTTCCTCATCCATTTATACATTTATAGATACTTAGGGTTTTTCCATATCTTGGCTATCGTAAATAATGCTGCAATGAACATAGGGGTACATATATCTTTTCAGGTTAGTGTTTTGATTTTCTTTGGATGAATGCCCAGAAGTAGAATTGCTGGATCATATGTTAGTTCTACCTCTGATTTTTTGGGAAACTCCATACTGTTTTCCGTCATGGCTGTACCAGCTCACATTATGGCCAGTAGTGCACAAGAGTTTCCTTTTCTCCACATCCTTGCCAACACTTGTTATTTCTAGCCTTTTTGAAAATAGCCATTCTAACAGGTGTGAGGAGTTTTGATTTGTATTTCACAAATGATTAATGATATACAATACTTTTCCTGTGCCTGTTGGCCATCTGTATGTTTTCTTTAGGAAAAAAAAAAATGTCTATTCAGATCATCTGCCAATTTTTTGCTTGGATTATTTTTTGTTTCTTTTGGTATTGAGTTGTATGAGTTCCTAATATATTTTAGCATTAACTCCTTGTTGGATAGATCATTTACAAATACTCTCATTTAGTAGGTTGCCTTTTCAATTTGCTGATTGATTCTTTGCTGGGCAGAAGTTGTTTAGTTTGATGTAGTCCCACTTGTTTATTTTCCATTTTTGCTGTTGATTTTGGTGTCAGATTTAAAAAAAAACTTTGCCATAGGTAACACCTATACCAAGAAGGTTACCACCTATGTTTCTTTCTAGGAATTCTATGATACCAGGTCTCACATTTAATTCTTTAATCCATTTTGAGTTAGTTTTTGTGTACACTGTAAAATAGTGGTCCAGTTTCACTATTTTGTACATGGCTGTCCAATGTTCCTAACACTATTTATTGAAAAGACTGTCTTTTCCCCATTGCATGTTCTTGCCCTGCTGAGTTTATTTCTGGGCTCTCTGGTCTGTTCCACTGATCTAATTGGCTGGTTTTACGTCAATACTATATTGTCTTAATTACTATAGCTTTGTATTTAAATTTGAAATCAGGAAGCATGATGCCTCCAGCTTTGTTCTTCATTCTCAAGACTGCTTTGGTTATTCAGGATCTTTTATGATTTCAAATAAATTTTACATTGTTCTATTTTTATGAAAAATGCCATTGGAATTTTGATGGAGATTGCATTGAATCTGTAGATTTCTTTGGGTAGTATGGACATTTTAACAATATTAATTCTTCCAATCCATGAACAAGAAATATCTTTTCATTTATTTGTGTCTCCTTTGATATCTTTCCTTAATGTCTTACCGTTTTCAATATACAGGTCTTTCACCTCCTTGGTTAAATTTATTCCTCGTGATTTTATTATTTTTGATGCAACTGTAAATTGGACTATTTCTTTTATTTGCCTTACTAATAGTTTGTTATTAACGCATAGAAACACAACAGATTTTTGTGTAATGATTTTGTATTCTGCAACTTTACTGGATTCATTTCTTACTTCTAACTTTTTTTGATGGAGTCTTTAGGGTTTCCTATTTATATGACATCATGTCATCTGCAAATAGTGGTAGTTTTACTTCTTCCTTTCCAATCTGTATAGCTTTCATTTCTTTTTCTTATTTAATTGTTCTGTCTAGGAATTCTAATACTACATTAAATGAAAGTGGCAAGAATAGGAATCCTTGTCTTATCCCTGACCTTAGAGAAAAGCTTTCAGCTTTTCACCACTGAGTATGATGTTAGCTGTGAGCTCGTTATAAATGGCTTTTACTCTGTTGAGGTATGTTCCCTCTATACTCACTTTGCTGAGAGTCCTTAACATAACTGGATGTTGAGTATTGTCACATGCTTTTTCTGCATCTAGTGAGATGATCACATGATTCTTGTCCTTCCGTTTGGTAATGTGGTATGTCACATTGATGATTTGTAGATCTTGAACCATCCTTTCATCCCCGGAATAAATCCCACTGATCGTGGCCTATGATCCTTTCAACGTATTGTTCAATTTGTTTGGTAATATTGTGTTAAGAATCTTTGCATCTATGTTCATTAGGGATATTGGCCTGTAATTTTCTTTTTTTCTTTTCATTTTTTTTAAAGATTTTTATTTTTTTATTTGAGAGAGAGAAAGCATGCAACACAGGGAAGGGAAGAGGGAGAGAGAAACTTAAGGAGACTCCACACTGAGTGCAGAGCCCCACATGGGGCTCAATCTCATGACCCTGAAAGCACAACCTAAGCCAAAACCAAGAGTCAGATACTTAACCAACTGCACCACCCAGGCATCCCATTGGCCTTTAATTTTCTTTTCTTGTGGCACCCTTGTCTGCTCTTGGTATCAGGATAATGCAGGTCACATGAAGTAAGTTGGGAGGAGTTCTCTCCTCTTCTATAAGAGTCTGAGAAAAATTGACACTAATTCATCTTTAAATGTTTGGTAGAATTCACCATTGGTAGAATTCACAATTCTGGTACGTACTTTTGTTTGTCGAGAGGTTTTGGATTACAGATTCAATTTCCTTACTAGTAATTGGTCTGTTCATATTTTCTATTTCATCATGATTCTTTTTTGGAAGATTTTATGTTTCTAGGAATTGTCCAGTTTGTAGGTGTATAATCGTTTATAGTAGTGTCTTATGATTCTTTGTATTTCTGTGGTATCAGTTGTAACAACTCCTTTTTCATTAATGATTTTATTTATTTGAGTTCTCTTTTTTTCTTGGTGAAGTTGTAGAGCATTGTAGAGCGATACTCATGCAGTGATGGTGGGGGTATAAATATGTATAACCACTTTGGAAACTAACTCATCATTTTGGAAACTAACTCATCATTTTCCTTAAAGTGAAGGTAAATATTCCCTATGAATAGAAATTCAAATACTGGATTATACCAAACAAACGTATGCCACATACACAAAGAAACAAATCTAAGCATGTCCAAAGCATTATTTTTAATGACCCCAATCCTGAAATAATTCATATTTCAATCAATGGAGAAAGAATAAATCAATCCATATATCATAAGATGGAGTACCATATAGCAATAAAAGTTTTTAAACTACAAATACAATAATAGAGCTTAGATGAATGTCAGGAACATAATGAGTAGAAGATGACAGACATGGAATACATAGAAAAATTCCATTTATACGGAGCTAAAAAGAAGTCAAAATTAAAGTACATTATTTGGGGATGCATGTATGCATGCTGCTTTGGTGGGAAAAATATAAATAAACATAAGGAAGATGTTATCATAAGCTAGTAGATTAGTTTCCTTCATTGAAAGAGAAAGTACTGTTTAGGAGGAGACATTAATAGACCTTCTAGGTTCTAGAAATGTCTTATTTCATGACCTTGCTGGTGGTTTCATAAGCATTTACTTAATGATAATTCATGACACTGTACAATTTTACTTTCTGCATATCCCCATATGCATGTTACAACTCACAATAAAAACACTTTTTAAAAAATAACAAAGAGATTTCATTATTTCATATGACTAGAAAACCAAAGGCAAGCAGCGTACCACTCAATAGTATGATACCACTGCTTTCTTGGATCAGTGTTATATGCATTAGTTCAGGCCCTCCAAAAGGAGACACCAAGGTGAGATGGAACATTCAAGCGAGGTATCTGAGACATCCGTCAGAGAAGAAATGGTGAGGAGATAAAGGAGTTGGGGCAAGCTCTCAGGTCCGTGTGAAAGAGAGAAGAAATGAAGAATTGGATAACTAGAATCTCAGGACTGCAAGACCATTCTGAGAAGCTTTGGCTGGCAAAAAAAATAAATAAATAAAAAATAAAAACTCCAACATAGCAATGTAAATAAATAAGACCTAAAATAATTTGAATTGCAAAAATCATTAACTTATGATGTTAATATAAATAATTAATATACTAATGAAGTTTTATAATCACTCTAATCAGTAAATCCTTGAATATTTATGAAATACTATAGAGTGCTATTATTCTACATTAAAGACTAGGGAAACAAGATTTCATATCCACTGAGGTCTACCTGGGAGTAACAACTAATAAACTAGGCAATTTCAATTCCTAAAGCTCGAACTAGTCTGTTGAGCACTTCTGATAAAGTATTTGGCCTTATAAAATTAATATTACACTGTTAACTAACTGGAATTTAAACCTTTTTTTTTTTCAGATTTTACTTATTTATTTGACAGAGAGAGAGATGACAAGTAGGCAGAGAGGCAGGCAGAGAGAGAGAGGGGGAAGCAGGCTCCCTGCTGAGCAGAGAGCCCAATGTGGGGCTCGTTCCCAGGACCCTGAGATCATGACCTGAGCCGAACACAATCACTTAACTGACTGAGCCACCCAGGACCCCAACTAAGTGGAATTTAAATAAAAACTTAAAAAAAAAAACCCAAAAACCAAAAAAACTAAAAACAAACAAATGAAAAAGTACCTGGCTTTATCTTTTTAACACTGATTACCAAGACGACAGAGAAAATTCTAGCAAGTGGGGATGTGTTAGTCTTTATTGGTGTCCTGGCTTAGAGTCTCAATGGTCTAAAGAAATAGATTAATTAAGGGCATTTATTCTGAGTTTGCCAGACTGTAACAGAAGGTAAACAAGCTACTGACGCAATCCCATAAGACTTAATGGTGACGATAGAGAATGTGAAGAAAATAAGGAGTTCTAACAATGCTTCCACGGGTTCCTATCCGCTTTACTAGAAGCAAAGGAGAAAAAGGCAGGCATTTGTGTTTACCATTTAGAAGACTTCTCTGAAATATTTTGTCCTCTCATGGTGTTCTTAATACCATAATTGTGCAATTTAGGATTCACATTTAAGAGTAGATTAGAAAGTGTCAACACTTAAAGGAAGTCAGTAGTGGAGGAAATTGGGAGAACTGGTGTATGTTTGCCCGTGGCCTCGTGCTTCCCTATTTATATTCACAGAAATTTACTAATCCTTGGGTTATTGTATGGGTTAACAGAGGAAATGTTCTTCCCTCAACATTGAACTCCCCAAAAGAGTTGTGAGATAAAAAGTTGAAGATTAGTTGGAAATTAGGTCAGAGGTACTTAATCATATTTTTAAGTAAATGTGCTGTTGTTGCTTCTTTACCGTAATGGTTTTCCGAAGTAATGGAGGGGTTACCATTTTAAGATGTAAAATGTTACCTGTGTTATAAGTAAAATGGTAGCACATCCCTTTCCAAGTATATGAGGTGAAAAATCAAACCACTGAATTTGTAACCAAATGAAGCAAGTCAGGATTCTTGTTGCATTAGGGAAAGGATGAGTTCATTTTCAGGTATGTTATTAGCAGGAACTGCTTCTTCGTAATTCTAGTTATGGGAAGAAGGATGTGCATAGATGCTAGAAATCTGAAAGGGCAGCTAACCACTGGAGGAAGCATCCCACCTCCTGCTGTGGAACATGAAGGAAACTGGATCCATCTCTCCCTGCCACCGTCTACACTCCTACCCAAGCAGTCATGACACAGGCAAGTGACTCAGTCAGGTTCAGGCAATCTGATACTTTTGCTCAAGGCAGAATTTTGAATAACAATGAAAACAGGGTAGTCGGAATCTGTCCACAGTTATGGTGGTTGTGACAGTGTTTATGGCAAAGCCACAGCTTCGTAACCTGGTGTCTGTTGTGCTGCTTTCCTCTGACCCTGCGGAACGGCCCTGCTTCTGGTCCTGTTCCCCAACTTTTCCTACAGTTTCTCAGGGATTGTTGGAGCCCTCAACATCCTTCTAACAAGACTTCTTTTTGCTCAGGATTACTACAAAAGGAGTTTGGCAGTAAAGGGCAACCTAACTGATAACACCAGCCAAGCCCGCACAATACTGCAAAAATTCTAATCCAAGCAGGGATCAGGGAGCTAAGGAATGTGAGGCAAAAGTTCAGTCACCCAGAGGTAAGGGAAAATAGAGGCCAGTGGGCAAATTGCTGGGGGTTCTCCTCAGGCAGCTAAAGACTAACCCTTCAACAGCTCGGCTCAGTCCCTTGCCGACAGCTGGTGAGAATGGGGACCTCTGTGTACCCCCTGCTCTGGTAAAGTGTGTCTCAGGAGATGACTGCTACTGAATCTGCCAGCACGAACCTGGCATGTGCCAGTCTCCATGAGAACAGAAGGAGAGAAAGCAGAGCCTGAGAGGTGTAAACCCAGACAACACGCGTGGATCTGATTAATCAGTAGTTAAAACTCTAGAGCAGGCAAAACTTAGGAAAATCAAGGGTATCCATGGAAGGGTCCTTCTCCACTACGTGGGGCAGTGCTCCTTCCTTAGTGACAGAGGCAGAACTTGGAAAGATAAAGGGAAAGGAAAACAAAGGTTGGAGATAAGAAGGTGAGGCAAGTTATATTGGTAGCTTTTATTTTCTATTTTCTATGTGAAACAGGAAGCTAGGATATCTGTGGAGAATGAGGGAAAGAATGGATAGAGGTTTGAAGAGTAGGTAAAAGTTTTGAATGGTCAATATCAGGGAAAACTAGGAATAAAAGAACATTGAATGGTACTTAGGTCCAAATGAAGTGAAAATTACACACTTAAATGGGTTCAGGTTAATGATGTGCTTTTTCTCTAGTAACATCTGACCCAGAAGTACCAGCTTAAAAAATAAAGGTCAGATCACTCAAGAGCTTAGGACTATTGGAAGTTAGTAAAAGGCCAAAGGGGAAGAGAAGGGAGAGAGAGTGTTGATAAGACGATAATAGGGATGTGGTAACATAGGTTCTGGGCTAGTTCAGGGAGGGAAGGGAAACGAGGAAGGCACTGACCAACTGCGAGACAAGAAAGAAAGCCAGAGCTAGAAGGGTGTGATGATGTTCAACCAACAAACAAAGAAGCAAGAAAACAAACAGGTTTAGTTGGGAGGAGAGTAGCAGATTTTAAGATAACGTGTCTTTGGAAAGGAGGGCTGAAGAGAAATAGAGGTAAAGGTCATTAAGGTAGGAGCTCACCATCCATGACATGAGGACTGAACATGACATTCCAAGGATATTGAAGTTACCAACAAAAATGGTGGGAGTAAAGAAGACACATATCAGTTAGGTATCAATCTTCTAAGTGGGTATGACCCAAGACCCAAGGGAATGACTGAGGAGAAAGCAGCAGAGCTGACATGCATGATTCTGAAGGGGACATTTTCCACATGAAGTAGAAAAGAAGCATATATATATTTAAACCCTTTTAGTTTAAAGAAATGTTTTAATGATCTTAACTGGAAAGCCAGAGTTTGAATGGGTTGCAAGGTCGAATGGATTTCAAAGGCTCACTCATGACATCCAGACCTTGATTCTTTCTGTTCTTATTCTCAGCTCAGAGCTTTAAACTGATTTAGCTTTGAAGTCTGAAGATGGTTTCCAGTACCAATCAGAGGTAAGTGCTTTCTGTTCACATTCAGGAGAGAGACTGGTGACTCATCAGCACTTTCAAAAAGAGGACAGAACTTTCCAAAATGCCTCCAGGCAATCTCTTCTTGTATCTCATTGACTAGATTTGGGTCACATACCAATTTTTAAACCAACCACCAGCAAGAGAAGAAAGAACTTCCTTTAGACAAGTCATGTCCAGTTCCCCTTATTGCACTGTCACCTCTCGGTAGAGTAAGAGCAGTTCTTTTTGTTTGTTTGTTTTATGGTTTTATTTGTCATTTGAGACAGAAAGAGAGAGAAAGATAACATGAGCAGGGGGAGAGGCAGACTCCCAGCTGAGCCGGGAGCCTGACCTGAGACTTGATCCCAGGACACAGAGATCATGCCCTGAGCCAAAGTTGCCCAACCAAGTAAGAGCAGATCTTGAAGAGTCCTCCCTAATCTCCATTACTCACATACATCTGTGATGACAAGATTTCCTCAGTTTCTTTGCTAAATATGATAGGTCTAGAAGGGGTAACCAATAACTTCAATTCTCTGAATAAACTAAACTCCGACTTTCTATTAAATAACTGAGGTTACAATGGTATCAGCGGACACACTGCTCAGTTCATCACATTTGCACAGGCACACACTTCCCACAACTGCACGTGAGGAAAAACGCTGTGCTCAGACAGTTGGCACCGCAACCAGGAGCCACAGTGCAGTGCGGCCACCTCGTGGTCTCCTGCTGAGGCGCCAGCACCCCGCCCGTACGATCTCTCCACTAGGACCACAGAGATTCTTCCCCTGCTCTGCATCCTAAAGGTCATGTCGCTCCAGAGTTAGGCCTCTACGTCCCACCTGCTGACCCCGGAGACCAGGAGTGGTGGAAATGGTGGACATGGCAGAAAGTCCTACTGCGGGTGGAGACTGGGGGAGTGGGCCACGCCATGCCAGCCCCCAGGCAAGACTCGGAGCATCCTGCCTGCAAACCCGCAGCGGCTCCCACACAGAGCACCGTCCCACCTTTCACAACTGCACCAAGGCTTTGCCTGCAGGCACCGCTCAGGCTTCGTTGCCCATCTTGACATCGCTGAACTCTCCCTTTCATCTCTGTGCTTTTTTTTTTTTTTTCCATCTCTGTGCTTTTGAAGATGCTTTCTCCTCTACCCAGAATTCCTTCCTCTACTTTGATAGCTAAATGCCCGTCATTTGTTACTGATGTAGTTCACTATATGAACAGACTTAGCTAAACTCCACAACAGCCAAATAGCTGATACTTGAAAAGAAAAATCCAGCCAGTGTTTTCTGACTTTTTTATCTTGGTATTTTATTTTATTTTTTTAAAGATTTTATTTTTTTCTTTAAGAAAGGTGGGGAGGGGGGAAAAGGAGAGGGAGAGGATCTCAGGCAGATTCCCCGCTGAATGCAGAGCCTGACAGGGATTCGGGACTCGATCTCACGATCCGGAGATCACTACTTGAGCCCAAATTGAGACTCAGTGGCTTAACAGACTTGAGCCACCCAGGCGCCCCTCTTATCCTGGTAATTAAAAAATTGTTGTCAAGCACATCTTTGTGAATATATTGTTGTATTGTTCCCTTCCCGCCAGGGGTGTGGTGTTCAACAGCCAGAGTTTCAGCTCTCTGGAGATGCCTGGCACAGAGACCTGGTGCTAAACGAGGCGAAGTGAGGCAAACCAGTATGGCAGGATGGAAGTGTCAAGACTGATGGCCAGTGTCCATTTTGAAAATGTGTAGGCAGTTTTCCTGGAGGCCAAACCCACTGGGTGGCTTGTTTTGAAAACAACAGCATACCCTTCTTATGCAATTGTTTTGTCGTATGTAACACATACGTAAAACCGCTGCATTCGAAAAAGTAGTCCCTGTTGTTTACTCGGTTCTGCTGATTAAACAGAAATGATTTTTTCCTTTATAAGATAAGGAAATCTTAAATGCTGTTCTCAGGCTGAAAGAACACTGGACTAGTTACTCCCACAACATACTTTTGAGAGCACACAGCTCCCATCTGATCTCGACTGTTCTCGTCTGGCCTTGTTGCCAAATCATGTCATTCCCTTTCCTACTAAAGAATGACATGAGCTTTAACTTTAGCTCTCAAAGTAGGGTTCGTCTCTGGATGTAAATATCATTGGTGAAATAAACATAAAAATTTAATGTTGTCTCCCCCATTCCATTCCAAATTCCAGTACTGATAACTGATAGGCCAGGGAGAGGAAACAAGAAGGAAATGACTTCATATTATCTACCAGGCAAGGCTTCTAGATTGTAACTTCCCACTGAACAGACGGTATCCTGGGACCAGCACAATTCATGGCTCCTAGGCACATACTCAGTGAACATGTATTTGCTGAACCAATCTAAATCGATTCCAGGGGTGCCTGGGTGGCTCAGTAGTTTAAGCATCTGCCTTCAGCTCGGGTCATGACCTCAGCGTTCAGGGCTCAAGCCCCGCATTAGGCTGCCTGCTCAGGGGAGAACCTGCTTGTCCCTCTGCCTGCCACTCCCCTTGCTTATTCTCTTTCCCTCTCTTTCTCTGTCAAATAAATAAGTAAAATCTTAAAAAAAAAAAATTTTATTCCAAATGTTGTCTCATTGAATCCTCACAACCACCACATGAATCTGAAAGTGTTTTCTTCATTTAATGAAGAGATTAAGTAAGAAGAGATTAAGTAACCCGAGGTCACACTGAAAGGCCTGCATTACAAATTTAGGATGTAAGACACACTTAGGATCTAAAGATGTAAGGCATCTTAGAAGTCACCTAGAAAAATGCAACTTTTAATAAACAGGACAAAACATCCAGCAAATTTAAGTGACTATCGCACACAACACGTAGCTACAGAAGTGAAAACCAGGACAAACATCTGCATTCAAGCTTAAAACATTCTAGATAATGAGTTCGAGCATACACATGCACAAATGTATAGAACGAGAATGGACGTTTTGAGAGCATTCTGCGTTTCCCTGCAACGTGGCAGGAACAAAGATGACTAAACAATCGTCCCCTGCACTTAAGAATCTCAGCAAGTGGGGCACCTGGGTGGCTCAGTGGGTTAATCTGCCGCCTTCGGCCCCGGTCATGATCTCAGGGTCCTCGAATCGAGCCCCACATTGGGCTCTCTGCTCAGCGGGGAGCCTGTTTCCACCCCCCCTCTGCCTGCCTCTCTGCCTACTTGTGATCTCTGTCAAATTAAAAAAAAATTAAAAAAAGAAAAGAATCTCAGCAAGTAGTGAAGGTAAAGACAGTAACAGAAATAGTGTAATAAAACAGACCCTATGCTTACAGAGCCATATATGAACCAAATGCCATGGGGGCACACATGACAGAAGAAAGAACTCTGTACTTAAGAGGAAGAGGACTAAGGATATTTAAGGAAACAAAGCAGGAGCAAAGGACAGAGTCACGAAAGTTCCACTGTGGAAAGAGAATCGAAAGGATGGGGGTTGTTTAGAGTCTACGGAAAAAAGGGTAGGATATCATACTGGAAATGCAAGCTGTTATCAGACATAAAGAGTTCCACTCACATCCATTTGCAAAAGGGATAAGGATGATTCTCTTAAACATTTTATGCCAAGTAGTTGGAGGAAGACTCATGTGTGTTGGCTGACCCATGGAATCAGTATGCATCTCCTATGAGGTAACTTCCTTTAACTTCTAGGAGCTCTTTTCCAAACTTCCGGTTTCCTTCTCTTTGACCATTATGGAAGGAAAAACAAGTCTAATAATTGAATCTTGATCCAAACTCACAGGCCATAATTTCAACAGTATTATATCCCCTTAGTACTATAAGAAGGTAAGACTTTTTTCTTCTGCTTGTTGAAACTATTTTCTTCCCATGATAGAAAGAGTTAGTGCACAAGAACTTGATTTAAAAAACACAGGTGCCTGGGTGGCTCAGAGAGTTAAACCTCTGCGTTTAGCTCAGGTCATTATCTCAAGAGTCCTGGGATCAAGCCCCGCATTGGGCTCTCTGCTTGGCAGGGAGCCTGCTTCCCCCCTTCTCTGCCTGCCTCTATGCCTGCTTGTGATCTCTCTGTCGAATGAATAAAAATAAAATCTTTAAAAAAAAAAATACACACCCAGGACAGTTGATCTAGAGCAAATAGGTCAACAAGATGGGTGGATAGGTTAGAACACTAAAGCATAATTAAAACAACTTAGGCAATTGTCTTTAAATTGAGTTTTGAGAAATGATATGAGATTTCACATTAACGATATTCACGTGCCTTTAAGAATACTGCTATAATCAGCAATTACTTTTGAATAAGTCATACAAATTATAGTGTTGCCTAATATTTGAGAGGCTCTTCTCTGCCAACTACTCCCACAACATAGCTTTCCTAAGAGCATGGAAGTCCATTGAGTCTGTACCTAACATTGGCAAGTGTACGTGACATCATGATTTCACTCACCAGGCGATAAAATGAGTCACACTTGAAATTGCTTCATCTCATGAAAGTCAAACAACCTGTCAATTAAAAGAATAATAATAATGAATTCAATTTATTTTACAGAGTTCGTAGGCTAAAAATGCATATCCTAGTCTGTTCTACCGAGGCAAGAAAAGTCTTCTGCTTGCTGTACCTCTGAAGTTGTTTTTTCGTTTTTGTTTTTGTTTTTTATCTTAAAGAACTTGTGTTACTTCAAAACAGCAGAACAATTCTTCCTGCTACAACTTTTTCTTCAGTCATGGATATGCTTCTGGGATTCTAATTTCCGATATTATTTCTTTCCTCTTTCAGGCAGACATACCTGAATTTTAAACATTTCAGGCAGGTGGACTGCTTTCCTTTCCCTTTGTTTCTGAGCCAGATATTTGGCTTCCTAAACACACACCTCTAGATTTGACTTTATGGAATGTCTGCCAGTGAGAAATATAAATTTAATGACTTTTGGGTTTGCCAAAAGCATTCATCATCATCCAAGTAAATCTTGCCCATCCTGCTTAGATAATTCTACCTAAAATTCATCCTCTCATCAGTCCAACATGTATCACAGAGTTGATTTCTATTTATTGTTGCCCTGGCTAGCTCCCAGTTGTGTGTATCATCCTACCTTTTCTGGGCGTAATGTCTAATGACGTGAACTTCACAAACCCTCTTACCACAAGTGGGTCACTTTAAAACTCACCTAATAGGGGGGCCTGGGTGGCTCAGTGGGTTAAGTGTCTGCTTGCGGCTCAGGTCATGATCCCAGGGTCCTGGGATCGGGCCCCACATGGGGCTTTCTGCTCAGCAGGGAGCCTTCTCCTTCTCTCTCTGCCTGCCTCTCTGCCAACTTGTGATCTCTGTCTGTCAAATTAAAAAAAAAAATCTAAAAAAAAAAATATATATATATATGTGTGTGTGTGTGTGTGTATATATATAAAATAAATAAATAAAACTCACCTAATAGAAAGACAAAACAAAAAACTCACCTAATAGGGCCTGATGCATTCTGTGCTAACTTTCCAAGTCTTTCCCTCTCTCAGATCTGTCCAAGTTACCTGTGCCCTCCATGTATGTAGCTTTTCTAGCCATTGAGGGATGAAGGCTAAATAGTAACCAACGGTTATTAGTTACTCTCCAGAGCCTCCAGAAGGCATACCTCAATAGCTTCTTAGATCTTTGCTCCAACTGGTGAAGTCAATGCAATATGCTTTCTACAATTTTGCCTCTCCTCTGGTCATGGACATTTTTCGTCACATTCTTTTATTTGTGGTAGTTGGTATGATTTAAACAGAGAAAGAAAGTTATTGAAAGGATATCTGATTGTCCATATCTTCGGGAAGTCTAGAGAACTATGTTCAGAATGGGCAAATAAAAAGGGAGGTTACTGCACCAAAGCCATAGCCAGAATCATGCCACAGAACCAGTCCGGCGAGAAAACACCCACATTTCAGAGCCCCTGGCGAGAACATCCACACCACCGGCGCTAACATCGGCCCCACCCCTGCCTCCGTTCCCAGTGTGCACACTAAAACCACACAGCCAGAAAAATTTCCCTAACGTTCCTGACCCTTTGTCTGCATCAGTAGCTTCTGACTCAAAATCCAAGAAACACAGGTCTGATTGCTGAGCCTAAGAACCAAGGCCTTCACTCAGGGAGGTTAGAAAGGAGGTTTCAGTTCTACTCAGATTCAGTAGAGGAAGATGAGCTCTGCCACCTAAGAATCGTATAGTACAGGTTTTGTTTGTTGTAATGTGGGAAGGGGATTCAGATACTACACAGACAAAAAAACACGTGCATCTTCATTGCAGTACTCTGTCTCAGGGAATAAACTGACCACATTATCGATACGCTCTACCATACTTGGGTTCCTGACACGGAATATGTGTTTTTCGTCTTCCTTCACTTAAGCACTACATGGCCCAAACTGTACCCTAAGGCACCCCAGGTCCCACAAAGAAGTCAGAGAGTTTTAAGCAAAATTTCAACGACAGCACAGAAGCATTTGTTGGACACCATGACTACCTCGGGGTGATTCACAGTTTCATTAGATCACACTACACTCTTTGCGGTGACATTTCTTTTTTGGGAAAGCCGGTTTTCAGCAGTTGCTGTAATAAAAAGCAAATACCACATGAAAATCAATGAAGAACAGGAAATGAGAGTGGCAGTGTCCAGACTGATTCCAAGGCCAGCGAAGGGAAGCAGTGCCTAACACGCCTACACATTGACAATCTTTGTAGTTCAAGAATGAAACTAAGTATTCTTCAGGGATATGTACTGGCTTTACAAGTAGCTACTTGGTTGTTAAAACACAAATATTGGGACACCTGGGTGGCTCAGTGGGTTAAAGCCTCTGCCTTTGGCTCGGGTCATGATCCCAGGGTCTTGGGATCGAGCCCCACATCGGGCTCTCTGCTCAGCAGGGAGTCTGCTTCCTCCTCCCTCTCTGCCTGCCTCTCGGCCTACTTGTGATCTCTGCCTGTCAAATAAATAAATAAAATCTTTAAAAAAAACACAAATATTTATTAAGGTGTTTGAATCTGATAACTTAATAAATGGAACTATTAGGTATTTTTTTTTAAAGATTTTATTTATTTATTTGACAGAGGGAGAGAGCACAACGAGGGGGAGTGGCAGGCAGAGGGAGAGGGAGAAGCAGGCTCCCTGCCACGTGGGGCTCCTGCGATTCTGATGTGAGGCGAAGCGCTTAACCAGCGGAGCCACCCAGGCACCGCTTTGGTATTTCTTTTGGCCCAGGGGTGTTATAGAAAAGTTATCAAGACACTAATGGTGGTGTCATAAACCGAGACAGTTTAGGAAACTCCGAACTAGCGCAAAGTCTACTGATTTAAAACATAAATATTTTTTCCTTCAAAGTCCTGCATTGTTCATGAGAAGCCAGAACTATCCTCCCTCAAAGAGGAATAACTTAGGAGCAAAGTCAAGGGTTAATGAAAGACCATAGCATCTCACTCATATCATAGGGATCAAGTAGGTTGCCTAGGATTTCCATAAGCAAATGACACAGCTGGGAGAGAGCAGGAGATGAAGGCACAGAGGAACTACCCACAAATGCCAAAAACCCTAAGGGACAAGGACAGATTTCAGGAGCCTCCCTATCTTCTAGAAGAGGCACTCCTGCATCTATTACCTAGCATGATTGCACGTATTGCTGCCAGCAAACGTAAGGATGCATATATCTGGATATATATGAGTGTGATTCAGAAAACTTCCGAGTTTGGAAGAATATTACTTGGGCTATTTTAATTATCTTGCTTATTGACGTTTCCAAAGACAGTATCATGTTTATGGATGAATTTCAAAGCAGAGTGCATATAATAACAGAAAAACTACACAGTCATTAAGCTGGGCTTTCTCTTCTACAGACTGAGTATCTTTACCTAGCAACTAGTCTTCCAGAACTCTACCTTTGTGTTGATTTCAGGCTTTCAGTATCCTCAAGAGTGATTTTTATACATTAAAAAAAAAAAAAAAAAATCACTGTTTACTGAAAATCACTGTTTACTGAAATTATTTCAACCTATTAAAGCCATAAATTCAAAAAATACCCTTCTTATTAGGCTTTTAGTTTCAGCTTGCAAACAGTTTTCTCATTTATAAGTGTAGTACGTTTTAACAGAAACTTAAGAGTTCTTTGAATTATGTTTGAGATCACATACACTCTTGACAAATAAATAGCTTCAAACATGTTAAACTGCATTAATTAATATATAGGGAATATATTAATTAATGCAGTTAATCAATACAATTAATTAATATATAGAGAATATACTAATTAATGCTCTACGCTTTAATATGCATGCTTCTCTATGCTTTTGAGGGCATATGCTTTTTGGCTGGCTCAGTCAGAGAAACATGAGACGCTTGATCTTGGGGTTATGAGTTCGAGTCCCATGTTGGGGGTAGAGATTACTTAAATAAATAAAACTTCTAAAAAATTTAAAAATATATATATATGTATATATTCTTTATGCTTTTTAAATATGTCAGTAGTTTGACTTAACACACAAAATCTTCCTAAAATTGGATACTTATTCACCTAACAAGCTTATTAATAGTGCGATTTTCAAGTTCTCTTAAATGTTACAAATACACAATTAAAAAAATAACAAATGTTAGATTCCTTTTTAATACAAAATATTAATACAATGGTTTTCAATCCCTTAAATGTTTCCATAATTCATTTCAAGGGTTCCCAAGACTAAAGCTTCCCAGCTAACTGAAGTTTCCTGCCCACTAGGGAAGAATTTACTAACCCAATTAAGCAAGGTTACTTGTGATTACAAGATTACAGCAATCTCAGCTCATCAGTAGACTTGAAGCTACAGGCAAACAGAGCAATTCTTCTGACCACATCAATGACATACCAAATATCTTTTCATACCACAATGTCATGGGCCTCAGAACTTGAAGGATTAGTCTTAAATAACCAGTGCAAATAAATGTCTGTTATAACTTCCATATAGCTGTCATGAAGGTATAACAATTAACAATTTTACCACAAAGCCCTCAGGTATATGATTGTAGCATAACTATTTTTTTTTTCTAATCTAGTAAAATCTAATCCCTTATCTTGTGTTCAAAAGTTTCTATTATCCTTTGGGTTCTGTAAAAATCCTAAGCATCTTGTGTATACCAGGACATTCGGAAAACATTTTTCCCATCTTTAGATTTCTGTACTCACAGTTGATGTGGCTATTGTCTAAGTCCACTCAGTCCCTTGGAGGTGAGCAGCCCCATAGTAAACCTGAGAGCCTCACATAAGGGCCAGCCTCCCTGAAGCACCAGCCCACCATTGCTATCAGTGGTCTTGCTATCACCTAGGAGCACCAAAAGGGAGGTCACAGAATCATGGAATCAGAATCACTCAAATTTCCAAACACCTCTCTAGATCAGCTCATCTTCACCTCTCTTAACAGCACTGGCACAATCCAGCCCCAAACTTAATTTTGAACAAACAAACCTCAAAGGCAATTATCTTCTAGACACCAGTTGGGTTACCATCTTAGAAGGCTGGGGGATAAAATACCTATGGCAACAAGAACAAATCATAAATTAGTATATTTCAATAAATTGTCTTTCCTCAGAAGCTATATATTTATCCTAATGAGCTTCCTTAAAACATTTCCTAAGATTACTTCTATATATAATTTAGTAGATACACAAAAGAAAAGGCTCCTTTCTGTAAATCACACCCAAATATGTGTGTGTACAACTACAGAATTGGTTGTGATCCTTTTAGAATAATATCTTAAAAACTACATAGTTTGTGGTTTATAAATCATATATGATATAATCAATATTTAGTAAATGCTACTCTGAAAACAGTAATTCATAATTGCTATTGCCAAAGACTATTTTAGTGAGTATATACCATAAAAAACTAGATAAACCACATGGTTCTCTTACTATATATTATGTTATCTTACTGTTCAATATTAAGATTACCAACTCTCAGAATATACTTTTTTCTAAAGATTTTACTTAATTATTGGGGGGAGGTGAGGATGAGTGGGGGAGGGGCATAAGGAGAGAGAGGGAGAAGCAGACTCCCCACTGAGTGTGGAGCACGATATAGGTTCCCATCCCAGGATCCTGAGATCATAACCCAAGCAGAAGTCAGACACAACTGACTAAGCCACCCAGGCACCCCTCAGAACAAATTCTTAATTCAAAAACACAACTGTTACAGATAAAATTTGCTTAGTAACATCATGAGTCAATGGAAAAGTCATGAGAATTTATTTTTAAAGCAATTATTTAATTTAAATTATTAATTATAAATTAACTTGTTTAATTAATTTAATTTAATAATTAAATTACATTATTAAAAATCATTTAAGAGAGATTACAAAACTAAATTCAAAGAAGATGTCAAAATTACAGAATAAGATAGCTTAATGAACAAAATCGCTCAACATAGAGTTGAATCTGATAATAAACACACTGATAATAAACACAAATAAATAAATGGGGAGTGAAACTTCGGGAAGTCCTTCCTTAACCTGAATGATAACTAATAAATACTGAAGAAATAATAAAGATAGAAAATCACTCTTTTGTGATCATCACAATAACTGATTCACAAAAGAATCATCAATGGAGACTTAGAGATCATCAATGGGTAAGAATTTGAGTAGAATTTGAAGAGAAAGAGATTATTTACATCATTTCAAATTACCTCCCCACAGATGGTGTTTCTGGCCGGTAGATCCAGGAATAAAGGCACGGTAACTAGAGCCCTCAGAAAGTGAGTGGGAATTCACAGAAGGGGGAGATCCATGGATGTAGCAACCTGATTCTATTAATAAATATCTTTATTCAAATTTATGGCTGACCTCAAAACTACCTATACATGGCTCAGACTCCAAAAAGATTGCGGCTCAAGTTAAAAATAAAATAATAATAAAAACAACAACAAGAAAATATATTTACTGTCAAGATTTTAACTTTCAATCTCCACAAGTGAGGCAGAATTTGACCTTTAAGTCTAATCAAATTAATATTCTATAAAATAAAAAGATCAGCACTCTTCAAATGAATAAAACCAGGTCTAAAATCTTTACAACATAATTATCACAATGACCACAAGTACTTCAAAATTTCTTGATGTATGAAAAACCAGGAAAATCTAACAAGGGAAATTCTCAAGGGGAAAAAAATCAACAGCGTTAATGGTAAAATGACCCAGATGTGGGAATTATCTGTCAAAGACTTTAAGGAGCTATTAGAAATACATTCAATAAAGTCAAGAAGACTTTAAAGAGTTATTTTGACTATGCTCAGTGATATAAACAAAAGGAAATCTCAGCAGAGAAATAGAAAGTATTTTTTAAATCCAAATGAGAATTATAGAACTGAAAAACACAGTATCTGAAATTATACAGAAAAAAAAATGGTAAACTTGCCATTGAGATACTTGTCCACCAACTGAATCAAGTAATCAAATTTTACATCACCAATAATGGGACAAACTGGTATCATGTGACTTCTGATAAGATGAACTGAGAAGGACACACAGTAATTTCATAATATTTCTGCCAAAAACGTATAACTTAAATTTAAATTGTGAGGAAACACAAGCCAAACCCATATCAGTATTCTATAAAATAGCTGACCTGTACTCTCCAATGAGTACATTGTGATGAATGAGAAAGAAAAATTGCTCCAGATTAAAGATGACCATGATAGGTAGTCTCTAAAATGGCATCAAATGATCCCTGCCTCTTGATATTCATATCCTTTTATAATCCCCCCACCCTGGAGGGTGGGCTAGACCTACTGACCTACTGACTCAATTCTATTGAACTGAATACAGCAAAAGTGATGGATGCCACTTTCAATATTAATTTACAAGAAGACTACTCATGTCTTGCTCAGTCTCTTACCCTCACAATTGCTCTAATGGAAGCCAACAGCCAGGAGCCAGCTGCTCACAACACCACCTACACTATGAAGATGTCCATAGGGCAAGGAACAGAAAGAGTCCTTCAGCCCAGAGCCAGTAAGAAACTGAGACCCCCAGTCCAACAACCCAGGAGCAATGGCATGCTACAAAAGATCATGTGAGTGATCTTGGAAGTCCTTGGATCTTGTATTTCTTTCCCAGTCAGGCCTTCAGATGAGACTGTAGCCCTGCCTGACACCTCTCTGTTAAAGTAGAGACAGTATCCTTAAGGAAGATAAGACTTTGGGCAAATCATACAGCTTTGGAATAAGGGATTCAACAGATCAAGCTCTTAGTAAGCCATTCATTAGTCGTGGATGTGTGACATCCCTCCTATGTGTTCAGAAAATGAAAAGGCTGAGAAATATTGCATTATCTATAATGGCTTATGGAGAGAAGACGTGTCTTCCTTTTTCCCATGAGGGAGGGAAAGACTGGTTCTAAGTTTCATCAAAATTCAAATGAAATGAGAAGTCATGAAGCTAAAGAGAAAACCTGAATTTTTTTAGGTCATTTTTGTCTTTTTTGTAAGACCCAAGGAAGAGTAGTTAACCATTGTATGGACTGCACTGCGTCTCCCAAAGTTCCTGTTAAAGCTCAAACTCCCAGTGTCTCAGAATGTGACAGTGTCTGGAGATAAGATCTTTAAAGAGATGACTAAGTTATAATGAAGCCATTAGTTTGGGCCCTAATCCAATCTGACTGGTGTTCTCATAAGGACACCAAATCTGGACACACAAAGAGACACCAGAGAGGCAAACTTACAGAGAAAAAAACACAAGAAGAGGCAGCAAGGGGACAGCCATCCGCAAGACAAGGAGAGAGGCCCCAGAGGAAACTAAACCTTTACCTTGATCCAAGACACCTGATCTTGGACTGGAAACCTCCACAACTATAAGAAATAAATTTCTGTTTTTTTTAGCTACCCCCATCTATGGTACTTTGTTAGTACAGCTCTAGAAAATTAACAAAATAATTTATCTTCAAAATCATGGAAGAATCTAGCATCTATTTCCACCAGAAAAGTAATTAAGTAAACAAATAAATGGATGGTGATGGTACGACAGAGAAATATTAAGAATATTTTTCCTATAACAAGCCATTCACTAAATAAATACATTGACAATGACAGAGAAATATTAAGAATATTTTTCTCTATAACAAGCCATTCACTAAATAAATACATAAATACATTCTCCCTCAGCCTGACTGAGGGAGAAGAGTGGTAGCATGACCTAGCTGTGACATGTGTTGCAATCAGGGAGGACACAAGAATCTCTGTGAACTATTCCAACTTTGTTAAATATAAAATGACATTGGTCTGAATGCATTTGAGGCCAAGTCAAGAAATTTGAAATGATGAATTCAGTTTTAATTGCTGGTATCATATCCTCACAGTGACTAGAACTAGAATTTCAGTTTTGTGTAGACCTAAGAACCAAAATTTTCTTCCATTTTTTTTTTTTAAAGATTTTATTTATTTATTTGACAGAGAGAGATCACAAGCAGGCAGAGAGGCAGGCAGAGAGGAGGAAGCAGGCTCCCTGCTGAGCAGAGAGCCCGATGCGGGGCTCGATCCCAGGACCCTGAGATCATGACCTGAGCCGAAGGCAGCGGCTTAACCCACTGAGCCACCCAGGTGCCCCTCTTCCATTTCTTTATATAGAACAGGGAATGAATACACACACACACACACACACACACACACACACACACATATGAGTGTGTGTGTGTGTATATATATATATATATATAAAATATATATAGAACAGGGAATATATATATGTGTTTTTTTACACACATATATATATAGAGAGAGAGAATATATAGAACTAGGAATCCTGAGATTCCCAGATAACATTTTAAAACTGTGACCACTTGCAACTATTTATCTCTGTGAATCAAAATTATCTTGCTACTATATAACAAACAAAACTCAGACATCAAAGAATTGCAAAGCTGAGGCTGATATAAGACATAACTGTCATCTATAATCTCCATCAATTTTATATTCAAACAAATGCCCTTATCTTCATTGTTCTAATTTGTAAAATAAATGAATACAAATGAAATGTCTTTTTAACCTAATTTTTATATTGGCCTACTATACAATACTTAACTAAAAAAAAATCTGCTGTTAAAATCACTTGAAAAAAAATTTTTTTAAATCACTGATCTGTAGAAAAAAAAGAAAGTCCCCAACAAGGGACACAATAATATGACCCCACTTAGCCCTTCAGCCCTATCTCTTGCTACTCAATCACACATGGATCCCTGAAAACCCACCATGTTTTTCATCCAATCTCCTCTGTCATCTTCTGTCTATAATGCCCTTTCTCCTTCACTTGGAGTAAAACTCCAAAAAGTCTTTTCTGGACCACCAAGCCCCTTTTGAAAGGACCTCTTTCATAAATCCCTTATAATAACATATATTTTCAAATGTTATATTTACTTACCTACCTTACTCACTAAACTCTGAGTTTCAGGAGGAAGAATTGTGCTTCTAGAGCCTGCCTAGCACATGGTAGACATTCAGATATAATCTGATGAAGGGAAGAGGCAGATGTAGGACACAAGGCTAATATACAAAACCCAACAGGATACAAATGGAATTTGAAATGAAAAACATAATACCATTTACATTAGCACCCCAAATTGAAATGCTAAGTATAACTAACAAAATATGTATAAGATCTATAAGAAAACTGCAAAACTCTGAGAAACAAAATCAAAGGACTAAATAAAGGGAGAGTTATACCGTGTGCATAAACAGAAGACTTAACATTGTTGTCCTTTCTTCCCAACTTCATCTGTAGATTCAGTGCAATCCAAATCAAAATCCCAGCAAGTTATTTTATAGATAATGACAAACTGATTCTAAAGTTTATGTGCAGAGGCAAAGGACCAGAATAAGCAACACCATATTTAAGGAGAACAAAGTTGGAGGACTGAACTGACACAACCTGCTACCAAGATTTGTTGTAAAGCTATAGGAATCATTACAGTGTATTATTGGTGAAAGACTATACAAATAGATCAATTGAACAGAATACAGAACCCAATAGTACAACCTCATAAATACAGTCGAATAATCTTTGACAAGTGTGCAAAGGAATTACAATGGAGCAAAGATAGTCTTTTCAACAAATGGTGCTGGAATGACTGGACATCCTCGTGCAAAAAAATCAAGAAATAAATCTAGACGCAGACTTTACACCTTCCACAAAATTTAACTCAAAATGATAATAGACCTAGATGTAAAGCACAAAACTTCAAAACTTCTGGAATGTAACATAGGAGGAAACCTAAATGACCTTCACTATGGTGATGACTTTAGATTTAACACCAAAGACATAAACCATAAAAGAAGTAATTGATTAACTGAACCTCATTAAAATTAGAAACTTCTGCTGCTCTGCAAAAGACAGTATCAAGAGAACTAAAAGACAAATCACAGACTGGGAGAAAATATTTGCAAAAGACATATAGGCATACATCATTTTACTGGGGTTTGTTTTATTGTGTTTCACAGATAATGCATTTATTATAAACCTTGCACTAAGCAAGTAAATTGGTGCCATTTTCCCAACAGCATTTGCTGACTTCTTGTCTCTGCAACCCATTTCGGTAATTCTCACAGTATTTCAAGCCTTTTTATTATTATTATTTTTGTAATGTGATCTGGGATCAGTGATCTTTCATGTTACTATTGCAACTGTTTGGGGGTGCAACAAACCGTACCTCTATAAAATGACAAACTTAATTTAGAAACGTGTGTGTTCTGACTGCTCTACTGACCACCCGTCGCCCCATCTCTGTCCCTCTTCTCAGGCCTTCCTATTCCCTGAGACACAATAATAATAAAATTGGGCCAATTAGTAACCTATAATGGCCTCTACATGTTCAAATGAAAGGAAGAGCACACATCTCTCATTTTAAATAAAAAACTAGAAATGATTAAGCTAGTGAGGAAGTCATGCCGAAAGTTGAGATAAGCCAAAAGCTAAGCCCCTTGCGCCAAACAGTTAGCCAAGTGGGGAATGCAAAGGAGAAGTTCTTGAAGGAAATTAAAAGTGCTGCTCCAGTGAACACACAAATGATAAGAAAGTGAAACAGCCTTATTGCTGATGTGGAGAAAGTTTGAGTGGTCTGTGTACATCAGTCCAGCCACAACATTCCCTTAAGCCAAAGCCTAATCCAGAGCAAGGCCCTCCCTCTTTTCAATTCTGTGAGGTCTGAAAGAGATACAGACGCTGCCGAATAAAAGCTGGAAGCTAGCAGAGGTTGGTTCATGAGGTGTAAAGAAACCTGTCTCCATAACATCAAAGTGCCAGGTGAGGCAGCAGGTGCTGACGTAGAAGCTGCAGCAAGTCATCCGGAACATCTAGCTAAAGTAACTCATGAAGATGGCTACAATAAACAACGGTTTCAATGTAAACAAAACAACCTTCTATTGGAAGAAGATCCCATCTAGGATTTTCACAGCTAGAAAGTCAATCCCTGGCTTCAAAGTTTCAAAGGACGGGATGACTCTTATCAGGGGCTAAGACAGCTGGTGACTTTAAGTTGAAGCCACTGATCACTTACAATTACAAAAATCCTGTCATAAGAATTGTACTAAATCTACTCTGCCTGTGCTCTATGGAACAATAAAGCCTGAATGACAGCACATCTGTTTACTGAGTATTTCAGGCCCACTGCTGAGAACAAAGAAATTCCTTTCAAAATGTTATGGCTCGGGGTGCCTGGGTGGCTCAGTGGGTTAAGTCTTTGCCTTTGGCCCAGGTCATGATCTCAGGGTCCTGGGATGGAGCCCCACATCGGGCTCTCTGCTCAGCAGGGAGCCTGCTTCCTCCCCTCTCTCTGCCTGCCTCTCTGCCTACTTGTGATCTCTCGCTCTCTCTCTGTCAAATAAAAAAAAAAACAAAACAAAAAAATGATACGGCTCATTGACAATGTATCTGGTCACCCAAGGGTTCTGATGGAGATGTACAATGAAATGAATGTTGTTGTATGCCTGCTAACACAATATCCATTCTGTAGCCCATCGGTTGAGGAGCAATTTCAACTTTTAAGTCTTTTAATTGAAGAAATAAATTTCATAAGGCGATATCTGCCATAGATAGTGATTTCTTCTGATGGATCTGGGCAAAGTGAATTGAAAACTTTCTGGAAAGGATTTACCATTTCAGATGCTACTAAGAATACTTGTGACTCACGGGAAGAAATGTAAAAAAATCATTCTTGACAGGAGTTTAGAAGACGTTGATTCCAACCTTCACAGATGACTTTGAGGGGCTCATGACTTCACTGGAGGAAGTAACTGCAGATGTGGTAGAAATAGCAAGAGAACCAGGATTAGAAGTGGAGCCTGAAGATGAGACTGAATTGCTGTGATCTCATGATAAAACTTCAATGGATGAAGAGTTGCTTCTTGCGGACGAGCAACATGGTTTCTTGAGATGGAATCTACTTCTGGTGAAGATGCTGTAAAGATTGTTGAAAAGACAAAAAAAGAATATTACATAGACTTAGTTGATAAGGCAGCAGCAGGATTTGAGAGGACTGACTCCAATTTTAAAAGAAGTTTGACTCTTGGTTAAGTGTTATCAAATAGCATCACCTGTACAGAGAAATCACTTGTGAAAGAGAGCCAATGGATGCAGTAAGCTTCAATTTTATCTTATTTAAATAAGTTGCCAAGGCCACCCCAACCTTCAGCAATCACCATCTGATCAGTCAGCAGCCATCTTCATCTAAGCAAGACCCTCCATCAGCAAAAAGATTATGACTTGGTGTAAACTCAGCTGATAATTGCCTAATTTTTAGCAATAAAGTATTTTTTAATTAAGGTATGCACATTTTTTAGACATAATGATATTGCAAACTTAGTGGACTCTAGTATAGTATAAACAAATTTTATATGCACTGGAAAACCAAAAAACTCATCTGACATCTGACTTGCTTTATTGTGGTACTTACTGCAGTGATTGCAAATGGAACCCACAATATCTCCAAGTATGCCTGTATCTGAAAAAGACCATTATCCAAAATATACAAAGAACTCTTAAAACTCAGCAATAAGAATGTAAAGAATGTAAACCACCTGACTAAAAATGGGTTGAAGACCTTAACAAATACTGTATACCAATAAAAATATACAGATGGCAAATAAGCATATGTAAAGATTCTTGAGGGGCTCCTGAGTGGCTCAGTTGGTTAAGCATCAGACTCTTGGCTTCAGCTCAGGTCATTATCTCAGGGTCATGAGATCAAGCCTGGTGTGGAGCCTGCTTAAGATTCTCTCCCTCTCCCTTAGCCCCTTTCTTAGAAAGAGAAAGAGAGAGAGAGAGAAAGAAAAAGATGCTTCACATCATATGTCATCAGGGAAATGCAAATTAAAACAAATACCATTACATATCTATTAGAATGGCTCAAATTCAGAATACTGACAGCACCAAATGCTAGCAAGAATATGGAGCAACAGGAACTCTGATTCATTGCTGGTAGGAATGCAAAATGGTACAGCCACTTTGGAAGACTGATAGTTGTTTTTTTGTTTTTTTTTTTTATAAAACTAAACATACTCTCACCATATGACCCAGCAATCATGGTCTTTGGTATTTATTCTAAGGAGTTGAAAACTTATGTCCACACAAAATCTACACATAAATGTTTAGAGCAGTTTTATTCATAATTGCCAAAACTTAGAATCAACCATGATGTCCTCAGTGGGTGAATGGATAAACTGTGGTACATCCAGACAATGGTATATTATTTAGTGCTAAAAAGAAATGAGCTATCAAGCCATGAAAAGAAATGCAGGAAACTTTAATAAACATTACTAGGAGCTGGTTAAGCGTCTGACTTTTGATTTTGGCTTGGGTCATGATCTCGGGGACCCCACGTGGGTTCCATGCTCAGCAGGGAGTCTGCCTGGGACTCTCTCTCTCTCTCTCCCTCTCCCTCTGCCCCTCCCTCCACTCACACTCTCTCTGTCTCTGTCTCTAACTCTCTCTCTCTCTCAAATAAATAAAATCTTGGAAGGAAAGAAGGTGGAAAGGAAGAAGCCAATTTGAAAAGCTTCCATACTGTACGATTCCAACTATACAATATTTGGGAAAGGGCAAAAATGGAGGCAATAAAAAGATCATGGTTGCCAGGGATGGGGGAAGGAGAGAAATGAAGAGGTAGAGCACAGAGGATTTTTAGAGCAGTGAAATTACGCTGTATGATATTATAATGATGGATGGATATCATCACACATTTGTCAAACTGCTAGAATATACACCACCAAGAGTGAACCCTAAGGTAACCTGTAGACTTTGGGTGACTATGATGTGTCAATGCAGGTTCATCCTTAGTAAAACACACACACACATACACACACCCAAACCATTCTGGTGAGTGATACTGGTAATGGGGGAGGCTGTGCATTTGTGGGGCAAGGGGCATTTGAGAAATTTCTGTACCCCCCCTTCTCAATTTTGTTGTAAGCCTAAAACTGCTCTAAACAATAGATTTGGTTTTGTTTTTTTTAAAGGAAGGAAGGAATGAAGGGAGAAAGAGAACGAAGGAAGAGGACAAGTGCTTATTAAGAGGCTTATGAATGAGGAAAGCGTTGCTATTATGTTATGATTTCAAGGAACCACCGGCTGGGCTTTTTCCTCCAAATTATCCCTAATATTGGTCCTCAGCTAACTTGAAATTCCCACCATGAGTGGTTCAGAATTAGGAGAAAGTAATTTAACCAGAAATATTCCTCTGCATCTAAAATACGACAGCACAACCCTAAGGCTTCAGACTAGGTTAACTGACCGGAGGGATGGGCCCAGGAAGAAAGGACAGGAAAACAGAGAACACGACCCATTCTGCGCCAGTTTCCCACTGTGGGAGAGAGAAGCTGGACTCACACAGACTCACCCATGGCAATTCAGCACCCAGTTATGACGTGTAAATATTGCCTTTTGGTGGTTTTTTCCAAACTCTGTGAGATGGGAGGGTGGCACATATCTCTTCACCTAGAGAAACTAGAAAAAAACTTCATTTGGGGCTCCAAAAAGGTTAGATAAGAATCAAAGTTGGCAATAACAGTCTTCACTCCCTGGCCTGCGCAAGAGAGAAGCTAGATTGCCATCCTAATGATAATGTGCTGATTCTGTTTGTTTAACTAAGGTTACACCAGATTAGCTGACCATAATTACAACTAAAATCCATGTCTCTGATACAGTTGAGAGAATGTCTGTTTCACTGCACTGAGCGCCAAGGGAAGGTTCTGAAAGCTCGAGGTTAAGCCAGGCAGCCTCCTGCTCTCATGATCGTGCTGTTTCACTGTCTCATTGGGTCCTTTATCTGAGCAGGGCGATTTCCTAGAGCTTGGGTTTCAGATGGTTTACTTTGATTTCTTGGGGCGATAAAGAAGTTTGCCCATCTTTAAATGGTATTTTTAGTGGCCACACCATTGTAAAACCTTCAGTGCTTTCCTTTTGTGTCTGGGTGGGAAGAGATCTGCCTTCTTACTGCTACACAACCTTACTCAGGCTTCTTTTAGGGATTCTACGCGCACCCCTCCCCCCCACATTCTCTTGTTGTCTTTCATGCTTTGCAGAAAATACTGAAGTCTGTTGTTAATGGTCCTTCCTTCATTTAGTCGGCCTTGAATTTGATGCTTAGTTGCTGGAGAGTTAGAAATCGATCACTTCGCTCAGTCACTGGCCGTTGTCTTGAGTGGGTCAGGGAGCCCCTTCACATTTTACCAGAATCTTTTTAACAGTTTCTGCTCTCTTCTCTGTCTGGTCCTTTCTCTATTCATTCCGGTCTGCTTTTAAATCATGAAGCAGATTGCAAACCAAATTTGACTAAAATTTCAAGAAGTCGAGGCGAGATAAGTAAGCTGAGAGCAGAATTGGACTAAAGAGAAACATTTGAGGGATTGTGATATTTTTCCCTCAAACCATCCCAGACCTTCCTTAAATAGAGCCCACAGTTTGTGGGCTCTCTAATGAATAGGAACCAAGCAGCAGCTTCACGTTTGAGACATGCTATTACCATTTTTTTTTTTTTCATCCCAGCTCCTTAATTAGGGGCTTTAAAGGAAGGTCGCCCACAGTTCCTGACAAACATCATTAGCTTCATCAGAATGAAATGCCTGATCCTGGAACTCTTATCTGAAGAACTTACTGTGTTTGTCAAAGGGCTGCACTGAGTCTGTGACATTTTCTACATGTGTAGAACGCAGGAAGAATACATCGAGTGAGGATTAGTCTCAGAGTTTATGAAATCACTATTCCTGAAGATCTGATTTTCTAGAATTGATTTTTATATACCTCAGTTAGGGGGTAGACCACATCAGTTTTCACTGAGGCTGACAGTTGGCTTGACTGAGACCCATAGGAATTACGTTTTATCTGTATAAAGACACACACAACACACACACACACACACACATACCCCCAAATTTCCACAAACAGTATTTATCCCTAGTATGTGCATATCCTTCACTTTCTATCTTATTTCATTTTTTAAATGCAAATTCCCAAGTAATTGACTTCCCAGACTAAAGAGTTGCAACCTTCGGTTGGAAAAACACTCAACAGGATGACCTTTTATTTTTTTCTAACCCTGTAATTCAATACGGTGTGATTTTGAATTGAGGACAAGCCTGATGAGTTTGAGGTATGGAATAAAGGAATCCGATCAGCTTGGGTTTGTTGTGTTTTTAAATCTTTCTATGTGTTCCTTCTCTTCACCCTGAGAGGATTCCATTATCTTTGCTCAAAGAGCAGACACCGCTCTGGCTGTTTCCCCTGCTTCTCTTTGATCCCTGCAGCCGAGCTGGGCCCTTCCCCCAAGCCCTCCCTTCCACACTCAGACCCTGGGGGTTTGCTGGGCTGGGAGCCTGCTGAGTGTTCACTGTGCTGTTTGGCTGTTCCCACCTCCAACCTGCTCCATTCCCGGGCTGAGTTTTCATTCCAGATCTGCCAGGTTAATGGGATTATTGTTCTTCTCTTATTGTTTTTTTCATATTTCATACAGTGTTTGTCAGTTTGTTGCTGAGAGGACCAAAGTGGGCGGGGACCGTATTTTAGGAATAAATGTTTTCTCATTAGCCAGGACTTAATCTAGTAAGAATTTATCCACTCTCAAATAAACTACTTCTGTAGGTGATTTTAAAAATCTGAATTTTTTTAACCGTTAAAAGGTAACACAATGTATCTTGCACCACAAGCCACATTTTAAAAAATGTATTTATCATCAACACCAAATCAATTACATGGCATTTTTCATTCAAATTTTAATTTTGACCAGAAAGGTAAATTAATGAAATGATTATACTATTTATTTTACCCATAATATTTTATGACATTTACTGAGCACCTGTTAGGTACAAAGCAAGGTATCTAAAATACATTTCCTGACTTCAAAGCATCTAGACCTTCAGAAGGGAGATAAAAAATGCATGCAAATAACCATCTTACAGAATAAGATTATTATAAATGACTTGAACACGGACAATATAAAGCTCAATCAAAGTATTTCTTCCTTTTCAGAACCCATAAGCGTGAAAAGAGAGAAATCACTTCTGTTTTGTCCCTTCAGGGTATGATACTGCCAAATGTCTCCATTCCTATTCTCACTGAGTACATGAATGGATGAATGAAGAAAGGGATGAAACTGACTGCTTACTTTGTGCCATGTGCTGTAAGAGTGATGGAATGGCCTTCCTATTCATCTTTCTTTGGTTTCTTCATGTACTACTTCTCAAATGAACTGGCTGCCTGAGAACTGGACTGATAATGAAAGCAAGCCCTGTACTAGGGTGGATAGAGACTGAGAAATGCAAGAGGCATGTAAATAAGGCCATTAGGAAATAGCTCTTTCCTTCCCTGTGATCGTCTAGAGTGATATTGTACAATAGAAATACAAAAATGAGCCATATTTATAACTATATATTTTATAGTAGCCAGATTTTATAATCAAAACATAAAATTTACGTTAACAACATCTTTTATTCAACCCAATAATCTAAAATACTATTATTATACCATGTAATCAACATAAAAATATACAAGCAAAATATTTTACTTTTTTGTCTTTTTGGACTACTGTCTTCAAATTCTGGCATGTATTTTTCTCTTACACACATCTCACACTTCATGTGTTCAAGTCACTAGTGACTACTGTGTTGGACAACACAGGGCTAAATAAAAAAGCAGAACAAAGGAAAAGCCTAAATGCTTGAAGAGTTTTTTCAGCATTTTGAGGGAAGGACTCTTGTTTCATTGGGGGGGGGGAAGCCTGAAAATTATTTTCTCTGAATTTTAATGAAAAAATGGAGTTGTCAACTCAGGAGCCACTCCCTTCTCTTCTTCTAGCCTCTGAGTCCTAGAGAACTGAGACAGAACTGGGATAGTCTCCTCTGCCTCCCCAGTAGTCAGGAGCAGCATCTGTTGCAAGGACAACAAAGATGACCCCTATACCTTGCAGGTGATAACTGCTTTCGTGTACAATATCTCACTGAATCATTTTAATCATCCTGCATAGTAGTCAGTGGAAGCATTACTATCCTCATTTTACAAATGAATGAACTGAAATTCAAGGAGATTAAATGACTCCACAGTTAGTATCCAAATGTTTTGACATTTAATCTAGTACGTGTCCCACTAAATCAGAGCTGCCTGATGAAAGAAAATTATATTATATATATATATATAAACAGAAATATGAATATTTTTTCTTCTTTAGCAACACCCCCCCCCAAAATCCCCCCCAAAAACAAAACCAGTGATCACTTTACAAATGTAACACACAAATAACCTCTTGGCCAACTGAGTTTGTAGCTAAATTTTTATATATTTTTAAGTTGGATATTGTTGTTTACTTTAACAATTTTGAACGCCTGAAGGTTGAGAGCAAGTTAATACATTACAAAGGCAAAGATTTTACGTTGGCCCTGAAGTGTGTTGCAATCATTTTTGTCTGGGAAAATAAACACAAGTGGATCAGCAGCATGTTTGTTATATGAGATGTTGGCAGAGTCCCAGGCCCCAGGATGTTGGCTTACCTACCAACAATACCTCCCTTTCAGGCAATGCCAGCTATTTTATGAGAACATCTGAGTGTCTGGAAGGGCACTGCTCTAGTCAGCGCGACTGAACTTTACCACCACCATGTAGGGAATTACAGCACTTCTACCATCTTTTGATGCATCCTTCTTCTGACACTGTGTGAAAAACACTGTGACAGAGGATAAAGACAATTCACTCCTTGAGAATCAGAATTCTGTCTTTTGAAGAAAGGTCCCTAGAATAAACATTTAATATGTTTATTGCTCTCAATTTTAGAAACGTAATAGGCTCAAGAGCCATATTCACATTGATCTGTTTTAACTGTGCATGTTTTTTCTGCTCTACCCAACTGTGTTCCTATTTTTATTCTTTTCATTCCACTCTGGAGCCGCTTTGCCTCCTACTTAGGCCACCAATTATACCCATTCAAAATATATGATTTTTTTCCCCTCTTTCATTTTAGACCCACTCTCTTAGTCCTCAGCTACTCCTTCTCTTAGTTAACCCTTGACAAATCATAATGAAATAAATTTAGCTAGTTGTGGAGAACAAGAATCATTACGCAAACTGGGATGGCCCAGGAGCATCTTAAAAAATCATTTGGCTAGTCCTCAAAATGTGGACAAACTGGTAAAATCCAGCTAGGAGACAGCGCATCCAGCCCATCTCATTCACAATAAATCCTCTGGCGTTTCCTAACAGCCGCAGCAGAGATGCCAGGAAAGGTGATTCGCTGACTAAAGTGCTGAATAATGAACCTGTGCCCTATTTATACACGGTGCACTGTGATTTCCTTAACAGTCGGCAAATGGGAACACAAAGGGAAGACACCATGGCCCACTAAACCACTCTCATTGTCTAGTTTATCACTCAGCTCTATCCCTTCCTTCCTCTTTAGGAAATGGGGGTACATAAATAAGTAATATAAAACTTGCAGAAAAATATTAAAATATCCAGACACTTTTGTAGCAATCAGCGTTTTTTCTCAGTGGCAGTAAAAAGCATTCTTACCTCCCTAATAATCCTCTCTCTAGAATTCTTATGCTGAACCTAGTATCCAGCCAGTGTGGCAAATTATTTGATCTGCTGGGTATACTCAAGTAGTTTACTAGCTAACTTTCTTTAGAGATTTTTTAAAAAAGGTTTTATCAATTTATTTGAGAGAGAGAGAGAGACAGAGCAGGGGGAGGGGCAGAGGGAGGGAAAAAGAGAGAGAGAGAATCTCAAGCAGACTTTCCACTGAGCAGGGTGCCCAATGTGGGGCTTGATCTCACAACACTGAGGTCATGACCTGAGTCAAAACCAAGAGTCAGATGCTTTACCAAATGAGCCACCCAGCCGTCCCCTAGACTTAAAAAAAAATAATTTACTGACAAATTTGGAAAGTGGTGAGGCTCTTTAGCAGTTTAAGGTTAATGTTACCAAGAACAGTCTGCTTCAAAGGAACACATATTGGAGCAAACGTACCCTTACTCCATCATCATCTTCACAAGTGTGCAGCCATGGGAGAACAGAAATTTACTGGAATAAATTTGATAGTGTAAATTCTACTATACACTAATAGTTCCTCAAAAGACACAGATGCTACTAAGATATTTCACTGGTAAGATTCTTTCCTCATCTCTGTCGCCTACATTTAAGGTTTGAGTGATTTCTCTTTCTAGGGCCACCCCATAATTTCTTTGTTGGTTAAAAATGTGTTAACATTTAAAGCATCAAATTAGATGGCTGGAGAACCGGCTAACTGACCCAAGTGCTCTGCCTTTCTCAATCCCCATATTCCCAAGAACATTTACCCTCTTTTCAACAAGCACCTAAAGAGGGGTTTTTTTTTAAGATTTTAAAAATATTTTTAATTTATTTGACAGAGAGGGAGAGAGAGCACAAGCAGGGGGAGTAGCAGGCAGAGGGAGAGGGAGAAGCTCCCTGCTGAGCAAGGGAGCCAGATGTGGGGCTCAATCCCAGGACCCTGGGATCATGACCTGAGCTGAAGGCAGTTGCTTAATCAACTGAGTCATGCAGGTGCCCCTTAAAAGGTATCTTAAAAGTATCTTACTGAGGGGATGCCTGGTCAGTTAAGTATCCAACTCCTGATTTCAGCTCAGGTCATGATCTCCCCACCCCTCCACATCAGACTCCCCGCTCAGTGGGGAGTCTCCTCAAGATTCTCTCTCCCTCCCCCTCAGTCCCTCCCCCACTCTCTAAAATTAATAACCTTTTTAAAAAAGTATCTGATGTGGGTTTAAATGCAAGAGTATCTACAAACACTGGTATGGCTTATAAATTACATAGAAGAATAGCAAGAAAAACGGTCCGATTGTCTATATAGTCTGTTCACTGGCTCGGTTTCAGGTATCCTGTCTGAAAGTGCATATACACATTTTCCCAGAAGCCGTCAGCTACCACTTCTTTTATTGTTTTAATAGCTCACTTCTCGGAATCTTAAACACAGACACACACTGGCAAAGTTCTTGGTTTCAAAAGAGTTGCTTAGGGCGACTGTACTGGAACAGACGCCAAAACAGTAATGATCTTACCTCTAAACACCAAAGACACTGACACACCCTCCTGCCGGCTATTCTCTGCCAAAAAGTACAGGGAGCGACGAAGCTCCCTGATGGAGAGAGAAAGAAGTTATTGCTTCATTTTATTTTATTTTTTTTTAAGATTTTATTTATTTATTTGAGATAGAAAGTGAGAGAGCATGAGCCCGGGTGAGGGGAGGGCAGAGGGAGAGGGATAAGCAGATTCCCCTGAGCAGGGAGCCCGATAGAGGGCTGGATCCCAAGACCCTGGTATCATGACCCGAGCTGAAGGCAGATTCTCAACCAACTGAGCCACTCAGATGCCCTTATTTCATTTTAAATGAATAGGGTTTAAAGTTATGAACTAGAATGAATTAAGAACATAAAAATTATTTTTCAGGGTTTAGTAAAATATTCAAAGATCTGATAGGGCCATGAATCTTTCTTTCTTTGTCATCATCATACAAGTTAATTATATTTACTTCATATAAAAATAGGAAACATTAGAGAAGCATAAAAATCATTAAGATACCTCACAATTGGGGCACCTGGATGGCTCAGTGGGTTAAAGCCTCTGCCTTTGGCTCAGGTCATGATCCCAGGGTCCTGGGATGGAGCCCTGCATCCTGCTCTCTGCTCAGCGGGGTGCCTGCTTCCCTTACTCTCTCTCTGCCTGTCTCTCTGCCTACTTGTGATCTCTGTCTGTCAAATAAATAAATAAAATCTTAAAAGAAACAAAAAGATACCTCACAATTGGGCCCCTGAGTGGCTCAGTTGGTTAAGTGACTGCCTTCAGCTCACGTCATGATCCTGGAGTCTTGGGATCAAGTCCAACATGGGGCTCCCTGCTCAGCAGGGAGTCTGCTTCTCCCACTGACCTCTCTCCTCTCATGCTTTCTCTCTCTCTCTCTCTCTCTCTAATAAATAAATAAGATCTTAAAAAAAAAAGATACCTCACAATTTCACTTCCTAAACATGTAAACATTTAGACTATGTGTGTTGGTAAACACATACATACATATGGATTCTTGTTTATTTATTTATTTATTTGACAGACAGAGATCACAAGTAGGCAGAGAGGCAGGCAGAGAGAGAGGAGGAAGCAGGCTCCCTGCTGAGCAGAGAGCCCGATGTGGGGCTCAATCCCAGGACCCTGAGATCATGACCTGAGTGGAAGGCAGAGGCTTTAACCCACTGAGCCATCCAGGCGCCCCTACATATGGATTCTGACATAGACATATAGACAAATCTTTCTTAGCCAAATGATATCATAAATTATATTTTGTTGTACAAATTGCCTTTATTACTTAACAAAAAATTATAACTCACCAAGTCAGTAATTAAGTATCTACTACATCACTGCTAATGGGAGCATAGTATTCTTTTTTTTTTTTAAGATTTTGTTTATTTATTTGACAGAGATCACAAGTAGGCAGAGAGGCAGGCAGAGAGAGAGAGGAGGAAGCAGGCTCCCGCCGAGCAAAGAGCCCGATGTAGGGCTGGATCCCAGGACCCTGGGATCATGACCTGAGCCGAAGGCAGAGGCTTTAACCCACTGAGCCATTCAGGTGCCCCAAGGGAGCATAGTATTCTTTAATGTGATTATACCATAAGTTATTTAGCAAATACTGTACGGTTGATGGAATTTTTTCTGACTTTTATAATCATAAGCAATTCTATATGAACCTCCTTCTACATACATTTTTCTGTATGTGTCTGATTAAACTTTAGGATAATTTCTCAGAACTGTAATTGACAGATCAAAAGTAATGTTTATTTACCTATTATCTATCTATCCATATTAGTGTTTAAATAAATAAAATTCTAAGTTACCCTGTAGAATAAGAGTGCTAATTCATATCCCATCATCAGTGGATGATCTCTCTTTTTCTCACAAGTTTGCCATCATCTGGAAATCGTTTTCAGAAAAATGAAAAATATAGAGGTGTTTCCAATCAGAGAGGCAATAATTTGTATTTCACTACTTTCAATGTGCTTTGCTTTATGAGTAAAGTTGTGTGCTCTCTATATGCTTATTGAGCATTTGTATCTTTCATTATTTGAATTGCCTTTACCCTTTTCTGATTTGTCGCTTCCTAACTGAATTGGAAGGCCACTCTTATTATATAAGTTATTAGAACTTTGTCAAAACTATTGCAAATACTTTCCCAAGGTAACCCAGAGTTCAGATGTGCCCTAATTTGGAGGGAGAAGTGGGCAGGGGGAATGAGACACAGTGTCCAAATAGCATTTTTGTATTTGTTCCATGCTTCAGACTACCAGGATACATGAGCTCCACATGTCTCTCCTACTGTTAAAAAAGTCTTTTCATGCAAAGACCTTACTGAATGTAACTATAGAGTTTTCATAGGTTAGATGGAAAAGAGATCCTTAGAGAAAAATCCCTAGTGGACATGTCTGTTCTTATTCATTATCAGCTCTATTTGGGGCTGAAACAGGGAATGACTTGCAAACAGCCTGGTTCATCTCTACTTGCTTCCTCAAACTTGTCTTAATGCTCAGTCAAACAAAGGCCCTCCAGTTAGGAAAACTCTCTCTCCTTAGAAGACAGCTCAGCAATCATCTCATTTTGAAAATGCCCTTTGGGGATATCATGTCTTGCCCAACTCCAGCAGTTTATCAGACTATTTCTTCCAATCTTTTTCTGCTGAATCTCCCAAGAGTATTAATTTTTCTTCAACGAGTTTCTGCAAATTTTTTGTCAGTTTTATTTCTAAGTATCTTCCTCTTTGCTGCTACTACAGTTTGTAATTTCTTACCACCACATTATTTACCCAACTATTCTTTATATATAAGAAAATGATTGATTTGTGTACATTTTTGGGTGAAATCAACCACCTTACTAATCTATCTCATTGCTGTAATAATATTCTCTTACTTATCTGTTTCTCTTAATACATTATTATCTGCCAGTAATGATTGTTGTGTCACCTTCTTTCAAATATATACCTCTTCGTACTTTCTCATATGTAATTATATTAGTCAGTACAAACAGGGAGTACAGTAGTGATGATAGAATTCTTCATCTGTCATGATAAAAATTACAAAGCTTCCATTAAAAATGATGTTGAATTTAATATGTTGTGTATATACATGTATATAAAATTTTAATGTCAATGTGAACTTCAGGACTTCATCAAGATAAAAAGCTCTGCACAGCAAAGGAAACAGTCAACAAAACTAAGAGGCAAGCCATGGAATGAGAGAGGATACTTGCAAATGACATTGCAGATAAAGGACTGGTATCCAAGATCTATAAAGAACTTCTCAAATTCAACACCCACAAAACAAATAAACCAGTCAATAAATGGGCAGAAGACATGAACAGACACTTCTCCAAAGAAGACATACAAATGACTAACAGACACATGAAAAAATGTTCATCATCAATAGCTACCAGGGAAATACAAATCAAAACCACAATAAGATACCATCTTATATCAGTTAGAATGGCAAAAAATTAACAAGGTAGAAAACAACAGATGTTAGTAAGGATGTGGAGAAAGAGGACCCTCTTACACTGTTGGTGGGAATGCAAGCTGGTATGGCCATTTTGGAAGAGTATAGAGATTCCTCAAAAAGGTGAAAATAGAGCTACCCTAGACCCACCAATTGCACTACTAGGTATTTACCCCAAAGATACAGATGTAATGAAAAGAAGGGATACATGTACCCTAATGTTCATAGCAGCAATGCCCACAACAGCCAAACTGTGGAAGAGCTGAGCTGCTCTTCAACAGATGAATGGATAAAGAACTGGTACATATATACAATGGAATATGACTCGGCCATCAGAAAGGATGGATATCCACCATTTGCACTGACATGGATGGAACTGGAGGAGATTATGCTAAGTAAAATAAGTCAAGCAGAGAAAGACAATTATCAATAGTTTCACTCATATACGGAACATAAGGAATAGCACAGAAGACCACAGGGGAAGGAAGGGAAAACTGAAGGGGAAGAAATCAGAGAGGGAGACAAACCATGAGAAACTCTGGACTCCAGGGAACAAACTGAAGTTTTCAGAATGGAGGGGGTGGGGGGGATGGGGTAGCAGGGTGATGCGTATTAAGGATGGCACCTGTAGTGATGAGCCGTGGATTTTATACCCAACAAATGAATCTTTGAACACTACATCAAAAACTAATGATGTAGTATATGGTGGCTGACTAAACATAATAATCAAAAAAAATTTTAATGTCAAAGAAGTCTTACCTTTGAGGCGTCTGGGTGGCTCAGTTCATTAAGTAACTGCCTTCGGCTCAGGTCATGATCCTGGAGTTCCAGAATTGAGACCCGCATGGGGCTCCCTGCTCAGCGGGAGTCTGCTTCTCCCTCTGACCCTCACCCCCTCATGCTTTCTCTCTCTCCCTCTCTCATTCTCTCTCTCAAATAAATAAATAAATTCTTAAAAAAAAAGAAAAAGTCTTATATTTTCCTATTACACTGATGGCTTGGGTTTCTTATTGGTATATTTGTTTTCTTTTTTTCTTTCTTTTTCCTTACTTAAAGAAGAATGTTGTGGGGGAGCTCAGTGGCTTGGTCTGTTAAGCATCTGCCTTCATTTCAGGTCATGATCCTAGAGTCCTGGATCGAACCTTGCATCAGGCTTCCTGCTTAGAGGGGAGCTTGCTTCTCTCTCCTTCTGCCTCTTCTCCAGCTTGTGCTCTCTCTCTCTCTCGCTCACTTTCTCTCTCAAATAAATAAAATATTTTTTAAAAGGGGGGGTTACACCTGGTTGGCACAGTCAGTTAAACATCTGCCTTCCGCTCTGGTCATCATCCCAGGGTCCTGGGACTGAGTCCCGCATTGGGCTCCTTGCTCAGAAGGGAGCCTGCTTCTCCTTATACCTGATTATACTCCGTTTCTCTCTCTGACAGATACATAAATAAAATCTTAAAAAAAAATCTTGGATTTGTCAGAATTTTTAAGATGTGAGTACAAGATTTGTCAAAGGCCTTTTTAAAAATTTTTTTAAAGATTTTATTTATGTATCTGTCAGAGAGAGAAAGAGCAGAAGCAGAGAGCGCTGTCGGCAGAACAGGCAGGGCAGGAGAGGGAGAAGCAGGGTCCCCACTGAGCAAGGAGCCATAGGGAACTGGATCCCAGGACCCTAGGATTGTGACCTGAGCTGAAGGCTGATGACCAACTGACTGAGCCATGCAGGCTTCCCTGTCAAAGGCCTTTTAGATACCAGTCTATTGATGAATACCAAATTTGAATTATCATTAAATATGCTTAGACAGCCATTTGCAGTGACATGGATGGAACTAGAGGGTATGATGCTAAGTTAGTCAGGGATGCCTGGGTGGCTCAGTCGGTTGGGCTGCTGCCTTCGGCTCAGGTCATAGTCCCGGCATCCTGGGATCCATCCCGCATCGGGCTCTTTTCTCAGCAGGGAGCCTACTTCTCTCTCCGCCTCTGCCTGCTTGTGCATTCTTTCTCTCTCTCTCTCTCTCTGACAAATAAATAAATAAAATCTTTAAAAAAAAATAAGTCAGTCAGAGAAAACAATTATCATATGATTTCACTGATAAGTGGAATTTAAGAAACAAAACAGAGGACCATAGGGGAAAAGAGGAAAAAATAAAACAAGATGAAACAAGAGGACCATAGGGGAAAAGAGGAAAAAATAAAACAAGATGAAACCAGAGGGAGAAAAACCGTAACAGACTCTTCATCATAGGAAACAAACTGAGGGTTGCTGGAGGGGAGGGGGATAGAGGGATGGAGTAACTGGGAGATGGGCATTAAGGAGGGTATGTGGTGTAATAAGCACTGGGTATTCTATAAGATTGATGAATCACAGGCCTGTATCTCTGAAACCAATAGTACATTATATGTTAATTAATTGAATTTAAATTTTAAAAAATGTTTAAAAATGGGGAAAAATACGCTCAGACATGCTCATGCACTGTTCATTCTATTTTATTGATCTATAAGTCATTTCTTTTTTTTTTTTTACAGATTTTTATGTATTTATTTGACAGAGAGAGAACACAAGTAGGCAGAGAGGCAGGCAGAGAGAGAGGAAGGGAAGCAGGCTCCCTGCTGAGCAGAGAGCCCAATGCGGGGCTCGATCCCAGGACCCCGGGATCATGACCTGAGCCGAAGGCAGAGGCTTAACCCACTGAGCCACCCAGGCGCCCCTATAAGTCATTTCTAATACCAATACCATGCAAGTTTATTCTTTGAGCATTTTGACACATTATAATTGCTAATGACATGAGTTTCTTTATTTCTCTAAGGTTTTCTTGGCTAATGTGGCTCAATATTCTAATCATTATTTATATTGCTATCATGTAGATAGTAAAAATTAATAAAATAGAAAATAGTACAATTAATAAAATAGAAAATAATACAAAATAATAATAATACATAAAATAATTTAAAAATTATTTTAAAATCAAGTACCACAAATTCTAGGGGAAGCAGAAATCAATATGAGCTTAAGAAGTGATGGACAACTTAATAAAAGATTTTTTTTTCTAGTTAAAGAAGAGGATAGGAGAAGGGGAGAGAATTAAATTATAGGGTGATGAAGAAGGCAGATATGGTAATTAAGGGTTATGCAGTTTAGGTTGAAATATGTTTGTGTAGGAAATCACCCTTGTTCCACTATAAGAAGGATGTCTGTGAAGAAAAACAATTTGTTATTTAGCCAAATAGTTACCAGAATAAGAACTGAGGAATTATAGTAAGATAAGGAAATAAAATCTAATGCAATAATGATACTGGGTCAAGGAAGAATGAATAAAAATTTTAAAAATCTTACAAAGTGAATAAAAGTATTACCAAACCAGAAATTTCCCGTAAACATGTTTTGAGTTATTTTCTTTTCCAAGGAGTTTATTGTTTTATTTAAATATAATAGTATAAATCTCTGAAAACATCTAACATCATAGTGGTGGAGAGAGGATGAGTGATTCCTTTAAGTTCTAGGGAAGTGAGCAGAGATAATTAATTATATGGATGAAGTTTAAAGAAGGTCTTCACAATACGCTCCCCCATAACCCTTCCATCTTTCTCATCCCAAGCTGTCCACGTTACATTGAACTCCTTGTACTTCTCAGGAGACACCTCATCTTACCCATTCCCCGACCCTCTAGCATCTACCCCCTTTTCCTCTAAATACTTATTCCCAAAGTGCAGGCATAGAATTCAAAAAACTTCTTCCCTGTCCTGTACCTCAGTCTGGGATAGGCATCATTCTCTGGGCTCCTGTCGGACCTCAGGCAAACTTCTCCAAATCCCTGGTTTTCTTGACCATAAAAGGCACCTTAATTGTTCATTTAGCACTTAACATATAGAGAGCATTTTTTTAAATTATGAAACAAAAATTAACTCTTTTTAGAAAATCTTGAGATTCAGGGTGCAAACTCTTTACTGCACTTACTTTTCACAACTCAGTGTGGTTAAAATGTCACACGACGGCTGCAAATCAAGCGAGCTCTCCTCTTCCTGTACTGTCTATAAAGATTAGGTAGGAGAAGGAGTCCAAGTCAGTAAGGATCAGAAGAAGGGAATCATAAAGTTGGAAAGGCCCACGAAAATCATTCATCCAGTGGTTTCTAACCCTGGCTGAGCTTTTAATAAAATGCCAATGCCTGGGTCTTATCTCAAAGGAATCTGACTTAGCTTGTCTAGTGTGGCCAAGCAGTAGTATTTTTGGAGTTCCCCAGATGCTTCCAATATGCACCCAGGATTGAGAACAACTGATATAATCCTACTCCTTCATTTCATTTGATGAGGCTAACATGACAGGTAAAGTCGCTTGGTTGGGTAGAGAGGAGACACAATGAAAATAACCATGGTGCCTTGACATACAATATAGTTCTTTTTCCATGAAATCACACTTAATAATAAATTATTTCTGTAAAGGTGAGGAAATAAACCCTGTAAAGTCTAATGATACTCCATGATTCATTAGAGAAAGCATGATGAGGAAATCAACAGATGTGTAAGAACCTGCTTGCTTAAGATGAGCACTATGGGTGAGATTAGCTGGACGGAAAGTAAATCAGCCACCAGCTGCGTGTGGTAGCACTTCAAAATAAATGTAATGAGAAGCAATTTGAAGCAAGAAAAAAAAAGGATTCCAACTGCCTGGCAAAGGCAGATTCTGTGCAGGAAATAACTTGGCTGAATAAATAGAACTAGTTAAGACTAGATTATACAAATATGATTTATTTCTAATTCAGACAAAGCTGAACTCTACAGCAACTCCATCTACTTATAATTTCCTCTCTGTGTAAATCTGTTGCTGGTAATAAGCATGTATATACAGCTTTCTACAAGCCTTATCCTTGACAAAGAGAAGTAAGAGAGGACTTTCAGGTTCGCAGGAACTGAGAATGGAAACCACATGGGTGCAAGAGGTCAAATTTCTCTTGGATTTATCTTCCAAACTTAGAATATTTAAAAAGTTAAACTGAGAATGACAATGAGGAAGGTCAATGGAGGAGACAGATTAATATTTATTGGCAGAGGAGCAAGGGACAGAGGGAGCAGGTGGTGCTGTTTTGTTTCCCCACTGCAGTTCCAATCTCCATCCTCAAGTCAACTCTATTTCCAGATGGTCCTTCAGTTCCAAGACTCAAAGAAATAGTCTTATCCAGGATAAAAACTACTTGCCTTATTGCTTGAGTTTTATTTTCATAATCATTTTATACTATTTCTCAACTTTTTAAACATATCTTTCTTCTTTCCAATTTTTAAAATGTATTTTTTTTTTTTTTTTGAGAAAGAGTGAAAGCAAAGGAAAATCACAGGGAGAGAGGGAGAAGCAGACTTGCCACTGAGCAGGGAGCCCAATGTAGGCTCCTGAGATCATGACCGGAGCCGAAGGCAGATGCTTAACTGATGGAGCCACCCAGGAGCCCCAAGCGTAAATTCTTTTACTATATGGTCCTTTCTCAGTTTGTGATCCTGATCACATAGCAAGTAATATAATTTTCTGCTCCATACAAACTTTTAGAATATTTGCCTTAGCTTCTTATTTTTATATACACACATACATCATAGATTTCCATTTTTCATTTCAAGTTGAATTTTTGGGCTAAGGATATGTGATACACGGCCCAAATTAGTGAAACTTAGGAACTAAAAAACATGCTATAGTCCAGGAAGGATAATGCCATTTGGGTTCTTATCATGCTCTAAACTAGTACAAAGATCAATACTTAGGCATCACAAACAGAAGGATAAAACACTGTAACATAAAGACTGTTGTCAGAAAATAGGTTATATATATCACAGATAAGTTGTAACCTTTATTTTCACTGTATTAAATTAACTTCTAGTTATTTCAAAGGCTGGCTGGTCACTATGTAGGTTGTGAAGACCCTTTCCATATCTGTCTCCTTTCAGTTACTTCTTCATGAGACAAACAGGAGTGGAAGGGAGGAGAAAGTAAATCTTTAACCCAGCTCAGATGTCTCCTTTTAGCAGCTTTCATAAATATTAGAGTAATTTGGATGAAGGATAACCAATGCTTGAGACTTAGAAATTATCCATAGATGTTACTTATCCAGGTTCTCATAATGGAAAACTGCCAATTTTAAGAACAATTCAAATCAATATATTTTGTTACTGAGCCATGTGTTTCACAAACTCAGATCTCAAAGCTACAGTTCCATTTTAGATCCAATTCAAATGTCAGCCACACAGAAACACCCCCCACCCAACGTGACATCCCAGACCCTTCATGATAAACCTGTGAGAAAACAGAGGCCTAAAAGACTTTCAAGATTTTCTGTACTCAAAGTCACTTAAATATTAATATTTAATTAACAAAAACACAACTTTTATGGTCTAAATAAATTTTTCTTAAAAAAAAAAAAGACTTTCAATCCTGCTATCTACCACCCACTTATCAGTTTGTTTTGAAAAATTCAAATGGTTCCAGTTTCAAAGTGAATCTGATGCAGTGATAGGGAAACTCACCACCAAAATGCACTTCTTCACTTTTATGCCTTAATCCGTAACTTTTCCATTTTCCCCTAACAGAATCCAAGGAAAACTCTTAGATTTTTTTACACTTACCCTCCTGTAATCTCCCCCTTCCATTCTCCCCACAAGTTACAATGGTACTTAATAATGAATTGCGAACTTTTTGGGTTGTTATTTCCCTTTTTAGGTATTTGGAGTTTTTTTAATAGTTTTTTTTTTTTTTTTTTAAGATTCTATTTATCTAGAGGGAGAGAGAAAGAGCACAAGTGGGGGGAGCGGCAGGCAGAGGGAGAAGCAGGCTCCCCACTGAGCAGAGAGCCAGATGTGGGGCTCCATCCCAGGACTCTGGGATCATGACCTGAACCAAAGGCAGACGCTTAACCGACGGAGCCATCCAGGCGCTTCCCCTTTTAGGTATTTGAAACTTGTAGGACCTCCCCAGTTACTAATCTTTCATCAAAGTTTACACCTTTAAATAAGTATATTCACCTCTGACTTGTAAAATTGTCAAGATCTGTGATAAAGTAGGCAGAGAGGCCTGACTATATGAAACACCTATCAAGTGTTAGCTATTATTTTTACTGTTCTCCCTTACGTTCTCTATATTCAGTGTCTTACACGAAGAGGCTCAAGGAATTAAGTAATAAATGAAAGCTTCAAAAGAGTAGTAAAAAACAAACAAACGGGTGTTCATTTCAGAACTTCCTTCCTAATTAAGCAGGATCCTCAAGCCATCTTCTCTGAACCTTGATTGCACTGCACTTTTAGTTTGTGAAGAGGTGGCTTAAATGAATCCATTTGAACTATTAAACTTACACTAATTGAGAAAATTCATAACCCTAGAGAGAGCTCTGACAAGCATGAACTAACATAGCAAGGATGTCCTCAAACTCCAGGGGTGTGAAATCTTGTTTGGAAGAAAGTAGGGAGTCTCTCCCGCTTGTGGTGGAAACACCACATGGGAGGAAAATTAAAACCTTGTGTGACAAACGAACAAACAAACAAAAAGGGGTCTGTAAGAGGGTCTGGAAATCCACTATTCCAAATCTTCATTTAGTTTCTAAAACATCTGGGAGCCACTGAAGACTTCAGAGAACAGTGATCTGATCAGAATACTCTCATGAATATCTGTAAGGAGGTAAGCCTTGTCACTTGGAAGAGAATCGATGATGGAGAAGGTAAATGATAAAATGTTCATCACTTGAACTACTACTAAAGTTGTTCACTGGTAGCTATTACATGTCTCAAATTGTTGTAGAAAGTGTAGCTTCTAATAGGAGATGGAAAACCAAGTGTTTCATTGGTAAATCAACTAAAGAATAAAGAATTTATGGAGACATAACACCCAATTGAGAATGCACCAATCTTTTGTTCTCACACAAACACACTATCTCCCAAATGCACAATTTTTTAGGTGCAAAATATTTTTTAAAAGATTTTATTTAATTGAGACAAAGGGAGAGAGCCAGAGAGAGAGAGCGTACAAGTCGAGGGGGGAGCACAGGGAGAGGGAGAAACAGACTCCCAGCTGAGCAGGGAGCCCAACTCGGGGTTCAATCCCAGAACCCTGGGATCATGACCTTACCCGAAGGCAGATGGTTAATCGACTGAACCATTCAGGTGCCCCCAGATGTAAAATATTTAAAATTCATTTTATTTTGGGCATTTCAGGCTCTGACCTAGGACTTGGGACTGTGTGAGCAACACAGTCTTTTTGAGCAACCTCCAGCAAACGATGTAACTGACTTTACTCTAAATCTTAGGTATTTCAGAAACAAGCTTTGAAATCACTGGCACACGCAAACGATCTTTAATCTTTAGGATTCTTGCTATGCTCCAAAAAGGTTTCTCTTGATTCATTCTGATTTGTTGTACAATTAAATGTTGTTTTCCCAGATCTTTGAGGGAATTTTTTTTTTTTGTAGATTGCAGTGCTCCAGATAATTGTATGACCATTTCTTTAAGAAACACCAATTTTTTTAAAGTTTTATCTATTTTGTATAAAAATATGAGTTGCATTAACTACTTCCTTGCTTTCTTTTTGTTTGTTTGTTTTAAAGATTTATTTATTTGAGAAAGAGAGCAGGAGCTTGTGAAGGGCGCAGGCAGAGGGACAGAGAATCCTAAATTGACTCGGTGCTGAGCACGGAGCCTCATGTGGGCCCCATGTGGGCCTCAGCTAGATCTCAAAACTTTTGAGATCTTGACCTGAGCCAAAGCCAAGAGTTGGATGATTAACTGACTGTGCCACCAAGGTGCCCCTTTTCCTTAAGCAGAGTGTGCTGAATGTGATTTAATGCTTTATTGATGACTCAGAACCATAATAAACACCTTCATTATCATGGTGAGCTGAGATTCAATGATGTGTGACCCAACCACCAAAGGAAGAAAATGTAAGAAAAGCCTACATACACATACATACACATACACATAAGAGATTGTTTGCTTTCCAACTATTCATTTCACCACTGAACAGGGTGCCCCACTTGAGGAAGGACAGCAGCAAAGTAGAGCATCTAGGAAAGCCAGGATGGTGAGTGGCCTTGAAATAGGGTCAAGTCAGGGGAATGATTGAAAGAAGAATTAGAGACTTCACATACAGAGAGAAAATTTAGAAAAGATAAATATTTAAATGTTGGTAGTGTTATGAAGATACCTTAGCTATAAATCGCAAATACCTCAATCAGAGAACCAGGAACAATGGGTAAAAATTATTACAGGGGAGCATATTTTGGTTCAATATAAAAGGAACTCATCTTTGTAATTTGCTTTGTTTCACAATTCATATGCAAGATCCTATTTAGTTTCACAGGTAATAGAAAGATGAGCTACATAAGCACCGGCTTCCCAAATGAGGCAATAGACTGCTGCAGCTAGAACAGAGAGTATGCGAGGTGGGAAGCAGAGAGAATGGAAAAGTAAATGGAACCAGACAACGAGGAACCTGGAAAGCCAAGCTGAGGATTCTAGATTGTTTTAAATAGGCAAATTGGTGGGTGGGGGTGGGGGGGAGGCGTGGTCACCTGAGGGATTCAGTCAGTTAAGCATGAGGCTCTTGATTTAGGCTCAAGTCGTGATCTCAGGTTCATGAGACTGAGTCTGGAACTGGGCTGCACACTCAGTGGGGAGTCTGCTTCTCTCCCTCTCTCTCTCTCCCTTTCCCTCTGCACCTCCCCACCCCTCGTACACACTCTTGCACATTAGTAAATAAATCTTCAAATAAACAAATAAGCAATTGGGAGTGATAAAGCATTTTAAAATCCTTTATAACTCAAATTTTATTTAGAAAAATAATTATAAAACAAGTTCATTGTTAAAAATTCAAAGACAGCAAAATATGATATGTATAGAGTGAAAGCTGACCATCAAACCCAATTCCCAGGGGTACACATAAACAATTGAGCTTCTATCTTTACTTAACCTTTTTGTGGCTCAGGTTCTTCTTCTACAATAACAGATAATAATAGCACCTATTTCATAGCGGTGTTATGAGGATTAAATGAATAATAGCCAACTCCATGAAGGCAAGGATTTTGTCAAGGTCAGAGATTCTCAACCTTTGCACTACTGGCATTTCAGGCTGACTAATTCTCTGATGTGAGGAGCTGTCTTGTGTGTTGTAGGGTAAGCAGCAGCAGCCTTGGCTCCTACCCACTAGATGCCAGCAATCCCCCGATACATACATTCTCGTGACAACAAAAAATGTTCGCAGACATAGCCAACTATCCCCTGGGGGGCAAAATCACCCCAAGCAAGAACCACTTGGTTTCATTTACTGCTGAATGCCTATCACTTAGCACAGCATGTAACGCTTATCTCCTAAATGGAATGAATGATACATGTAAAGATCCTTGAACAGTGCAGGCACATAAGAAGCCCTCAGTTAACCGCTAGCACTGCTAGCTATTTTTATTATACCATTTTCCTGCAAGACTATGCCACATTTAACTATTTCAGCATAAATGAGGTCATATTATGTGTACTTCACTGCAATTTGCAACTTTTCACTAATGATATGTATTAGACACTATTTTATGTCACCATGAACAAATGTAGCTCTATCACAGTCATTTTCTTTTTTAATTTGAATTCCAGTATAGTTAACATTGGGTGTTATATTAGTTTCAGGGGTACATTACAGTGATTCAGCAGTTCTACATACTACTCAGTTCTCACCAAGATAAGTGTACTCGTAATTGTCTTCACTTACTTACCTCAGTCATTTTCAATGAAGTCATAGCATTCTCATGTATGGGATATATCCTATCTTACCAATTCACTTGTTCAATTCACTATTGATGGATATTTAGGTTAATTCCAATTTATTACTATTATAAATAATGCTGCAAAGAACTTTTCCATCAAGAATTTTTAGCAATGTTATGATACAATCTGAGCGATGCAATATATTATGTTCTAATTTTAAAAGAGGTTCTGTATTTAGGATTCTCCAAAGAAACAGAAATAATGAGAGAGAGAGAGGCAGATTTTAACAAATTGGCTCATGTCATTATGGAGAATGGCAAATCCAAAATCAACAGGGTGGGCCAGTAAGCTACAGACCCTGAGAAGAGCCAATGTTTCAGTTCAAGTCTGAAAGTCATCTTCTGTGGAATTCCTCTTGCTCAGAGGAGGTCAGTCTTTTGTTCTAGTCTGGCCCTTCAACAGATTAGATGAGGCTCACCCACATTCTAGAGAGCAATCTACTTTACTCAAAGTCTACCACTTAAATGTTAATTCACCCACAGGGTGCCTGGGTGGCTCAGTTAAGCATGTGACTATTGGTTTTGGCTCAGGTCATGATCTCAGGGTCATGGGATCAAGCCCCACATAGGTCTCTCCCCTCAAGGCAGAGTCTGCTTGGGAATCTCTTTCCTTCTCTCTCTGTCCCTCCCCCTGCTTGTGCTCTCTTTCTCTCTCTAAAGAAAAAAAATTTAAATAAGATATTAATGCATCCAAAAACACTCTCACAGAAACATCCAGAATAATATTTGACCACATATCTAGGCACCACCACCCAGCCAAGCTGACATATAAATTGTCGACAGACTTTTGTCAACCAGAGAGACTCTCCTAAGTGGCAACATATAAGTAGAGGTTACCTAAGAGAAAACAGCAGAGATGAACCATGAGCTGACTAGGGTGCTGGACTGGATGACGTGTATGCTCATCTGGGATTCTGAGTCAAGACTGTGGAGATACCTTCTAGGAAGAGTTAACGCATGTCTTCGTGGCCGTAGACTAGTGTATTCTTGCAGTTTATGTGCCTATTCTTTAGAATTCTTCTACCGGGAGCCTGGCTGGCTTAGTCGGTTGAACGTCCGTCTTCGGCTGAGGAGGATCCCTGACCGGGGGCCTGGGACCAACCGAGTTCTTCACTGGGCTCCCTTCTCAGTGGGGAGTCAGCTTCTCCTTTTCCCTCTGCCCCTCCCTCCTGCTAGTGCTCTCTCCTTCTCAAATAAACAAATTCTTTAAAAAAAAATAAAAATAAAAAGTAGAATTCTCGGGGCACCTGGGTGGCTCAGTGGGTTAAAGCCTCTGCCTTCAGCTCGGGTCATGATCTCAGGGTTCTGGGATCGAGCCCCACATGGGGCTCTCTGCTCACCAGGGAGCCTGCTTCTTCCTCTCTCTCTCTCTCTGCCTACTTGTGATCTCTGTCAAATAAATAAATAAAATCTTTAAAAAAAAATTAGTTCAGAGTCATGAAGTAAGGTTAGATGTTCAGGGAGAGGAAGAAATCCACTATTTAAAAATGTACCACTGTTTATTTTTAGCTACCACTTTTTAGCATCTAGGCATTAAACTACACTATGCTTAGGAGTTCAGGGTATTCTATAACCTGTCATCATTCTCTCACTGCAGGAAGCCCATCATTAACCTTTCCATTAATTCTATATCTTTCAGGTCTTCCTAAATCAACACCTACTCTAAATTACTACTTAAATTAAACCCTAGTTTTACATCTACATTCTCTCTGTTTTAGTCTGAAAAGCCTACAAGCTTTTCTGTTTAGTCCCCATTTCTGCCTCACTCCAGAATCTGGCTCGAAGCCTGGACTTTCTCAAATCCAATCGCTTGCAAGCAAATCCTCTATCAAACAGCTCTCTCACATGTCTGTGTATTAAAAATAGCTAATATGACTCACCAACGCATCTTACTTACTCAAACTAAAGGGCAGCCCTTGTGCCCCAGGGATGGAAGACTGGAGGAGGGAAACGTGTGAAGAAGAGCACCCAATATTCAGAAACAATTTTCTAAATTTTATACTGATGTTGAATTTGTCCTGGTATTTCCATCAGGAAACATATCTACAAGTGATTTAATGTGGAATTATTCTTTTTTTAGCTGATTTTCCCAGAGAGTTATATTTTTCTTAAACGTCTGATTTGGCTAATATGGCACTGGCATGTTTATTCATGGATCACCCTGTTTAGACTAATATTAGAATAATGGCCTTGGCTTCAAAAATGGCTTTTGTCAAACTCTCTTCTGTCTTAACATTCTGAGATAACCTTGTCATCTGTTCATTCCTTCATTCAAGAATCATTATTGAATACTTTGTATGGTGTGCAGGGATGCTATGTTCCCCAACTCCAGAGAGCATCATCCTCAGACACTCTGGAGTTGAGTTTGTGGGGAGGAGGGCATTCCCTGTGGTTGTATATTTACTGGCGGGGATAAAAAAGGTATATATGACATAGTCACCTAGCCTAGGCCCCCCACGAGGATTAATAAATCTTTTTTTAAAACAAGTAGATTACTCTGCATTCATTGCATTATTTATTCATATAGGCTGGTCATTTGGTTTTTGGGTTTTTTTTGTTTTTTTTGTTTGTTTGTTTAAAGATTTTATTTATTTGACAGACAGAGATCACAAGTAGGCAGAGAGGCAGGCAGAGAGAGAGGGGGAAGCAGGCTCCCTGCCTAGCAGAGAGCCCTGATGCGGGGCTCTATCCCAGGACCCTGAGACCATGACCTGAGCCGAAAGCAGAGGCTTTAACCCACTGAGCCACCCAGGTGCCTTTAGGCTGGTTATTTGTTAATGAATAGTCTAAGTTTTGGTTTTCTTGGTGCAGACACTCTCTATCCCTGATGCAAAAGTACATATAGTAATTAACATAAGCACAAAACAGGCAGAGATTTGAAACTAACTATACACTAGGCAATAAAAACGCTGACTTTCACATGAAGTTTCTATGTTGTAAAGTGTTGATAACTCTATCAACCAATGGAATAAAGTCCAGCCCTGTCCAGCTGTGTCAACACAGGTGATGACGTGACCTTCATAAATGGCAAAAAATCAAGTTTGATTGTCATTTTCATTCCTTGTATTTTTTTTAATCAAGCTATAACAATAGAAAAGTTGCTTCTCTTTAATAAAAACAAGCCAGGAAGGTCATACGATCTAGTCACGAGAGATTTATTTGTAATCATTTGTAAAAAAAAAAAAAAATTCCTTCAGTAAGAAAACTTTTTTTCCTTATAGTAACTGACCTTTGTCTTAATTCTTTTTCACCCCGTCAAACATTGCTAAGACTTAACATAACTACTTCCCTTAGTTGCATCAAAAATACCTTGTGACTCAGGTAGAAATAATTCTTCAAGCAGAACAATTTATACGACTTGCCTTTTACCATCCATTAAACAGCTTTTTATGTTGGACCTACTTGTAATGTGTATTAATATCAGCTTGTAAGAGGAAACGACATTCAGCATTTTCACTGATTTATAAGAAGAAAATGACTATTTCATGGGTAGTAGCACCTGGGTGGCTCAGGGGGTTAAGCTTCTGCCTTCAGTCTGGGTCCTGATCTCAGGGTCCTGGGATCAAGCCCCACATTGGGATCTCTGGTCAGTGGGGAGCCTGCTTCCCCCACCCCCTCTGCCTACTTGTGATTTCTGTCAAAAGAATAAATAAAATCTTTAAAAAAAAAAAAAAGAAATGACTATTTCAAATAACCGTCACTCAACACTGGTCTGTACTGAGTGCTGGAAGGAGGTGAATACAAAGATGAACAAGACCCTATCTGTTCTCTCTATATGCACACTCTGGTGCCTGACACCCATGTAGGCTCAAAAGCCAATCTAACAGGGGTTATAACCACGGATTAAACCGAGAGCTTTGAGACTATTGGAAGATTAACTCCAAATGAGGGATTCAAACATGTGTGTAGCAACCACGTGGGGATGTCAGAGGAAGGGGAAAACAAGGAGATTTGAGAATGAAGAGAAAGTTTTGAGAAATTTAAGCATGGGAGTCTGGTTGCAGCAGTCAGACTTAACCCACGTAAATCTTATGTTCCCTTAGGACAGTTTCATGCGTTCTCCCTGTTCCATACAGGGTACAATCTAAATTGTATGATTTCAGTCTACAAAAACCTCCCCTGACATACCTTCTGTTGCTGGTCCTCTTGCCCATTCCATTCCTGTCTGAGGACTTCACTTCCACCAGACTTTCACACTGACCTCACAACATGCCTACCACCTTGGTTGTTTCCCATAAATTCTACCACAAAGATGGAATCCCTCCCCATTCTTCTCCAGATATGCAATTTATACACTCAGCATTTATTCAAATTATGTGTGTTTGTATAAATTACTTTTTTTTTTTTTTTAAACTGAAGGCCTAGTGTGTGTTAAGCAGTGTGTAAGATGCAGTTACACCAGATCAGATCACTACTACTCAGGGAATTTATAACTCATTTAAATCCTATCTATCCTCTGAGAGAACTTCTCCAGACCAGCCTGGCTCCTGAAATTCTATGTGTTCAGAAATGTCACTACCAGGGTGCCTGGGTGGCTCAGTTGGTTAAACGTCTGCCTTTGGCTCTGGTTGTGATCCCAGGGTCCTGAGTTCAAGGCCCACGTTGGGCTCCATGGTTAGCTGGGAGACTGCTTCTCCCTCTCCTTCTGCCCTTCCCCCTGCTTGTGATCTCTCTCTCTGTCAAATAAATAAGATCTTTAAAAAGAGAGAGAGAGAAAGAAATAAATGTTCATACCAATTACATGAAGGATTTAAACTGTTTCCAACAGGTCTCCTTTTTCTTGAAATGTTATATGAAATATTTATTATTGTTTACTTTTCATCTTAAATAATTTTGAACTCTTTCAGAAGGAGCATCTGTTTCTTTAGTAGCAATAATTAAAATATTTTCTATATTATAGATGCTATAGGTGCTCAACAAATAATTGGCACACACAAATGAAATTAATGACCACAAATATTCTATATTATAAATATTTTAAGTAGAAACCTATGTATTACAAGTACATAGAATAATATATATATATATGTATAAATATAATGGACCAGTTAAGATGTAGTGATTTTATCTGCATTTCTAATTTCATGAACCAGTAATTTCTTTAATGCATATATGTGTATGTATATATATAACAAAAGTTTATTTTCCTAATTAAGATTCCTTCAAAAATCCATCATTATATAAATTATATTATCATAAAGTTGTGTGAAAAATTTGTTACTCTGCCATCAGATTTTCATAAAGCTGAAAAAGAAAAATCAATTTTCCTTAAAGTGGAAACATTATCTCAGAATAAAGAATAAGCTTTTAAATTGAACAAACATGAAAAAAATCACTACAGCTTCTTAATTACGTTTATTTTGCCATTTACTTTTTAATTTTGCCACTTAAATCATGTAAGAAAACTACAGAAATTTGGAAGAAAGTAAAAGCTAGAACCAAAAAGGTCATAGTATTATGGGTTGAGTGATTATTTCAATATTCCTTGTAAAAATCCTACACAGTAGGTCTCAGTAAGCTCCAGTAACCTTCAACCACCCTGCTCAGAGAAGTTAAATAACTTGCCCAAACAAGTTCCCTAAAATACAATATTTAAACCCAGGGGTTTGTGACATCAAAGTCGCTGCTTTTTTTTTTTTTTTTCCTCCCCGCTACCCCAAGTAGGCTCCACGCCCAGCACAGAGCCCAACACGGGGCTTGAATTCACAACCCTAAGATCAAGGCCTGAGCTGAGATCAAGATTCAGAAGTTAATCAACTGAGCCACCCAACTGTTCCAGAGTCCAGGCTTTCTGTCTGGTAGCAGTGCAGTACAGAGAAACTTCGAGGAAGTGGTGGCATTTTAAGTTGAGCCTCTAGGGAGTGCTCAGTTTCCAGGGACAGAGAGGGTAAAACACTCCCGTGTAAAGAAGAAACTGTGCTAAGACGTGCTGCAGAGAATATGGTGGTTGCTGTGGTTAAGTAACCCCTCTCGGGACTGGAGGAATTCATTCCCGAACAGCTGGCAGGTTGGTGGGTGATGGCAGTGGGGGATTTGCTATCAGAACCACCTCACCCAGGGGCAGCTCACACAGATAACTGCTTACTGCAAGATGAAGGCCTAAGCCCCTTGCTCAAGGTGGGAAAATTCTAAAGGGTCACCCAGCTCCAGAACTCTGTTATAACTGCATCTCCCCCATTTTCTGCCCAATGCTATTTTCTTCGCTCCTCGATAAACTTTCTACATGCAAGTTTCCATCTCAGGGTCTATTGCCCAGGAAAGTAGCCTAAGGCAGTAAGAAATAACAACAATAAACAAACACAGTATGGTATACAACAACATAAGAGGGAGATAAAGTTCTGCTTGGAGAAAACCTTGAATTTCATGCAAAGGAATCTGGACTTTATCCTGTGGAACATTGGCTTCCAGAGTGGCTTGAAGAATACTCGGGTACAGGAAGAAGATAGTCATTCATTCATCTACTTATTTGAGGGAGAGAGAGCAAGATAGCATGAGCAGGGTGAGGGGTAGAGGGAGAAGCAGGCTCTTGGCTGAGCAGAGCCTGATGCAGGGCCCGGACACAGGGCTCAATCCCAGGATTCCGGGACCAAGACCTGAGCCTAAGGCAGATGCTCAACTGACTGAGCCACCCAGGCACCCCGAAGATAATTTATGTGGAGGCCGAGAAAAATCAAGGCCATCCCGCCTCAGGTTTAGCCTTAGCATAAGTACAGCCATCTTAGCTCCGGCAGCCATCTCAGGCCCCAGTGCCCGAGAGCTGAACTTTCCCCCACCCTGCTTTAGTAAGCCCCACCCTGCTTTGGTTCCAGAAACCCCCACCCTGCTTTGGTTTCAGAGACCCCCACCCTGCTTTGGTTCCAGAGACCCCCACCTGCTTTGGTTCCAGGAAGCCCCACCCCAGCTTTGGTTCCAGAGACCCCCACCCTGCTTTGGTTCCAGGAATCCCCACCCTGCTTTCATAACAGGAACCCATAAATACCCCTGCCTTAACTAAGCTCGGGGTCCAAGTCCCTACTACCCTGTGCCGGGTATACTTGGGCCCAAACTTAAGCTTGTCAAATAAACCCTCGTGTGACTGCATCGGTGCTTGGCTCCTTGGTGGTCTCTCGGACGCAAAAACTCGGGCATAACATTTATTTACTGTTACTCCTATTTTTATAAATGTCTACTCTTCTCTGTTTTATGATACAGATAACATATTAGTAAAGTAGTACAAACACAGATACTTTGGTGTGTGCTCTAATTTTTTTAAATAGATGCGTGCAATCAAAAATTGAAACCAGTTATTAACATTGGGAATGTCCATGAAGTTTTGTTTTAGTTTGTTTTTTTTAAAGATTTTATTTATTTATTTGACAGGCAGAGATCACAAGCAGGCAGAGAGGCAGGTGTCCCGCTGAGCAGAGAGCCAGATGTGGGGCTCCATCTGAGGACTCTGAGATCATGACCTGAGCTTAAGGCAGAGGCTTTAACTCACTGAGCCACCCAGGTGCCCCTTGTTTTTGTTTTTTGAGTTGAATTAGAAGAGTGGGTCTCAACCTTCAACCCAGCAGAATTACCTGGGAACTACTAAACAATTAACATGACCAGACTCCACCACAAACCAATCGTGTCATTCTCTGGGTGCAAACAAACATCAATATTTTTCTTTGCCCTTGATGATTCTGAAAAAGGACAACTACCTCCGTGTTGACTTCAAAATCCCTAATTGATTAAGTTTTTCCTTCCAGCTTATCTTCCAACTCAGGCAAATGACCCAATGGGCAAAGTGTCCTCTGATGGGAACCAAAGCTACCACCTTCAAGCAGTAAGAACTGCCCTGAGCCAGCAAGACCCACGTGGACTGACCCCAGGACAGTGATGGATTTGGCCTTTACTGCCCACCTGCATGTACCCACCCACCTATGCCACACATTTTCCTTATATAAACCTGGAAGTGTCATCAGCACTTTGGAGACAATTTTTGAGATGCTAATCCACTGCCTTCCTGGTGTTGGCCTCACTGAAATAAATCTCTTTCTTGCTTCACTACCACCTGCTTCTCTGCCTTTGGATTTTGCCAGAGGCAAGTGATGGAACCTGGTCTGTTTGGGAACACACACCCCCACCCCTGCCCGGAGCCAGGTACTCCTGCACCCCTGCGTCCCAGTTACAATTCTAATGTTCTGGGGTTAAGAACCACTGAATCAGACCTACAATCAAGTTTGATCTGAATTAGCCAATAAAACATTATAGTTACAAATTCAAACTTAAAGATCCTAAAAAATAACCATCTAGTTACAGAGGAATACAAGCTGAAGATTTAAGGAATGCTTTCACCTTAAGTATAAGGTCTGCATTGGAAATAAATGTGGTTATTCTCTCCACATTTTATGTTTACTTCCTTATAAAACCCAGCAGTCCTGCGAGTGGAAAGAAATGAGTATCACCCGTTAAGAGACCTTTCACGTTCAACCACTTTCTTATCTGCGAGAATATGAGTGAGTTCTCAGCCTCTCAGCTTGTTTTCCGAGTTTACACAATAATAAAATACACACAATGACCCCTCTTACTCTTCCTTACCAGCTGATTATTTAATACTGATTAGCTTTGAAATGCAAATAGCCCTATCAAATAGCAAGCTACTCGCCCTTGCCTGGACTAAAGCCGTATTAAAGTGAAAGCTAAAACCATTTTAGGCAGACAATATAGTCTGGCCAAAGGCTCCTCAGAGATCTCCAATTTTTTCAGGATTATATTCAGGATATGAAATTCTTTGTACTGGCTGACACATAATCTTTTCTCCTAAATGCATTAACCCTTTGCTGACCATTAGCTGAATTTTCAAAGCAAACATAATGCTTTCAGCATTTGTGTTTACATAAAAAATGACGGATCCCAGTATGAGAGAGAATTTGTACAGAAGAATCTTACCTAGGTATTACATTAGGACCACCACTTGTTTGTCCTAAACAGAGAGTAAAACTTTAAAGCTGCCATCTACCTTTGAGATTACCTAATTCACCCTGTTCAGTTTACAGATAAGCGCTAAGGGCTAGCATGCCTTTACTAGGTCGGTATTTGGGCTGGAGGAAACAGGGTTGGGTTGCTCAATGATAAATTCCTGGTGGGGTGGAAACTGAGCTGGCACAGGCAGGTGGGTGTCAAACCAGTTGGAGTCCATGGCCTGAAATTCAAGCCTCCAAAGGAAGAATGAGGGGCTGAGCAGGGCCTAAAATAGGATATCAAGACTACAGCTGATTTCTCAAAGCAGCAGGAAGGAATGAGGCTGTTGCCAGGTCTCTGGGCGGCACACGAAGAGCCCTTGACTGTCCCCACCCTGCCCCCCACAGAGTCAGGTGCTCAGGTCAGACTGGGCATTCCTCTGGGGCTACCCATGCCAAGAAACCAGATTAACATCTCAGTGGGATAGCTTAGAAATGACATAGGCTTGCGGTAGAAATGCAATGCCTGCCACACACTAGGGAAGCCCCATTCCGGTCCTTTCTCCTTAAAAATATCTACTATCACAGCCATCTGCCTGGTGGTTGCCAGGGACTGAGGGGAGGAGAGAATGGGGAGTTACTGTTTAACTGGTGCAGTTTCGGTTGGGAAAGATGAATAAGGTACAAACGGATGATAGTAATGGTTGCAATGACACTCTGACGGTACTTGCTGCCACCGAACTGTGCACATAAAAAATGGTTAAAATGGTAAATATTATCTATATTTTACCACAAGAATAAAAAAAACCTGCCATTAGTTCTTCACTCACCAACATGTACTTTTGAATAAACTTCTTATTGTCGTTTATTTAATTAAAAAACCTCCATGAAATTCAGGAATTCTATGTTTGAGGAAATCATTAGCAGACTGAAAATCACTTGATATAGAGAGTCAAATCGCTGAGAAAATCTATTTTTTTTTTACATTTTGCAGAAGCAGTTCGTAAACAAAGAACAAAAGAACTGTAAATTTCAGAGAGCTAAAGTGTTCTCACAACCCTGAATAAAAATATTAGTTCCTAACATTACTTCCCCCACCCTTTCCCAAAAAGATTTTTAAAAATAAGTAAATAAATAGCAAGGAACTGTCTTGTAAGTATTCAAAACTTGCCAAAGAAGGGAGAGGGGGGAGGGCTGCTTTTTTGTATTTCTTGCTGGGCGTCATTTAATTATCATTTTACAGCCAAGGAAACTGAGGATTAGAGAGGTTAAGTATTTTGCCCAAAGTCACACAGTTAGGAAGAACAAGGTCCAGACTAGAATCTAAAGCAATCAAACTCCGACTCCTCACTGTTACCAATTGGCTCTTCATATGCAGATGTATGTCTTGCTTCAAGCTATGTGATAATCATAAATAATGCAGTAGGGATTCTGGCAAGGCAACGACATTGAGTAATGCCCCAGACAACTGAACTAAATTGCTTCTGAATAGTGGGAGAGTCCTCATAAAGCACTCCATCTGGAACTTCCCTCTAAAAGCAGGCCATGAATAAAACCCTCCCATCACAGCAGTGGAAGCAAAGGGAAACCACGTGCAGAGAGCAAGAGACTCATACTATGTACACAGAGCTGGCTGGAGCAAATAGAAACCAATATCTAGAACAATCAGCACGTCCCGGGTGTAAACTGAGTGTTTCAGCTTGAACCTTGAACAGCCGTACACAGACAGCATTTATACAGTTTCTATTTCCTGCCCCCGGCCCCATTCCAGGAAGTTCCCAGACTCGCGTGAAACTATGATACAACCCAGGGTAAAGACTGGTATGAGAGTTTCAAAAGGATCAGCAGGTGGATGAGAGCCAGAACGAGAGAGCAAGTAGAGAGCTGCTTATCTTACTTTCAGCTAAAGGCTTTTCCAACACCCTACCGCAGAAGGGTTGAGTCAACCCTTTGCGACTAGACATAGTCTAAATAACTTCATTCCGCATGTATTTACAATTAGGTGAGCCAGGCCATAAGCAACTCGGTCAAGTTCTTGTGACCCTGTTTCTCCTCTCCTTCTCCACTTCACAGCCCGTATTAGACAGGACTCTGGTCACTCCCCATCTGCTGAATGGCAGCAGTGAGGCCCATGTTTGCTGCAGGTGCTGCCGCTGCTACTGAGCGTGCAGCTGAGGGGCTGACCTCTGGATGTAGAAGACAACATTTTGCTTTGCCCGATCTATGAAGTCAGAGGGCCTGGCTTCAAATTCAACTCTGCCATTTACTAGGCATATTAATATGAATGGGTGTTTGTGCATTTAACAAATGGGAATTTTAACAGCCCTTGCCTGACTGAATTGTGACGTGATGCATATAAAGCCTTTAGTTAACATTATTGAGTGCTTATTAGAAACTATCTTAGTCTGTTCAGGCTGCTCTAACAGAACGTCATCGATGGGGTGGCTTATAAACAACACAAAATTACTTCTCACAGTTCTTGGGGCTGGGAAGCCCAAGGTCAAGGTGCTGGCAGATTGAGGATCTAGTGAGAGCCTGTTTCCTGGTTCATAGAATGCCATCCTCTCACTGTGTCTTCACGAGCTGGAAAGGGCAAGTGAGCTCTCTGGGGTCTCTTTTAGAAAGGCATTAGTCCTATTTCATGAGAGGCTCTACTCTGATGACCTAATCTCCAAAACGACCCGCCTTCCTGTACCATCACATTGGGGTTTAGGATGTCGACAAAGGAATTTTGAGAAGACAGAAGCAAGCAAGCATTCAGTCTATAACATGAGCTACACAATGTACTAAGATTGTTTTTACTGGTAAGAAGCAAGGGGAAGATGCTGCTTTCTGCACTCCATACAGTAAGTAGCTCTGCCCCTTTTTACCTTCATCTTGAAAAAGAGAACCCAAAAATGAAAGAAAAGTTTTATTCAAAGATCTGATTTAAAAAATATCCCTGACCTGAAACAAAAACTGAATCTGCAGGAAAAAAAAAAAAAAAATCACCTCTAAGAAAATCCGATAGAGAACATTCAACTCCCAAACTAAAGAGCTTCAAAAATAAGGATTTTTTTCTAGCCATCTAGGTTTTATAGGTAAACTACTAGCAAGGGAACGAATTTAGGCTGCTTTCTGACTTCTCTATGGTAATACTCAACACCAGAAGGAAAACAACAGTATTAGCCATCTTCCAAGATGATCTTGCATGATCCCCATCTCCTGGTGTGCAAACTCTTGTGTAGTCTACTCTCTCACATTAGTAGGGTTGGACTGTGTGACCAATAGAATCCTGCAGAAGTAGCGATATGTCACTTTGAAGACCGGGTTATAAAAAGGCACTATGGCTTCAGTCCTGGTTGTACTCTCACCTTCTCTTGGGTAGTGCATTCTGGGGTAGGTTATGCAAAGGTGAAGGCAAGGAGGAACTGATGTCCAGTGCCACCAGTCAGGGAACAACCATATGAGAGAGCCATCTTGGAAGTAGATGTAGGCCCTGTGAACCCTTGAGATGACTACAGTCCCAGCACACAGCTTGAACGCATTATCAGGAGATCTGAGCCATAACGACCCAGCCAAGCCACTCTCGGATTCCTGACACTCAGAGACTGCATACCACAACAAAGGTGTGTTGTAAATAGCTCAAATTTTGAGTTACTTGTTATACAGCCATAGATAATTAAAACAATCCTCAAAAAGAGAAGTAAAGTGTGACCCAAGAATAATTGATTCAGTGAAGACAGTATTCAAAAATAGAAGTAACAGAGGGGGGCCTGGCTGGCTTAATCCGTGGAGCATGCAACCCTTGATCTCGGGGTTGTGAGTTTGAGCCCCACGTTGGGTAGAGAGATTACTGAAAAAATAAAGTCTTAATTTTTTTTGAATTAAAAACAAGGAACAAAGTAACAGGTAGATATTGTCGTAAGTCAAAAACATTAGGCAACACAACACCCGTTAAAAGAACTACTTGTTAAAAATTAGCCAATTATGAGACTGAAGCAAGGAGCTCAGAAACAAGAGAAACTGGTGAAGAAAATGACAGTGAGAACTGGCTCTGTTAAAATGGAGAAATGCACTAAGTCACTATGGAAATTTTGCTAGACTGGACAATAAATGTTAAAAATCATGAAATGTATAACTATGATAATAATAGCCTAAATAAACAACACTGGGAGGATTCACAGGAGTGCTAAGGTTCTTGATCTTTTCTGAGCAAGATGCTAATTACTGTCAGCTAAAATATAAAGATTTTATTAAAAAATAAGCACAATTTCAACCTCGTTATATTTTTCATAAGTCCTTTTCACAAGTCTTTTAAAAATATTACCTCTCGAGGTACCTGGGTGGCTCAGTTGGTTAAGTGTCTGCCTTCAGCTCAGGTCCTGATCCCAGGGTCCTGCGATTGAGCCCCTGCTCCAGCTTCCTGCTCAATGGGGAGCCTGCTTCTCCCTCTCCCTCTGCCCCGCTTGTGCTCTTTCTCTTGCTCCATCTCAAATCAATAAATAAAATCTTAAAAAAAAAAAAAAAGAGAAAAGAAAAATATTATCTCTTGTTGTGAAGAGCTCTGTCCTGACGCCCAATTTCAACAATTCCTTTAGTTTCACTTGTTTCGTTTTTTTTAATATTGCATATCGGAAGTAAAGCTGCTTAGAAACAGGACTTAACATTATCTCTCTTCTTTCGCTGAAAAACATCATAAGGTTCACTACTGTGAACTTCTGGTTCGGGACAGACTTGCAGGGCCAACTTCTCCCAGTCCTGCTTCCCCTTTTGACTGAGGGTCAAGCCAGAGTATAGCTCCCACAGTCTCATTTCAGGGGCCCCGCTGCATAACTGGCACCTGGGTCTCAGATGGTACTCCCTAGTCCAAATCTATGAATCTACCTGAAACCATCCTCAGGTAGAAAACATGGGGGCAAGGATTGGGGCATTTTGTCTCCCTTTCCGGAAGACCTCTGGGCTCCTGATGTAAATGTTTTCCTTCTACTTCTCAGCTCAAGAGCCAGCTTTAAACTAAACGCCTCTTTTTACCTTTCTCCTATAGTCAGTCCATGCCTTCTAGGATACACAAGGTATAATGATCTGTTCAAAGATGGTCTTCCATCTTGATCCATACAAAGACAGAATGGCAACATCTTTCGCATAAAAAGAGGAAAGAAATATTCATGTAATCCCCCCATGGCATAAATTTGACAGATTGTCCTATTAGACAAATCTATAAAAGCTTATATTTATATACTTGTAATTCAGTGGAATGCAGTCAAACACTTCAAACAGTGCTGAGAATTATCATAGTAATGTGATACGCTAGCAATCTAATACATTTTAACTAGTGGTGTTTCAGGAGGATATGTATCTCTGTTGTTTGTCAAGAGTATTCCCTTGGTAGTTTAATAGTGGTAATTCTTGATTAATCCTGGTGTTACATGTTGAACGCCTGTCAAAATGTCACCACAGAAAGGCAACCATAATGTGTACATCTTTCAAGAGGAGGATAAAATTTCTTTATGCTTCTTAAAATTCTTTCAAATTATTATTTTTTAAGATTTTATTTTTTTTTTAAATGTTGTTTTGTTTTTTTTTTTAAAGATTTTATTTATTTATTTGATAGAGGGAGATCACAAGCAGGCAGAGAGGCAGGCAGAGAGAGAGGAGGAAGCAGGCTCCCCGCTGAGCAGAGAGCCCGATGCGGGGCTCGATCCCAGGACCCCGAGATCATGACCTGAGCCGAAGGCAGCGGCTTAACCCACTGAGCCACCCAGGCGCCCCAAGATTTTATTTATTCATTTGAGAGAAAGAGAGCACAAACAAGGGCAGAGGCAGAGGGAGAGGAAGAAGCAGACTGTGCTGAGCTGGGAGCCTGACATGAGGCTCTGATCCCAGGATCTGGAAATCATGACCTGAGCGAAGGCAGACGCTTAACTATCTGAGCCATCCAGGTGCCCCATCGTCACACTTTTAGGGAAGATAAAATGAGTCTGTATTTTTATTTCTTTTATATGCAGATAGCATATGTAAAAAGGACATTTTTACTGCGTAGGATACAGACTCTATGCAGTCACACTGTAGAAAACTTTAAAGAAAACCTTTATTATTTTTATTACCTATATTTATTTTTTCTGATTAGAGAATTAATATTCACTACAGAAAACTTGGAATATATAGAAAAGCACAAAGAGAAAACTAATTACCCATACGTTTTCAGCCAGAGTTAAGCCTGTTCACATTTTTTTTAAGTTTATTTATTTATTTTTTTAGTAATCTCTATACCCATCATGGAGCTTGAACTTATGACCCCAAAATCAGAAGTTGCAGGCTCTTCTGACTGAGCCAGCCAGGCACCCCAAACCTGTTAATATTTTAATGTAAGATCTATCAGTATATTTTTACAATATATGTATATACCATTTATTTCAAAAACTGAATTCTTTGCATACATTTAATTTTATATTTTGATGTCTTCACATACCATACTGTAACTTTTCTCATCCTATTCAGTATTCTTCTGTGATGTTTTTTAATGGCTGGAGAAGCTATACTCTGTTTAACCAAACTCCTATTTCAGATATTTTAAGTTATTTTTTGTGTTTTACTATTATTTACTTCAAGTAATTTCTAGAAGTAGAATTTTTTGGCAAAAGTGTCTATACATGCTGCAGGCTCATGATACCTACCTACTGCGAACTGCACACAGCCACTGTCCCTTCCCCTACCCCACAGTAACACTAAACTTCACTCGTGCACTCACTAGAAATGCATGCAAAGGCCTATTTCCAGCACCTTTTATCATGGGGTGTTAATGTTTTTAGTATAGCCATTTTCTTTAATTCCCAGAGAAGGACACTTTTTTTTGCTCATATTGCATTGTCTCCTGTGTACTTTATTTTTTAACTAGGGTATTCAAATTCCTTAAAGATTTTTTCTTTGAAAACAATTAAATATTAAGGTAATTAGCCTTGTCATGTATTTGCAAACATTCTTCCAGTTTATCATTTTCCCTTTTAATTTTTAATTTTTTGACATACAGATGTTTTAAATTATTTATGTTGTCAATCTTATCAATCATTTCCCTTATGCTTTCTTCCTTTGGTTTTATGTAATTACACAGGAGTGTTCACTCAGTGAAAATTCATCCAGCATACTTATGATCTGCATACTTTTTTGTATGCATATTTCAGTAAAATTTACCAAAAATAAGTCAAAAGTAAAGGTCTTTGAACTGGATTAAATTTCTAGCCCTAAATGTGTATATGCACATGCACACACACATACATGCACATACATATTCCTTTGGTTATTTTATTCATTTTTTAAAATTCTTTACTCCATTTGGGTATGTTGTTATAAGTGAACTAAATATATTATTCCAAACTGTCAGCTAGTTTTAGCAAAATAATGTTCCTCTGACTATGGATAGATTAATACCTTTTGCCCCACCGAAACTCAGCATCAACATTTGCAAAACGAGTAAGATGGACTGAGCTCTTGGCTTCTCTCTGGGCCTACCTCTGATGAAGTTACATAAATGTTAAATAATAATAATCAATAGTGATTTAAAACCATTAAGGGGGGGGGACACTGAATCTAAATATACCAACTGGGCACTTCATCTAACAAGTCCGGGCAGGCATGAATAATCAACCTATTAACGGCAACTGTGTTCATATAAGCAAAGGTCAACATATTAAAAAAAAAAAAAAAAAAAAAAGATGATGAAAATTAAGTACAAAAGCTGTTTCTTCCAGACTTGTAAATAGTCCGGAGAAGAAATTACCAGAAGCAGCAAATATAGCCATATCCGGAGCTGAGCGCCTGCTTTCACCTTCTATAATGGGAGATCCATTTGGCCCCATTGTTCCTGCACATCCATATAACCCTCCATCACCTCCTGATATTGATCGCGGAAGCTTTACAGACATTGACCTAGTTAGGTACAGACTCAAAATTGAATTACCATTTTCATGTTCATAAAAGTCAATTATCATTTGCCCCTGAGCTCTTCAGGAATTGACACATTCAGTGAGTAAATTTTGGTATTGAAGATTTTTTTTTTTAAGGATTTTAATACCAGAAACTGGACCTAATTGGGTTAGTATAGGAACAAACAAAAGGCAATTCTATTCATTATTACTGAATCACCATTCTTTCTAATGGTTCTCATAGTCTCCTCTTTGGAGAAGCATATGTTGCCATCACCTAGCCTAGCAACTATATTCTAGAATCTTTAGCTCTTGCTGTCACTGTCATGACCCCCTACTGCCAACTAGAGTAGGACATTCATGGAGGCACCTATGTTTCCTCACGATTATGAGGACCACCACCCACCACAGTAACCTGAGGTACTCTCTTAATTCTTTGGTCTTTAGAACACAGGGTTTCATAAAATCAGAATATATCCCCTGTGATTCAACATCCAAGTGCTCCTGGAATTCTGGATACTAATGTTCATTAAAGGCTCATAACAGCTATTAACATTATTGACAAGACAACCCATGTTCATTGCTAAGGGCAGGGGTCAGTAATGAGTTGTACTTTGTTTTTACTATCAGGCACAGACTGCCATTATCAATTAATATTTGTTTTCTATCTCTTTAATCTCAGGACATTTGCCTGGGGCACCTGGGTGGCTCAGTTGGTTAAGCGCCAACTCTTGATTTCAGTTCAGGTCATGATCTCAAGGTCATGAGACTGAGCCCCATGTCCTGGCTCTGTGCTCAGCAAGGAGTCGACTTGAGATTCACTGCCTCTGTCACTCCTCCTGCTTGAGCTCTCTCTCACTCTCAAATAAATAAAATGATCTTCAAAAAAAATTCTAGGGGCGCCTGGGTGGCTCGGTGGGTTAAAAAGACTCTGCCTTGGGCTCGGGTCATGATCTCAGGGCCCTGGGACTGAGCCTCCCATTGGGCTCTCTGCTCAGCGGGGAGCCTGCTTCTCCCTCTCCCACTCTCCCTGCTTGTGTTCCCTCTATCGCTGTGTCTCTCTCTGTCAAATAAATAAATAGAATATAAATAAATAAATAAAACTGTGAGTGCTAAAAGCTACATGTAGAAAGCACCTACCAAAATTAAGCAGACCCAAAGGAGTTGACTCATGCTGTGGTCATCTGAACCTCCGGATTCAGTTATGGGTCAGAACTAAGGACAGACAAGTGAGGCACTCATCTCAGGAACAAAATTTAAAGGGATGTGAAAAAAAAAAACCTGTCATTAAAAAAAAAAAAAAAGTATTTTAAAACACATTTTTAAAAAATCAAGATTAATGTAAAAAAAAATCCATGGTCAAAAAAAAATAATGACTTTTAAAATAAAAATAGGATCCTGCTGTGCACTTGCATCACCTACCTCACTTGCCCCCCTTTAATCCTAACTCTGAGACACCTTGGTTATGAGAGCAGATAAAGTCTATACGTTTTTTCTTTTCCCATCCAGGTAAATTTTAGGTCTGTCATTTCCAACTGAGAGAGCTCTATCTACTACACCACTTCACAACATCATCACAGCAGTGCATGATTTAATGCATGTATAGCACTTAGCAAGAACGATGCACATGTAAATGTTGGTGGTTTAGGCTGCTGTTATTCTCACTGAAATGTCACCACCCCTCCCCTACAACTTTGAAATATTCCAAACTCCCACACAAATTTTTGCAGATATCTTCAAAATTATAAACACAGTCCTATCTCCATGAGTCCCGGGGAACAACCCCAGGTGTTGGGTCTGAATCCCCCACAACATGGGTTCCCAGGTCAAGCTGCCCACTAGCTGCTCCCAGCAGATGATCAAGTATGGCAGGGAAACAAAGGCAGGCTCGTTCATCACTGGTGACTTTGGCTTGAGGACTCCTCGCTGGAGTCCTTGCTTGAAACATTTGGAACTGCTCTGCATTCTAAGCCTCTTCCCAGCCTCCGTTCCTTTCTCTCCTCTCTCCTTCACAGGTGTCAGAAGGGTGTTGTGACCTGAAGCTCTCTGAGCTCCTCTCTTCCCTCCGTCTCCATTTATCCCCAAAGGCATTTTCCCCAAGAAATTTCATGCACTTCTAATCCTGTCTTGACATCGGCTTCTTGAAGGACCTGAGCTAACACAGGTCATAATCATCTTTTCGTTCCTGTGCGCACATCTCTCCCTGAATGACTCAGACCATGTAGAACTACCAGCCTGTTAAAAAAATACAGACACAGAGAGACAGACCCACATACACATAGAGCCCAAGACCAAAACTTCTTGGGCAGCAAGTTAGTCTTACAGACTTGGCAGTATTCCTTAGGGGAAGCTGGGCTGTGGTGAAAATCGCCAGAACCACAAGCCTGGCAGATAGGCAAGGAGCTCAGCCATGGACAACAATTCCTCCTCTTCCCCTACCTCCCCACTTTTTTTTTTTTTTTTTGGCCAACATTTATTTATTTAAATTACTTAAGAAATAGAAATGATCCCAGTATTTTCTTGTTTTATTTTCTGGAACACCTATATTCTTGCCACTCCAAAATTGGAGTTTTGGGCACAAAAACCACAGTTCCCCTTCCCCACTATTCCCCACTATTCCCAGGGATCCAGGCAACCACATGGGAACCATGTAAATCAAAGATGTTGCCACCACATACTCTCTTTTGAATCAATAGGTCCTCTTGGAAAACAAACAAAGGAAAATAATTCTCGGGCCTTTATGATACCTACATTGACCAGCTTCTGTTTAAGAGAGAGGCTCTGGGGGCACCTGGGTGGCTCAGTGGGTTAAAGCCTCTGCCTTCAGCTCGGGTCATGATCCCAGGGTCCTGGGATCGAGCCCTGCATTGGGCTCTCTGCTCAGCAGGGAGCCGGCTTCCTCTCTCCCTGCCTGCCTCTCTGCCTACTTGTGATCTCTGTCTGTCAAATAAATAAATAAAATCTTAAAAAAAATTTTTTTTTAAAAAGAGAGAGAGGCTCTAGTCTCGGTAACAGACCAGACTGCTGCCTGTCTTGACCCACAACATGGGCAAGAACCAAAGACTTTCACACTACCTCCCCATCAGGGAGTTACCAGGCATTTTTAAAGACATAACTCAGTCATAAGAGCTATCCAGTGACTCTAATCCACCACAATGAGAGAAAGTATTCAGGTCAACATATAAAAGGTCAATGCCATGCCAGAAATCTTGATAAGCCAAAACCAGTAAGCCAAAAAGCCTCCTTCTCAAAGTGGAGCAGGCATGGGGGACTATGATGTTTTTTTTGATACTGTTTTGTTCCAAGGTCATGATGACATCATGGTAATTATGGCTACTGTTTCAATACTGGTTAATTTTCCTAGCTACTGTTAATCTCTCCCACAACCATCAACACTACTGCACTAGAAATTGATAACAGTTACTGCTTCTGGAGGAATTCTAGATGACTGGCAGGCCATAAGGAAAATATATATATATTTTTATATCCTTTACTTAAACTGAAACCATACAATCGCATTACCCACTCAACAAACAAACAAAATATAAAACAGACTGTTTTGAATTTTAGATGGCCTTACCAGAATCAAATCAAAGTTTGTAATTCACCTAATTAGGGAAGATACTTATCTTAGGCTTTTCAAGCTGCTATAACAAAAATACCACAGATTGGGTGTCTTAAAACAACAAACATTTCTCACAGTTCTAGAGACTGGAAAATCCAAGAAACAGGCACTGGCAAATTCAGTTTCTGGCAAGGAACTGCTTCATGGATGGTCTTCTTCCCACTGTGTATTTACATGGTGAAAGACGCTAAGGAACTATAGGATGGGGTGCTTTGTTGTCTCAGTGGGTTAAGCCTCTGCCTTCGGCTCAAGTCATGATCCCAGGGTCCTGGGATTGAGCCCTGCATTAGGCTCTCTGCTCCAGGAAGCCTGCTTCTCTCCCTCTCCCTCTGCCTCTCCACCACCACTACCGGCCTCCTGCCCCCGGCCCCGTGCTTTTTTTCTCTCTCTCTCTATTTCTCTGAAATACATAAATACATATTAGATAATTTTTTTTTTAAAAAGAACTCTAGAGTGTCTTTTATAAAGGCACTAATTCTATTCATGATGGCTCAACCCTCATGACCTATTATTTCCCAAGGGCCCACCACCAAATACCATCACATCAGGAGTTAGGATTCAACATAAGAAATTTGAATGTCACAAACATTCACTCTCCAGTGATACTATTCTTCACAACACTTTTACAATGGCATCTTAGTTATACCACCTGCCCCAAGAACACCTAGACTTCTCTCCTTCACATCACTGAATCCTAATAATGTCACCCATTCCTCCATCAAGAACATGGTATTTCAATACAACTATGGAATCTATTTCATAATACTTTCTTCCACAAGTCTGTCGAAGACTGGTAACTCCCTAACTGGCCTCAACCAACCTGTATTCACTTTTCAGCAAAATGGGACATGGTCAAAATATCCCATAGATCTCGAAAGACACTGACTCTTTGGCACTTCAGGTGTTAACCTTAAATTCCAATAAATTGAATACAAAATCATATATATGTGCACTTATTGTTTTTTCTAGTGTGACAATCTATAACTTTAATCATATTGTCCAAGTTGTTAGTAGATAACCAAAAAAACTTAGGAACCATGTAGCAGATGTTTTGATGCCAGGCATAGATTTACTCAGCATTTACTGTTCCCATATTTCCTGTGGGGGAAAAAAATCAGTGACTGAATGACGATCCTGTCTGGGGGCCTTCCCAACGGCATGAGTGTGCTGGACCCCTGAAGGACAGATGGAGAATGCTGGGGAGTTAATACCCCAGGCACAGCCTCCAGCCATCAACAGATGGGAGTTGGTAAATAAACACCCAGCTCCTTATCCTCAGATGGGACAACTCGAAGACTTACTCTGTATAATCTACCAGGATCTCCCACTGGGATTGATCCATTATCGGCAGGGTCATTCTGCTCATCAACATACTTTCTGTTGGCTTTTTGCCATGGTTGTCTCACTTCCCTATTTCCTCACTTGTGTTTCCTGAAATCATATTCTAAATAAAAACTTGCACTCACATCTGTACCTCGGGGTCAGCCCAACTCAAACCACTACTCTACTGGTTCCAATATAGATTGTCCATTCTGGCTATCACTTGGTTCATCTATACTCTAACCAACCAATAAAATCAGAATGCTTGCTAAATGGGTCAAGTTCTATATTCCTCTTTGTAAACCAGCTATGTTTCACTGATCCCTTCTGTAATGATTACATCAGACCCTCGTCAACAAAAAACATCCTGGAATGCAAGCATTTCATTAAACAAGGAAAAGCTTTACTGCAATGCAGCTTGCAAACCAGGAAAATGACAACCTTCAGCTGCAAACTGAAAGTACACTCAAAAGGGGAAGGATTAGGCTCAGGGTTAAATGGGCAAAAATTGCAAGTTTTGTGCCCTTTATGAGGACTGGTTAGACTTAAGTCCCAAACTGCAAGTATCATGAATAGAGTAACAAGGATAGAGGTCATTATTTCTGGTAGCACTTTCAGGATGTGGCAGGCGTTTGAGAGCATGACAGGATGTGTTGCAGAGGTCTTTTTGCAAATTTTGCTGAATTTTGTGCAAGCTTGCCACCTTAGGTTGTGCTGACTAGTTTTGTTCCACGTGGTCATTCAACCTGTTTAAAAATTTTGTCTATCCGTTGTATTGTCTAATTATTGGGGTCTTTTGTTCTAACCCGACTTTGTATTTAACCTCATTACATTCCATATCACACTAGAGGTAGCTGATGGAGAAAATACAATATTCTTCCTAATATCTTAGGCTTCTGTGTCCAGCACCACACCACATATGATCATCTCAACAGATGCAGAAAAAGCATTTGACAAAATTCAACACCCTTTCATGATAAAAACTCTCCACAAAACTGGGGATAGAAGGAAACATCCTCATCTGATAAAGAACATCTATGAAAAACTCAGAGTTAACATATTTAATGGTAAGACATATTTAATGGTTTAACATATTTAATGGTAAGAGACTGATTATTTCCCCCCTAGCCATCAGAAACAAGAGAATTATTTCCACTCACAACTTCTGTTGTAGTAGAGGTTCTAGCCATGATAATTAGAGAAGAAAAAGGAGTACCTAGATTGTAAAGGAAGCAGTGAAACGATCTCTAATTCCAAATGACATGATCTTGTATATATGAAATCCCAAGGAATCCACTAAACAAACAAACAAACAAAAGACAGCAACTACTACAACTAATAAATGAGTTCAACAATGCTGTAGAATATAAGACCAACATACAAAAATCAGTTGTATTTCTATATACTAGCATCTTTGACCTTTAGACAACATTTCTGAGCCATTGGTTCCTCAATTGAAAATGAAATTAAGAAATCAATTCTATTTATAACAACATCAAATATAATAAATTTAACAAAGAAATTTAACACTTTTATCACCCTGAGAACTATAAACATTGTAGAAAGAAATGAAAGACCTAAATAAATGGAAGGACACCTCATGTTTATAGGCCAGAAGACTTAGTAATAAGATGGCAACATTTCCCAAATTGATTTACAGTTTCAATGTAATCCTTGTCAGAATTCCAGCTAGTTCTTTAGAAGAAAATGAGAAGCTGAATTTTTAAAAATGCATAAGGAAATGCAAGGAACCTAGAATATCCAACCCAATCTTGAATAAAAGAACAAAGTTAGAAGACTCAGACTTCCTGATTTCAAAATTTATTAGAGCTATAGTATATAAGATAATATGATACTGGCATTGATATGCCTTTATTAGAAAAAAATTTAAAAAGATAGACTTATTATAGATCAATGGATTAGAAAAGAGCCCAGAAATAAACCTTTACATTTTATGGTCAATTGATTTATTTTTATTTTTTCAAGATTTTATTTATTTATTTGACAGAGAGAGAGAGAGCACAAGCAGGGGGAGCAGCAGAGGGAGAGGGAGGAGTAGACTCCCAGCTGAGCAAGGAGCCTGACATGGGGCTTGATCCCAGGACCCTGGTGTCATGACCTGAGCTGAAGGCAGACAACTGACTGAGCCACCCAGGCACCCATGGTCGATTGCTTTTCAACAAGGGTGCCAAAAAAATTATATGAGGGATAAACTGACTTTTCAATAAATGGTGTTAACACACTGGATATCCATATGCAAAAGAATGAGGTTGGCTCATAAACTAAGTGAAAGAGTTAAAGCTTAAAACCCTTAGAAGAAAACGTAGGAGTAAATCTTAATGAGCTTGGATTAGGCATGGCTTCTAAAACACAGCACCATAAACACAGGGAGAAAAGAAAATCCTCAGCAGCCCTTTGGGGCCTGAGGGGAAAATGAAAAGGGTGTGAAAAGGAGCCGACCTAGGACATCAGGACGCCAAATGTTTACTTCCTCATTCTGTTGGAGATTATAATCTATTTTGGTTTATTCGTTTTTCAACTTGAATTGAGACCCTTCTTCTTGCTGCCTTTACTGGGTTCTCCACCTTGATAGAGTAACTGGAATCTTAGTACCCCTCGAAGAAGGTAGCCCCTGGAATCTGCAGGCATGTCTTTTGGCAGATGGTTTTTTGCAGTTCTGCAGACCAAACCTAATTACCCATTTTGAATTGTCATCTGAGTTTCTAGTTGAGTTGCCAATGTTTGTCCATTTGATTCTTCTCCTGTCCATTAAGCAATTTTAGTGCATGAAAGAGCATCTAAAAGAATGTCAGGAAACCAGCAGCCGTTTGTTGAGAGCCATATGGGATATCCTGGCACTAGTCACCAGAAGTCCATTTCTTTCCTTAATCAAGCAAGTAGGAAATATATACTATTGTAATAAAAAACTCAAAAAAGATATGGCCTAACACATCTGCAGAACAGTCTGCAAAATTCCTATCATGTTAATAGAGGCCAAGATACACACTGAATGCAATCCTATTTGGTCAAGAAGGAATGTACTTAATCTCTATCAGAAATTACAGAAAACTAAAATACCATGAATTGAAGCTAATAGTTTTTGAATAAATAATTACTAAATTAAATATGTTTAAACATTCTTTCCTCAGTTTTCTTAAGTTTCTACAAAGGGTCAAATTCCACCCTAACTCCCAGCTCTACGTAGCAACTCTTGTCAAATGTGAGGTTTGTCTGATTCAACAACATAACAGAAATTAATCTCCTTTCAGTGAGACTCCCTATATTCCCCTCTTGTTTAGCAATAGCAACAGAAGGGAAATCAAATAAATCAATCAGCCAAAGTTTATTTTTTTACATGCAATAAAGTGTTCATAAAAGTGAAATCATAATGTTCAGTGACAAGAATGCTTTTTAATGATGGAACTTCTTCAATCTTTTAAGTGCTTTTGAATCAGGAACGAGTAACGGACTTTTTAAACCTATAAAAGTAGGGGCAGGTAAGATTACCTTGATAGCAAGTAACCATCTACACAATAGTAAAATTCTTCCTCTATTGAAAATTTACAAGTTTCCGAGTCCTTTAGAGCTTGAGTTTTGAATTGGGATATGTTTGCACTACTAGCGATCTGAAATTAGAAACATCCAATGTACCTGTGAAAGGCTGTCCTAGACAGGGAGTCACCTGGTAGCCCAAAGAATGCCCTTTCCTCGCCCACTGCCACTGCCCCTGGGGACCCCCTCAATTTCATCCTCCTTCTCTTCTTCACCACTGATTAGCAGAATGCATGGCTGATAAAGGTTCTGCTCCCCAATTTTTTTAAAAGATGATTTCTTTACTTTTTAGTTTTTTTTTTTAATGTTAATCTCTACCCTCAAGATTAAGAATCACATGTTCTGACTGAGCCAGCAAGTCACCCCTTCTGTTCCCCAATTTAAATGTGTGTATGGGGGAGTGGTTCTATACCATGAAACAATTCTCCAACACCAGCAGGTGTCCTACAATTCAGCCTAATTCTGACTCGCTCTACCCAGAGACTGCATCAGATTCCATAGGTTGAGGGCTCAGTTCTACACTCCTCCCCCACCTTATCATCTATGCCCTGACCAACTAGCTATAGATTGGGGGTTCCAATAACTTCCTCCTTGGGCTTAATTTACTAGCGTGGACCTCTGACACCAGGTTTTGAGTCCAGGTTGTCATCTGTGCTTCTGACTGGACAGCTATAGACCAGAGGTTCCCACAACTTCCTCTTTGGGTTCGATTAATTTGCTAGAGCTGCTCACAGAACTCAGGAAACCTATGTATCCACTCGAGTAGGAGTATATTACAAAAGATATTAAAGGATAGAGATCAATAGGCAGATGAAGAGATACAGAGGGCAAGGACACAAACAAAGGGGTCATTGTGGAAGAAGGGGCCCGGCATGGTGGCACATGGAAGCGTTCTGGTTCACCAACAAAGAAGCTCTCTGATCCTACCTTTTGAATTTTTATGAAGGTCATTACATAGGCATGACTGACTGAATCACTGGCCACTAGTGACTGAGTCAACACCCAGCTCCTCTCCCCTCCCCCAAAATCAGAGGGTGGAACTGAAAACTCAGGTTAGTTCTCTTGGCAACAAATCCCCCAAAGTTAGGGAATTTCCAAAAATTACCTCATTAACAAACCTAGTGGTGATGGAAAGGGGTTGGTTATAACAAAACATCCATTTCATCTTTATGGCTCTGTAGCATTTTTGTGAACCGAAAAGACCAAATATTATAACAAAAGAAGTTCCCATTGCTCTTATTGCTCTAGAAATTCCAAGAGTTTTGGCAGCTATGGGCCAGGAACTATACGTGAAGATCAAATATATATGAGAAATATTTCTCATATATATTTTGTCATTCAGATGAACAAAATACATATTTTTTAAAGCCTTTATTCATTTGACAGAGAGAGGGAGAGAGAGAGTATGCAAAAGCAGGGAGAGCAGCAGGCAGGAGAGGGAGAAGCTTGATCAACGCTTGATCTTAGAACTGTGGGATCATGACCTGAGCTTAACTGCTTAACTGACTGAGCCACTTAGGCGCCCCTAAAATATCTTTTTTTCCCAAATGACTAAATACATACATATATGTATATATGTATGTGTGTATATATATATCACACATCTTATAAATCACAATATCACAGCTGATACCTTCCCAAACTTATTAGTAAGGTTGCCAAAGTTATCTGGGATCTGTGGTCCAAGACTTCTTTCTTGTTGATTCAGCACACCTGCTACTCACTCACTCTTTCATCTTTAACCAGGGTCCTTTATTCCAAATTTTCCACTGTATCCCCACCAGCATCTATCCATGCTAGATCACTGAACAATCTACCAATTCTCCCCTTCACTTCTTGTATACTCCCTTCTCCCTAAAACTATAAACAATATTAGTCCTGTACCCCAAATATATACAACTTGCCCTCCAACACTCTGTGCTCCGTTGTTCCTGGGAAAAGAATAAGGTTTGGCAAAGAAGTCTTGGCTCCCAATCTCTGTCTGATGGACAGAAGTTGCTTTACTGGAGTGCAGAGCTGGCCTTGTGAAGGCAAGTCCCTAAAGAAACATTCTTATGAAGGACATTTCATCATGTTGTCAGGAAGCCCATAGGCTACAGGTGTTTGTCTGCTTCCTTGGGAAATATACATTTACAGCATGGCTGCTATGAGATTTGCAACTGATACAAAAAACAAATTCCTCAAAAGAGTGTAATCTAGGTTCCAAAATCTGGCTCTCCAGCCAGGTCGTCTCTCTTTCTGGCATCTTCACTTGGATGTCCCCCAGGTGCCAAAAACCTAACATTTATACTCCACTAAACCTGCTTGTCCTCTATTCCCTATTTAGTTAATAGCACCCTTATCCACTTATTGCCCAAACCTAGAAACCTGAGCTGGCTTTGTTTCCTGTTCTTCACAGCCCACATCCAACTGGGCTCAAATCCTCCTAGTCCGGTCTCTAAAATGTCTACGATTCCTTCACCATAACTGGAGTTCAGACCCCATCAGTTTTTATTGTAACTATGACAATAACTGTCATATCAATTGTCATGTCAATGATCTCCTCCCTTGTTTCTTCCTACTCTCTTCAGATCTAGCTTTGTACTGCCTCTAGAATTTCTTTCCAAAACAAAGACAGAACTATGAAAAGCCCTCTTTATTTTTTTTATTGTGTTATGTTAGTCAACATAAAATAAATACATCATTAGTTTTTGAAGCAGTGTTCCAAGATTCACTGTTTATGTACAACACCCAGTGCTCCACGCAATACATACCCTCCTTTATACCCACCACCAGCTCACCCATCCCCCCACCCCTCTCCTTTCTAAAACCCTGTTTGTTTCAGAGTCCACAGTCTCTCATGGTTCGTCTCCCACCTCCAATTTCCCCGATTCACTTTTCCTTTCCTTCTCCTAATGCCCTCCATGTTATTCCTTATGTTCCACAAGTAAGTGAAAACATATAATTGACTCTCTCAGTTTGATTTATTTCACTGCGCATAATCTCCTCTAGTCCTGTCCATGTTGATGCAAAAGTTGCATATTCATCCTTTCTGATGGCTGAGTACTACTGAAAGGCCCTCTTTAAAACACAACAAAATAACAACAACCAACACATACACACACCCACCTCTTGGATTGCTCTTCCTGCTAAATCAGAAAAATCTAACTTCAAAAGAAGAGAGATTATTGCCTACTGGGTGTTACACTCAAGCAACTGGTCAGTACATCTTAGGCTTCTGCCAGCAGGAATTCCGCAAGTCTCACACGTGAGCACTTCTGTAAGGCCCGGGAAGAGACAGCCTGAATACAGCTGTTCTTCTATCAGTCTTCATCCTCAGGTGTCCTAGAAAAATCTACAGTCAGCCCCTCCTGACGACTCAGATTAACATGTGAAGATGACTGGAAGCCAAAGAGAAATAGAGAAGTCCATTTTCTCAAGTTCAAGTGGGGACTCTTGCTATAGAAAAAGTCCATGGGCTTTATGTCTAATCTCAGACTTCCAAAGACCAGAGAAAAATTCTGTTTCAAATTGTGGTAGCTCCCCCTAATCACGTCTCTAATGAGCACCTGACTTTTCCCCATTTTCCTAATTGGTCTCTTGTCATCATACTAGTTTAATAGTTTTAGCTTGAATTAAGTTGTTGAGGCATTCTAAGTATTTTCCTATTCAAATACTAGAATAGTCTATTTTTTTTAATTAAAGATTTTATTTATTTATTTGACAGAGAGAGAGACACAGGGAGAGAGGGAACACAAGCAGGGGGAGTGGGAGAGGGAGAAGCAGGTTTCCCATTGAGCAGGGAGCCCGATGTGGGGCTTGATCCCAGGACCCTGGAATCATGACCTGACCTGAAGGCAGATGCTTAATGACTGAGCTAGCGACCAAGGTGCCCCTAAATATTAGAAAAATCATTTAGAATGACAATTATTTCCTTACTGATTATAATTCCAAACCAAAGTTTCAGAATCTGGGTTCAAATTCTGAAAGAACACTTCTCCTAAAATCTAAAGTAATTCAGTCACCAAATATATTTTGAGCCCATATTTAGCACAAGCACTAAACTAAGTGTTGGGGCTAAAATAGTTCAGAAGAAACGGACATGTTCCCTGTGCTCATGGAGCCTACAGCTGCATGAGTGGGATAGGTATCAATCAATCAATCAAATAATTTACACATTTAAGTATACAATCATAACTACAGCAAGTGCTCTAAAGGGGCGGTGCTTGGTACTTTGGGAAACTATTTTTCTGGAATTTCATTTAATCAGGGGGTCTTTTTAGGAGGAGACACTTAACTCTAAAATGAGAATGATGACTAGGAGCTACTTGATTGGTCAGATGTTCTGGTCACAGTGACAGTATCTCTGAGTGGCTACAGCTATGGGAGGGGTCTAGGAAGGGTAGGGATAAGGAGATGAGCTTGGAGAAGGAAGTAAGTAAGATCTAAAATCTTCACAGTTGAGAAGTATTATCTCTAAAAAGAAGTATTATCTTTATCATAAATACAACTGAAGTCCTTGTAGAGCTTACCTTTATGGGGATGGAATGTTAAGGTCTAATCGAAGAAAGGGGGACTTACCTGAATTCTGTCTCTGACTCCTGAAATACCTTGTTAACACGTTCATGCCTCCATGACTCTAGTTTCTTTATCTCAGTAATCAGTGTACCTCAAAGCATGTCATCTCAAGTTTTGTAGTGATATTTTAAGGAACAATGAGTCATAATTGCTGAGTTCTTTGAACTCCTTGGATGAAAGATGTTATATGGTCTATAAATGTAAAGCATTGCTATTATCTATCAGACAGAAAGCTGTCTCCAGCCAAAAAGAAACCGGCAAAATACAAAGTATGAGTCTCCGTCCACTTCTGTCAGAGTTAAATATAGAATCTGGGTATAAATTAAATGGGCTTAATGCTGGGTAAGCTCAGCATCTTTGATCTAAAATGCCCAGAGCATTGTGCAAACATTAAGTCATCTGTTCTCAAAATGCCCCATGTACATGTCATAAATACCAGCCATTAGACTTCTTCCTAGGATTATGATAGAGTTCACAAAGTTTAATTTTCTTCCCAAAGGTCACTAGCAAAGTTAGTGTAAAATAGTGTAAAATCTCAGAAAGAGGATATAAGCTCCTGATTTATTCTGCCAGTCCTACTTATTTTTACCCAAACAAGCAAACAAACATAAACACCTCAAAGCCAAAATATAAACTACAGAACATGGAGATGCATAAAGAGCTTAAATAAAACAAGCAACATATTTTTATTCTTAGGTAAATATTGTATCTCTTTCTTATCTTTAGCACAGGACAAATTTAGTACTTGGTGGATTGTTTTGGCATAGAAAAAATAGAGAAAAGGGACTGAAGATTAAGACACTTTAAGGGACGTTCGGCAAGAGGTGAAAAGAGACAGGCATGGGGCACCTGAGTGGCTCAGTCGGTTAAGCGTCTACCCTCAGCTCAGGTCATGATCCCAGGGTCCTGGAATCAAGTCCCATATCAGGCTCCCTGCTCAGTGGGAAGCCTGCTTCTCCCTCTCCTCCCCGCGGGTGCTTTCTCTCTCTTACTCCCTCTTTCAAATAAATAAATAAAATCTTAAAAAAAAAAAAAAAAAAGAATGCTTTAAAAAAAAAAAGAGACAGGGATGAGAGGAAAATGTGTAAGTTCACCATTTTCCTTCCCTTTCCCATTAAATCTTTAATATTACTGGTACAAAACAACAAACAGGGGAATTGTGAGGGAGAGACAAGCAATGCTCAGATCTAGTTTATCTAGGGTCTTTTTTTTTTTTTTTAAAGATTTTATTTATTTATTTGACTGAGATCATAAGTAGGCAGAGAGGCAGGCAGAGAGGCAGGCAGAGAGCAGGAAGCAGGCTCCCTACTGAGCAGAGAACCCGATGTGGGGTTCGATCCCAGGACCCTGAGACCATGACTACCCGAGCAGAAGGCAGAGGCTTTAATCTGCTGAGCCACCCAGGCACCCCTATCCAGGGTCTTTAAAAATATTTTCATTTCTTTTAAAATCAGATGAAATAATGCCACAATTCAGGCTGGATTAAATGTCTTTATACCAGCAGAGTTGTAAAAGATAATTTTATTTTTATTTTTTAAATTCTTTTTTATTTTAAGTTTTAATTTAAATTCTAGTTAATATATATGGTAAAATTGGTTTCAGGTATAGAAAAGACAATTTTAATGATCTTTTATGGTGGGAGAGACCCACAAAGACAAAAATGAAAAAGCACACCCAGGGCCCCTAATGGTCAGAATGTGGCCCTGGAAACTTGGATATTTTGAGGAAAACCTGCTGAGGAAATGCTTGAAGGATTTGTTTACTCCACCCGGACAGTAGAGAATCCTGCAGAAGCAACTAAATAGAATGTTTTTCAAGTGATTCAACAAACTGACCCGGAGCAAGCTAAATGAAAAACCCTGGGAGGCTATCAACACAGGAAGACGTGGTTTGATTTCTTCATATAGCCCGCCATCTATAGAGCACAGGAATGTTGTTTTATTTAAAAGGACTAGTGAAGATTTGAGAATGATGAGCCTCCTCTGAGCATTTATAATGACTAGTATCCTCTCATGCTGGTTTCTGATCCAAATTTATATTAACTGTGTCATTTGGGAACTTAATCCCCAAAATTATTTTTAAAGTCTTCCTGTATTGGTAGTGCCCCTGGATCCTGGCAGAAGCTAATACAAACTGTCTCTCAAGGAAAATACTTAAAAGTCTCAAATACTTCACACAGAGAAAGTTCCACAAAATGCACTTGCAATTAAAAAATAATCATAAAACATGAAAAAGGAAACCTAATGTTAAGAACCTGTATAAACAACAAAACACAAAATATGAGGGATGCCTGGGTGGCTTTGTTGACTGAATGACTAAATACTGGTTTCAGCTCAGGTCATGATCTCAGGGTCCTGGGATCAAATCCTAGGGGAACTCTGCACAAAGCCAGAAATGAGCTTGGAATTCTGCCTCTGCCTCTGCCACTCCCCTGGCTCGCATAAGCAGTCACTCACTCTCTCAAATAAATAAATCAGGGTTTGATAGCATCAGGCATATCTGAGAATGGATGAGGGGAACCAAAACAGGGTGATTGGTTCAAAGTTAGTTTAAGAAAAAGTTAAAAACTGAGATTCCCACCTTCACCCCTTCTGCTAGCTGGCCTAAGACTGGGTGAGTAAAAATGGATCTTTGGACGGGGGTTATCAAACAGATATACTAAACTGTAGTTATATATGAAAGCTGATGGCCCTCTGTGCTATTCCAGTCATCCTTCCAGAAAGCTGGCCCAGAGGTGCCTAGCGGGATCAGCGAGTAGGGCATGCGACTCTGGATCTCAGAGTTGTGAGATGAAGCCTCACCTTGGGCCTGGGGCCAGTTTTAATGAAAAAAGAGAAAAAGGGGGCGCCTGGGTGGCTCAGTGGGTTAAAGCCTCTGCCTTCTGCTCAGGTCATGATCCCAGGGTTCTGGGATGGAGCCCCACATTGGGTTCTCTGCTCAGCAGGGAGCCTGCTCCCCCCTTTCTCTGGGCCTGCCTCTCTGCCTACTTGTGATCTCTGTCTGTCAAATAAATAAATAAAATCTTAAAAAAAATGTTTAAAAAAAAAAAGAAAAGAAAAAAAGCTGGCCCACCATGTGTTTACTCTCAAGTGCTAGATAGCAGGTTGGTTGGTTGGTTTGTTTGTTTCTAGAAGTAGGGGCGCCTGGGTGTCTCAGGCAGTTAAGTGTCTGACTTAGGCTCAGGTCATAATCTCAGGGTCCTAGGATCACGCCCTGCAAAAGGCTCCCTGCTCGGCAAGGAGTCTGCTTCTCCCCCTTCTTCTGCCCCGCAACCACTTGTGCACACTCATGACCTCTCTCACTCTCAAAATCTCTAAAAAGAAAAGCAATTATACTGGTGATCGCCTGTGACTGACCCAATCACCAGCAAGCCCAGAACTTTCAATATGCTTCTTTTTCTCAGCCCAGTTTTAACCTTTGAGCAGAAAACAACGAACTAGCAGAAATCAGAGGAAAGCAAATAGTATGAAGTGACAGAGATGAAAACAAAGAAACAATCAGAACAAATAGAGACTGCTCTTGGATAAAAAAGCTAAAGGCCATCAATAAAATCTTCAGTTTTGGCCTGTATAAACTATTCATTTTTTAAAAGATTTTATTTATTTTTTTTAAGATTTTATTTATTTGAAAGAGAGAGATCACAAGTAGGTAGAGAGGCAGGCAGAGAGAGGGGGAAGCAGGCTCCCCGCTGAGCAGAGCCTGGTGCCTGGCTTGATCCCAGGACCTTTAGATCATGACCTGAGCCCAAGGCAGAGGCTAAACCATGAGCCACCCAGGCGCCCCTAAGATTTTATTTTTAAGTCATTTCTACACGCAATGTGGGGACTGAACCCACAATGCTGAGAGCAAGTCGCCAATTCCACTGACTGAGCCAGCCAAGCACCCCTAAACTTATCACTTTTGTGTATTCATTCTGGAATCACATTATTAGCAATAAAGGATAATTGGAAGGAAGGCAGACAGGGACAAAGTGCCACCCCCACAACCAAGACGAAGCCACCCTTAAAAGACTTTTACACCACCCTGGAAGGTGCCCTCCAACCTATTCCATGTGATAGATGACAAAAACCTGATTGGATGACAGGCAAAGGAAGGGTTAGATTAAAACAGCCCTCCAACAAACCCATAAAATTCCCTAGATACAGAACCCCGATGGTAACCCTCTCCAGTCCCCTCCTTCCTTGGGAGCCTTGTACTACCACTTTACTATCACTCAGTAAACCTTGCTTTGCTGCCCACCATTCTTTCTGGTCTACCTCTTCATTCTTCAAAGTGGCGTGACCAAGAACCATGGGCACTGGCGGAGAAAAAAATCCTATAATATTAGGAATCTAAAAAAATTCTAGGTCACTGCCTGAGAGTTGATTCTAAATATTATATACATGGCATAAAACTAAAGTACTTATAAATTCATTTACAGAGGGGTAAATAGATGACTTCGATGGTATTAACACATGAAACCCATGCTCTTGGTATTGTAAGTAGAATACATTGTGAGAAACCTTCTTCTTCCCTTCCCTTACTTTTAAGTAGGCTCCCTGCCCAACATGGGGCTTGAACTCATGACCCTGAGATCAAGAGTCACATGCTCTGCTTACTAGGCCAGGCAGGCACCCCAGAAACTGTCATTTCTTAAGAACAGCATTATCATTTTCCAGAAAGTATAAAAATCAGCAGCGTCACCTATGAAAAAAAGTTTCCTGCTTTACATGCCTTTATATGCCATGCTGTGAAGAGGTAAAAATCCTTTAATTTTTAAGAATTCTTGAGAATAAGTCAATCTCTGAATGTGATCACAAGATTTTAATCATCTCTTAGTGTATTAACAAATCCATTACTGCTGAGAAATCCTTGCAAAAACAAATGCTATATTAACCATTGTTGTTTGTGTCTCTAAGAGTATCACCTTCCTGACAGACCAAGAATCACCTTTCTGCTGGTTTAGAAGCTATACAATGTGGAGTGCTTGGTGCTTTACTAAGATAGGACAATTCATTTAAAGGCTGTGTACTACTGTTAGCTTGGTTTGAAAATATCAATCAATTTGCAGGATCCAGAATTAATGGGATTATTTCATTACAGCTTTCAGGAGACTTAATTTCCAAGCTAACTATAGTCACAAAGGCTTTTTAAGTATCATTAAGGAGTTTCAGAAATTTGCATAATTTTAGCTGCTGTTTATACGAAATAATGTAGTTACAAACCAAAATCTAAAGATGACTCCATTTATTTTTTTTCCTTTTTCCCCCCAGCTTTAATAAACCAAAATCTAACTTTAATATAATTGTACAAAGAATTACTTTCCTGAAGAAGATAAATTGCTCCTTTCAAAGTTACTTAAATCTTGGAGATGATACAGTTGGAAAAATTTGTGTTCGGTAATCTAATGAAGTATAAAACATTAATTTTGTAAAATTTACATTTTTTTTAAAGATTTTACTTATTTATTTATTTGAAACAGAGAGAGAGAGAGATCACAAGTATGCAGAGAGGCAGGCATAGAGAGAAAGAGGAGGAAGCAGGCCCCCGCTGAGCAGAGAGCCCGATGTGGGCCTCGATCCCAGGATCCTGAGATCATGACCTGAGCCGAAGGCAGAGGCTTAACCCACTGAGCCACCCAGGCGCCCTAAAATTTACATTTTTAAAAGTATATCCTAAAGAGATATACCAAGATGCAATGATTTGTTATTGTATACATATTAAATGCTTTTAGTAATATGTCAATATATCAACATATGAATTGAATACATTCAGTTCAACAAATACTAGAGAACCTACTAAAGTTGGTTTCCAAGAGTAACGAAGATCCATAATGTGCCTTTTTGGCCTTCCAGAAATATTGAGAGTAAGGTAAGTGATTGATAGGTATGAAAATGCCTACCACAGAAGGAAGCAAAAGCTAAGGATTGCAAAAAAAAAAAAAAAAAAAAAAAGGACTACAAGCAAAGGGATTAAGATAAAAATCCTTTTGAATAATTTCAAAAGATTTCCTCTAGTAAGTGGTTGAGATAGCCCATGAAGGTTGAGTTTAATTTCTCCTAGAGGAGACACAATAAATGTGTGCTGCTTTTAAGTGATTAATAGTAGAAAAATATTATGTAACAGTCTAAAATACATATGAATAACTTTAATACTTACTTTTGTCTAATTTCATGAAGTATAATGTGTTGAGTAAAAATTTAAGTTCTAAATATTTTATACCTTCAGTTATATCCAGGAGAATTTTTGTTTCCTTAATAGGAAATACCTAGCATTACTCTGGACCCTCCTTAGATCAGTCAGGATTCCATTGGAGACAAGTTAAATCAGGATTCCTGGAGTGGGGGTTCAGATACTGATATTTTGCAAAAGTCCTCTAGATAGTTTTAATTTTTTAGAAAGATTTTAAGTAATCTTTATACCCAAGATGGGGCTCAAACTCCCACCCAGATATCAACAGTCCGACCCTCCACTGACTGAGCCAACAAGGCACCCCTCTAGGTAATTTTAAGGTGCGGTCAGGATAGCAGACCACCAGGATAAATTTCAGTTGAGAGACTTTGGTCTTACTAATAACCGATTTACTTTCCTTTGCTGGTTCAATAAATAATAAGAATATTCCCAGTAACACTCTTTTATTAGCTACCACTCAACTGAGTATTTACTATGTGCCAGGCACAGTGCCAAACATTCTTTTGTGCATTATCTCTAGTTTTCATAGCAAGGTGTATTTCCAAATTACTTGCCCAGTTCTGGGACCCAAGAACTTACCCACTGCACCACACTGCTTCTCTCCTCTAATTCACTCCTGATATGGAACTGTCGAGAACACCAAAGTCTATCAGCAGTTATAAATAAATGTTATCTGCAAAGAGCGACCAAGAATGCAAATGACACAAGAACGAGTATGGAGGATACCAGGAAGTGACACTGTAGGCTGATCGGGCGATCCCAAATCTCTAACTTCCAGGTCCTCCCAACACCTCTTCCAGCCTTCAATCACCCCTAAACCCCACTTTTAAAGCTCACTGGTCCTTGATGGCCAATTTTAGGGCGGGAATAACCTTTGAATACAAAGGGTCAAAAAGCCAGCCCAGGCATTTCCCAAATCCGAAGCTGCAGTCTGGGGGTTCAGTCATTACTGGTGATGGGGAAAAACCTTCTGGAGCCTTCCACGGCAGCCCACCGACTTAATGAAAAGGGAGGAAATGCGGGGTGGGGGGAGGGGGGTGGAGCGGGGGGGGCGGGGGGCATGGAGCGGAGGAGGCGCTGATCAGTTCGCTTTCCCCAGAGCCTTAGGTGGGACACCTCGCAGCAAACCGCCGAAGGTGGGACGCTTGGCTGGAAACTAACCACCCATTCCCCCGCCCGCATTCTCTACTACCGCGAGGGGAGAGCCGGGTGAGTGCTCGCCAGTCCCAACCATATTCGCCGCGCTTCAGGATCCCAGGGCAGGCGGGCTAGTATTGTCCTGTGCCGCACCCCGGAGCAAGGGCGCGACCGCGGTGTCAGTTGTTTGGGGAGAGGGGCTGGCCCGACCCTAGTGCACAAACCCCGATTTGACTGAAGACGCTGAAGTAGGGACCCTGGCTCTTGCTTGGGGCGAAGGGCTGTCCGCTCACCCCAACGCGGAGCGCAGCTGGCGCGGGAGCTTCCTACTCCGGAGGATCCCTAGGGCAGTCCGCGCTGGTTGCCGTGGCAACCCCACGCTCCTGGCGGAGCCGGCGCGCGCCGCGGGGCTCAGTCACTACCGGAAGTGACGTGTTTCACCTGCCAAGCGAGGGTGGGGTGGGACGGGGGTGCTGAGGTGCCGCCGCCGCCAGCCACTCGGGAGCGCGCAGGCACCGGCTGACTGAGACCCCGGGTGAGAGCCGCCTACCTTCAGTCACCGCCCACGGCCGGGCCGCAACCATGGCGCTTCTGCTGCGCTTGGTCCTCTTGTGCGGAGTCGCGGGTGAGTAGGGGGCAATTTTGTTCCAAGGGTTCCTATTGCCGGCACCGCCCTGGGGCGCTCTCTGCCTGCGGCCACCCGGGAACAATGAGGCGTGGGGGAGGGGACGGGTGCGATTTGGGGGCGCTGTGGCAGTGGTGGCTGTGCGGGCGGTATTGCACCGGGGTGGTTTTGCGGAGCCGCGCGTGCGAGCCGGGAAGGTGGAACGGCTCGGAATGGAGCCGTGCGGGGGCGTGAGGTGCGGGGGCAGGGGGAGCTGGGGGTAGTAGGGACCGATCCCCGAGATGGGGGCGGCGGTGGAGGGGCTCCCCGGGCGCGGGTGGGTGGGCGCGGCGTGCCGGGTGCGCCTGGCGTCTTTCCCAGACCATTCTTTGCTGCGGGTGCGAGCTTTGCTTTATTTGCTCTTGCCCTTTCTCTTGTTAGCTCGTGTCGTGTCCGCGCGGGGTTACTCGATTTCAGAAGCCTAGGGCTGCGAGTTTCCAGGTGTTGAGCAGTCCAGGCGGGGAGGCTGAATTTCAAACGCCATGATTAAATAGACACTGAGCTTTTCAGTGCCGCCGTGCGTCCAAGCGATCTCTAGGAAAGAGGCGCTGAAGGAACAGTAGCTTGAGCATTCTTGGTCTCGTAGAAGAGGCGAGCCCAAGCACGAGACGAACAGTAGTAGCTTGAGCATTCTTCCATCTCGGAAGAGGCGAGTCCAAGCACGAGCTGTTAACTAGACGGTAGCTCGACGAAGTAGACGGTTGGAAATCCAAACTAGGTTCCTGCAAAAATGCAGTCATATAATTTCTGCAGTCCCGGAGCAAAGTGCAAAGAGGAAATAAGCTCGGTTTGCGTTTATGATGAGTTAATTCATCTTGAAGATAAGAGGGGATGACTTATACAGGGCAATTCCTGAAGGATTCGCCCAGTACATTTTTTGACTGCGCCTCTCTCAGGAGGGGAAAAAAAGGCATTTAAAAAATGTGTGGACCATTAGAAGGCATAATCATTTGACGCTTTAAAAAACTGATCAGTTTTTATGGCAGTGTTTTAACTAACTGATCTTGTTTGTCAGGGTAGGCATATGTCACGGTTAGAACCAAATGGCTAATTTTTGAAAATCCAACGGTGCGACCCTCAGGAGGCACACTTTGTGTAGTCTCTGGAAGGACTTTTTTTTTTTTTTTTAAGTGTTGGAAAGGAGCGGGTGGCCCTTTTTGTTGGGATGGCTCTCTGCTTCCTGTTGAAATGTTAATTCCATTGTTGGATGCCACATCTGTCAGCATTACTCATGGGATCAACATTCTATTAACAAGTCTAATCTTCGGTATATAGCACCACCTCCACCTCCACCTTTTTGATACATACCATTTAGACTTGGGTGAAATTTCCAAAGTAATGCTTCTGGAAAGGACGAAGGGTCAGTAACCAGTTTACATGGTACATTCCCACCTTTGTTTTGTCAAAGACTAAACTGAAGTTGAAGTGGGTTACGCATGTTCCCTCTGGGAAAAATATTTTAAGCTACATCTAGAGCAGAAAAGTGGAATAACATAAACTGTGTAGAGGATCACCCCCCACCCAATGCCATCCCGCACCCCGGGGATGTCCAGATAATTGTATGGATTTCACTTTTTTCTGGACATCTCACTTTGTTAGGAACAATCTCAACAGGATATTTTTGATAGAGTCATTCTACTCATAAACGGTATACTAGGATAGTGAACTTCTCATGAAAGCACTGTTGTACTATTTTTAGGTACAGTTTTCCAGCCTAGGGAACAACTCAAAAAGCTATGTAATTGATCTATGGCTTTGAGTATTTCTTCAGATAACTCTTGCCATTTTAGGCATTCATTCCTATGAGTTTGATTTGAGTGGTAACATGATCGGCTTCTACATTTGGCAAAACAAAGTGGAGGAGGCTTACATATTAAAAATTGCAGTGCTATTTTTTCTCTAGATCTGTTTCCATATGGGTTGTGAAGAGTTTTGTCATATATTCTGGTTGTTAGTGGAAGTCCTTTTGATGTATTTTATTACCTGTCCAGTCAGTATCAAGTCACACTACCAGTAGCAAAAGTGGCTGTAGTAGAACAGCTGTAGCAATGGTAGTAATATTAGAGCCTTGATTGAACAGTTATTAAATGCCAGGGCACTGTTAAGGGCTTTATATATACTCCATCTACCTAGCAATCCTGGAGGGTATGTATTGTAATGATCCCTGTTGCACATGTGAGGAAACTGAGGCACAGAGTAGTTATATAACTTAATTTGCTAAGGTCACAGATTTCCTCCTTAACCACTTGCTATTTTTGCCTCTAAAACAGCCATTTTCCTCTTTGATTACCTCTAATTGACCTCCTTAATTTCTATCACTGGTTATCTGTCACGTAGTAATAACCTGCTGTTGGTTTGACTATGTGCCAAATACTGAAGACTTTCATTTTAGCCCTTTATTTTCTTAATCTTAGTTCATGCTCTCAGACACTATTACAGTAACACAAGGAACCAGGGCTTAGGCGGGTGTTACAAACTCATGTGGCCCGTGTATCAGCACCAGCATCACCTGAGGATCTTGTTAAAGTTTGGGGTGCTGTTGTTTCTCACACACTGTCACCATGAGTGAAGCTAGCCTCTGCCTTCAGCTCAGGTCATGATCCCAGGGTCCTGGGATCGAGCCCCACACCAGGCTCTCTGCTCAGCTGGGAGCCTGCTTCCTCCTCTCTCTCCCTGCCTGCCTCTCTGACTAGTTGGAATCTCTGTCTATCAAATAAATAAATAAAATCTTAAAAAAAAAAAAAAAGTACTTGTCTTCCCACCACTTGTTAGCCATTTGATGGCTGCAGGCCTCTGTCCTTTCTGTGTGCCTCAGTTGCTTTGTGTGTCAAGAATAGGGTTCCTACCATCTCAGAGTCATTACGGAGCAGAGTGAAATGTTTTATCATTTTGCTTGCCTGGAGTCTTCCTTTGCATAAAAGAATATGAAGATTAAATGTGAACTTGATCCCCTCCATATACCTCTCTTACTGTCTACATTTTTTCCATTATACCAACCACCTAAAAAAAAGTTGCCCCTCTTCCAAGGCAAGCCACTTTTTTTTTTTTTTTAAGATTTTTTATTTCTTTATTTGACAGACAAAGATCACAATTAGGCAGAGAGGCAGGCAGAGAGAGAGGAGGAAGCAGGCTCCCTGCCTAGCAGAGAGCCCGATGTGAGCCTCGATCCGAGGTCCCTGGGATCATGACCTGAGCCAAAGGCAGAGGCTTTAACCCACTGAGCCACCCAGGTGCCCCCAAGGCAAGCCACTTTACAATGGCTTCTTACCCTGTTTGTTGTGGGGTGTCCATCAGTTACTCAGTTTATCTCATTGCACGAGGGGCATTGAGGGGCATTACTTGTGTTCTTATTATAGTCCCAGTGTTAGCTTATGGTATGTGGCAGAGAGCAAATGTTCGGCAAATGTCTTATGACTGAAGGTTTGCAGCCTTTTTAATCACTAGGCCCGTGTATATGCTGTAGCTCTCATCAGTTCCAGCTCTCTCTCCCTTCTCATCAAATAAAGAAGGTCCTTGGTAGTGGTCATTCTAGTTGCCTTGTCTCATTCAGTTGTTAGTCTAAAGAAGTTCTAAGCTTTTGCTTTATCTTTGATCTAATTGTTCTATTCCACTTCAGTTGCCAGAGAGAACAGTAACCGTTTGGCAAATACATTTATTTTTTTGGAACTTCTTGGTACCTGTTTTGGTTCTTTCCCACCCTGCTAACCCGCTCTTCATCAAATTCATAGTAGGTCCCTTAAATACCAGCCTTCCCTATGATTTGTCCCATAGTTTTCTTCTCTCAATCTTAAATGTAATGGCCTCATTTATCCATTACTATAACCTCCAAATAGTTGCTCGTGACTTAAAAGTAGTGCCAGCTCAGCCCACCTCTCCTTTGAATCCTTCGCCACTATTTCCAACTGCCTAACATTCACATTCATCTGAATGCACTTTAGTACCTCAGATCCTGCATGTGTGGAGCCAAATTCATTCATTAATTAATTGATTACATGATTTAGTCATTCAGGTATTTATTGCTTACTATGTTCTGTGCTGTGCTAGGTACCCTTACAGTAGTATAGAACTTCGCAAGGTGCAAATTTTGATAGGACACATATAGCAGATGATACAGGTTTTGCAAAGGCATGGAGATCTGAAAGGGTAGAATGTGTCTTGGGAGGTGAGAAATTCAGTTCATTAAAGCACCTAACCAGCACTTCTCAAACTTCTGATGTGTATCTGAATCATTCTTGTAAGAAAGTTGGGTGAGGCCCAAGATTCTGCTTTTTAGCAAGTTCCTCATCATGTCACTGCTGACCACACTCTGGGTGAGTGAAGCTCTAAGGCTGTGCCAAGAGCTTAGTAGGAGATGAAAGATGATTGACATTTGTCAAGTTATACTACTCTCCGTAGTGGCACTGAGAAGCTTGTGGAACCATTAAAGAAGTGAGATTATGGGACGCCTGGGTGGCTCAGTTGGTTAAGCAGCTGCCTTCGGCTCAGGTCATGATCCCAGCGTCCTGGGATCGAGTCCCGCATCGGGCTCCTTGCTCGGCAGGGAGCCTGCTTCTCCCTCTGCCTCTGCCTGCCATTCTGTCTGCCTGTGCTTGCTCTCTCTCCCTCTCTCTCTCTGACAAATAAATAAAATCTTAAAAAAAAAAAAAAAAAGAAGTGAGATTATACGCTGAGATTATTCGCTTAAATGATGAAATCTGCAGCAGTCCTGGAGGCAGGTGGAAACAGTGGGTCTAACACTAACACAGGAAGCTATCTGGGATGGTGTACACAGAAGCAGCCCCTATGGAAAAACAGTAGTGTTGGGCCTCCTCTCTGATCTAAAAAGTTGTTTTGAGAGAAATGCACTGAAGCCTGATACCTGGTTGGTTGCAAGAATTAGTTGGAGAGAAGCAGTAGGATTCCTGGCTTTGAGTGAATGGGGAAGTCACTGACCTACAGAGCAAAAAAAGAGGAGCACATTTTAGAGGGAACAACCAGCGAGCTTGAGTTTGGACAGGTGGTGTTCGAGGCATCTGAGGGATGGAAGTAAAAAAAAAAAAATGTCTAGTAAGAAGATTGAAACAAAGGTCAGGATCTTGGGAAAGACAGATTGGTGGTAGAGAATTGAGAATCGCTGCTGAGAAGTACCATCTGTGTCAGATTAGCCAGGACAAGCCGGTGGGACTAGGAGAGGGGCAAGGTGACGTTGGAGCACACCATCTAGTAAGTACACAGCAGGTGAACAGTGGGAAGTGTTGTGGGGGATGTAAGACAACTGTGGGATGAGGGTGTCCCAGAAACTGGTGCAAAAATGAAGTCAATAGGACTTACTGTTAGGAAATTACTGGGAACATTCAGGAAGTTCTTGATTCCACAGGGAGGACGGTTTCTGTAGTGGGTAAAGCTAGATTTTCATAGATTAAAAAGAGTAGGCATCAGGTAAGTAAAGAAAGAAAAACATAGCAGCATTTGTAGTTGGCTTGACAGTGAAGCGTTGCCTATATGACTTTCGTCCCAAGGTACAGTAGCAGACCGAGGGGATATAGGTAGAAGCCAGCAGATAGGGACTCCTGTAACTTACAGCCACCAGACCCAGAACCTTACTTTCCATTTTTCTTTGTGTACCCAGTATCCTCCTTGCACCTTAAATGTTGGGGTTCCTCAAGTTATGCTTCAGTTAGCATTTATGTCTTGACAACTTCCAGCCTATTTCTAGTCTGTCTACCAAGCTTCTCCCCATCATTTGAAACCCCCACTTAGCATCCCCTGCTTAGACTTCCCACAGGCACCTCCAGTTGAACCTGTCTACGTAACCACTGCTCCCTCTCCCATTAGGTGGCTTTTTAGCCATCAAAATGCCCAGGCAGAAATATGGGCACCCTACCTTCCTATTCCTCTCATCTTCTTACATCCAGTCAGTTTCTGAGTCGTTTGTATCCCTCCAGCCACCACCTAGAGCCCAGGTTGTGCCAGCATCTCTTAAGATGGTTGAAATAGCTTTGTTGGCATCTGGTAAGTGAATTTTCCCTGCTCTGAACATATTACATTACTGGAGCGTGTTCTAACGGTTATCAAGTGGGCCTTTATTATAATTGTTTTTCCTCAACAGGCTGTACATTTCATGACGTGTCAGGGATTAACTGTTTATTCCTTATTTTGTTCGCAGTGTGTGCACAGTGCCTGTTAATGATATATATGGGGAAAGTGTTCCAGACAGGAATTGATGTATATTGACTTAAGAAAAAGACCCAGAGGGAAAGAGCATTTGAAGGTCAAGACTAGGTACATCACAACAACAACAAAAAAGAATAGGTACATTATGGAAGAGGTGAGCAGGGCTGGGCTCAGTATTCTGCCCAGGCCAGCTTGGTGTTTGGTATTTGTCAGCTTTGCTCTGCATTCAGTAATGGAGTGCATTTGTGTTAACAGTCAGTCTCATTTTAATTTCCTGTCGCAGCCTGTTCTCCCAGTCCCCTTGTTTCTGTCTTTCCTCTCTTACATACAAATCATTATCAGGTGTAATTAAATAAAGGCAAGAATTGTTACTGGGAACTTTTAATTTGGTTCATTTGTTCATTCAGTGGCCAGCAGGGAATGGATGTGGGCTTTAAAATGATAAAGTAACCCAGACATAATTAAAAATTATCTAAGGAAAATGAACTTATGACTTTATCCTATTGTTTTTCATCCATCTACTATTTTTTTTAAAGAAAACTAATATTCTAGAATAATTGTTAGGTTGGTATTGAAATTAGACTGGTTTCTGTTAAGAGTGTGCTATGTATCAGTACAAAGCAGTAACCTTTTCTGTTGCTGGTTCCCTATCTTATTTTCTACCCAACTCTTTTTTGGGGGGCTGAAATGATGAATTGTGGAATGGGGGGGGAGTAGGGAAAACGTCACCCTGGCATGATGAAGTGATCTGTTGCAGAAGCTGGTTCGAAGTTCATGGTTTGGTTTGGTGATCTCTTGGGGCTCCATTATTGGTATTGTTTTGTGGTCTGTTCACTCTGTTGAATCCATCACTGTTTCTGTGTAAAAATGTAAAGGAAGCTGAAAATGTTTTTACATTCAGTGGTGAAATGGTGACTTAAAAAGACAGTTTCTCTTTTTTGCTTTCCCACAGGCCTTTTCATTTTTTTTTTTAACTTTTTTTTTTTTTTTTAAGATTTTATTTATTTGACAGAGAAAGAGAGAGAGCACAAGCAGGGGGAGCAGTAGAGGGAGAAGGAGAAGCAGGCTCCCCGCCGAGCAGGAGCCCGACATGACTTGATCCCAAGACCCTACCTGGGATCATGACCTGAGCTGAAAGCAGAGGCTTAACCATCTGAGCCACCCAGGCGCCCTCCCACCGGCCTTTTCTGTCACCTTTCTTCCCTCACCTCATTGACTCACTCTTCCAGTTTTCTAATAAAGAGTTAGCCAATTAGAGTTTAAGCATTAAAGGTTTTAACTTTGACTCAGGAGTATTTGCAATGTATTTTAATTAGCAGTGTGCTGTAGAAGAGAAGACTGTGGCCTGTTCTGTTGACAAAGAGAAGGTAGGCTAAGGGAGGAAGATAATAACAGTCTATTTTTAAGGGTAGGTGTGAGATCAATGGCATGGTTTAGTGTGTCTTTTGATAGTTGGTGAGAAAAAGGATTAACAGTCAAATTAACCAGTGTTAATTGGTTAACTGAGACAATGCAAATTTCCTTTGAAACTATTAAATCACTTTCATTATTTCAAAGGCATTTTACAAGCTGGAATGGGAATGACTTTGATTTCATTTACTTCCAAAAAATAAAAACAAACTTCGATTACAGGTAACTAATTATGGTTAATTTTTCACCATACCATAGTGTAAATGTATGTTCTGAGTGAGTTTTAAATGTTTCTCCAGAGGACTGGTAGTTTGGCTGCACAGATCACATGCTCTCAAGGAATCTCAAGAAATACTCAGAGTGAACCAAATTCAGCCACATCTCTGTTGAATTGTTAGAGTGACTGTAGCTGACCTTTCAGTCTCACTTGAATTCCCCAGTGAACAGAGCTTTGAACTCTTGAATACCAGATGATTCCCATGGGGGTTTTCCCTGATGTGCCAGACAAAAACTTTTGAGAGTTGGTGCTCTGGGTTGTTGTACAGTAAGAATTGAGAGGAATTACTTGGTTGTACAATGTGAAATCTGATACTTTTAGAATGAACCTGGTAACTCTTGGCTAGAAAAGTGAATTGTACCTTTTTCCCCCACTCAAGAACATTATACAAGTTTTAAATTTATATTTTGCCAAAAGTATCAATATATGCATTATTTATATAACTTCATCAGTGATGGAATTTGAATCATACTATAAACATGTTGCAGTCACTAAATCTAGATCATCACAGTGAACCAAAATGCACAGTTGTTACGATGTAATTCGCATGGGGTGGATGGGGAAGCCCTCAAGTGGTGGGAGACTAGCCAAGGGACAAGCCAACTTCCCTGCTGAGATCATGATGGTAGCTGAAACCAACAGTCAGATGCTTAATAGACTGAGCCATGCAGGTGCCCTGATGTAACTTATTTTTTAAGGTAATTTTATAAGTGCCTCATTTGAATCTGCTCTTCTGACAACCTCTGGGTAGGAAGGAGATTTTGTATTATTATCATTTATAGGAATTAGGGAACACAAGCACGGGCAGTGGAAGAGGGTGAAGCAGGCTTCCTGCCAAGCAGAGAGCCCAGTGTGGGGCTCGATCCCAGGACCTAAGCCAAAAGCAGGTATTCATCCACTGAGCCACCCAGGCACCCTGGGGTGATGGGATTTGATGGAATTGGAGATCTTGGGTTCCTCCGCCCCAGCAGGTTGTACCTTGTAGAAATATTTGAGTCTAGAGTTGTGAGACATTATAGTTCTTAAAGAGTATATTTTGTTTAGCCCAGTATATACAAAATATCATTTCTATATGTGATCAAATTAAACATTAATAAGATTAAATTTTTTCCGTCATACTAAGTCTGATTAGCCATGTTAAGTGCTCAGTAACCATGTGTGGCTGCAGCTAACCTTTTGGTCAACAGAAGTCTAGAAATTGGAGCTTTAGTTCCAGTCACCTTCTAACATACCTAGTCTCTGAACATCCTACTAACTAAAAAGTCATGAGTGTGATGTGCTCACAAGATAATTATAATTATTTGTATTACACAGTATTCCTGTTGGTAACAAGTTAAATAAGGTCTCTTGTTTCTTAGTTTCTTGAATTATCAGATCATTTGTTATTATGTACAAAATTATATCAGTTGCCTTTATACAAGCTCTATACATTTACATTTTAGGTGTGAGGGAGAAAAAAGAAATAGATGCACCAAAAAATCACATTTCTAACTTGCCTCTGAGGGAAATAAATGCATTTATGGGAAGGTAGAAAATAAGGACAGACTGGCCCCTGTTGATGGTTGCTAGGGAAATTTGAATTCACTTTGGGATATTAGAAAGAAATTATTGGGAGATTGAGGCAGTCAAGTTAGACATGCTTACAACAGGGGTGATTTTCTTATTGTAATTAACCCTTTCTTTATTACCTTCAGGATTTTCCATAAGGAGGTAATATTTACTCATTTTGCTCTTATATCTATTTCTTTGCTTTCTAATTTTCTGTGATCTCATCTTTATAAGACACTTTACCTGAGTTTTGTTTTGTGTATGTGTGTTAGCTCTGCTTTTTGCCAGTTACTTTTACTATTGCATGTTAATTAAAGGAAGAGAACCTGAGGTTTTTATGAGCAAGGACCTTTGGGCCTCACCACCCTCTACCCCTCGTCTGGTTACTTTAAAACCAGAATTTCTTCTGTAATCCAGGGTTCCCTGGTCAGAGCTCAGTTCTGTCTCTGACATGGATTTATCTTACAGGCCAGTTTCTTTGCTCCTGCTCATGGACTGTGGTGTACAACTATGTACATTGGGGAGACTTTATTGTCGCAAATGTGGCTAGACTTTTTTTTTTTTTTGTAAAGTCCATTTATAAAACATTGGGACATTATATTTTTAACAAAAACAGAAGTAACCTTTGTCTCTAACTGCTTCAGCTCTTTCACATTTCTTTGAAAGTAAACCTCTTAGGAGCACCTGACTGGTTCAGTGGGTAGAGCATGCAACTCTTGATCTTAGAGTCATGAGTTTGAGCCCTATTTTGGGGGTAGAGTTTACTTCAAAAAATTTAAGAATTAAAGAAAAGTAAACCTTTTCTCTGAAGTATGACATATATAGAGAAGCACAAAGTTTAAAGCGTTATTTACAAGTAAACAGGTAAGAGTTTTCACAAAGCAGAAACATCTGTTTAATCTCACCCTGATCAGGAAATAGAATATATTCCACATTTCTCATTTGAAAACAATCCTTCAGGGGCACCTGGGTGGCTCAATTGGTTAAGTGGCTGCCTTCGGCTTAGGTTGTGGTCCTGGGATCAAGCCCCACATCCCCACATTGGGCTCTCTGCTCCCTCACTCTACCTGCCTGCTCCCCTTGTTTGTGCATACTCTCTCTTTGTCAAACAAATTCAACCCTGAAATCTTTAAACAAACAAAACAACCCTTCCTTGACCACACTTCACTCTTACTACTTTCCTTCTACCCTTGAGACCCAAGTTCCTCAAAACAGTGGTCACTTCTATTTCTCCTCATACATCTCAAGTTCACAGCCTTTCCTAGCTACTTCCCAACTCTCTTCTGATTTCTAACTATGTAGATTCATGTTAACACTATATAAATGGAATTATACAGTCTGTGTTTTTGTCTTTCACTTACCACATTAGAAAGATTATTGACTTTGTGTAGCTGTAGTCTGTTCATTTGCATTGCTATATGGGATTCTGTTGTGTGACTCTATCACAATTGATTTACCCATCTTACTACTAATGGACTTTTTTTCAATTTTTTGCTATTGTGAAAAATGCTGCTTTGTCATCCTCATTCTCGTGTTTCAGTGCAAATGCATACACATTTCCCTACCTGTGAATGGGGTCCCGAAGGTAATACCTATGTTTAGCTTCAGTTGAAATTGCCCAGCAGGTTTCCAAAATTGCTGGTGCCAGTTGATACTCCCACCAATAGAGTATGAGAGTTTCAGTTATTCCACATCCTCCTCAGGGTCTTTTTTCATTTTGGCTGTTCTGATGGGTGTGTAGTGCCATATCATTTTTTTTTAAACATCCTAATTATGGAAGTTTTCAAATATATAAAATGAAAAATGGTACGATAAAGCTCAGCTTCATCAACTATGAACTTGGATCGTTTGGATTCATGATCCCGTTCTGTAATCCTCCACTTTCTTTCCCATTCGTCTTCACAGATATTTCAGACTTGAAACTGTCTCCAGAAACCCCCTACCTATGTTTTTTCTGCCTCTTTTATTCCAAGTAAATGCTGTATGCCTCCTTTGTCAGAGAAGAAAAATAGAGGCTATCAGTTACAAATTCCCTTAATTTCTTGTACCTCAGGATATAAGCTTATTCATAATTGTACCAGTCTCTCGTGTCCTTTCCTTCATTCTTATCTATTAATTAGTTAGTTTATTAATTTATTTTATGGTTCACTTATTTATTTATTTTGGAGAGAGAGAGAAAGCACATTTGCACATGAGCTGGGGGAGGAGCAGGGAGAAGAGAATCTCCCGCAGACTCTCCCATGAGCGTTGAGTCCCATGCGGGGATCCATCTCACAACCCTGAGATCATTCATGACCTGAGCCAAAATTGAGTCTGACACATAACTGACTGAGCCACCCAGGCACCCCCCTCTATTCTTTTTTTTTTTTTTTAAAGATTTTATTTTATTTTACTTATTTATTTGACAGAGAGAGATCACAAGAGGGCAGAGAGGCAGGCAGAGGTGGGGGAAGCAGGCTCCCCACCAAGCAGACAGCCCGATGCAGGGCTCGATCCCAGGACCCTGAGATCACAACCAGAGCTGAAGGCAGAGGCTTAACCCACTGAGCCACCCAGGTACCCCCACCCCCCTCTATTTTTATTTAAAGTTGTCTTGTTTCCTATTTTCTAGGCACCTTTCTTTTGTGGGGTGTTGATCTTTCAGTCTCTGAGTTTTCTGCTGTGGTTATTTTTAAACCTCTTTCATTCTATTTGCTCTTTCCCTTTGACTTCGTATAAACATGTGCTACATTTCTTATTTCAAAACAACCTTTCCTTGACCCCCAATCACACTGTACCACTTTCCTCCTATACCCTTGAGAGCCAAGTTCCTCAAAACAGTAGTCGGTTCTGTCTCTACTCACACATCTCAACCTCTGTAGATAGATACATCCCATTGCAACTCCCCAGAGCCATCACTAAATTAGATTTGACCTAGGTCACTAGTTGTGCTCTTTTTTCAAACATAGTAGATACATTTCAGAGTCATTTGTTTACATAACATATTTTGAGTTTTTCTTGTATGGAAGGCACTGCTAAATGTGAGGGATAAAAGATTAAAAAATACCTTCTCAACAGTCGGAACTTATGTCCTAGTAGAAGTGATAAGCTTATAAGAGGACAGTGAATTGCCATGTTAGATACTGTTTATTGAAAGATGATACCGAGGGGCACCTGGATGGCTCAGTGGGTTAAGCCTCTGCCTTCCGCTCAGGTCATGGTCCTGGGGTCCTGGGATCAAGCCCCGCATAGGGCTGTCTGCTTGGTGGGGAGCCTGCTTCGCCCTCTCTCTGCCTGCCTCTCTGCCTACTTGTGATCTCTGTCTGTCAAATAAATAAATAAAATCTTTAAAAAAAAAAAAAAAAGAAAGAAAGTTGATACCGAGTTGTGTTGGAACTGTTCTAAAAGCTTTTCATACATTCTTTTATTTAATTCTTACAATAGAGTAGGCATTATTACTGTTAATATTAGGAGAAAAACACTGATTTAAAAAGGCTGGAAATTTGCCTATAGCCAAGCAGTTAGTAAGCTCAATATGAATTTGAACCCAGATCTGACTTTGGAGCCCATGCTATTAATGGATACAACTGCTTCCATAATTCAATATGCTAATGTGTCAGAAATGAATGTCTGTACGTGTAAGTGAGCTCCAGGAACTGCTGCTTACTGCCCTTGAGTTGTGGAAGAAGGGGAGGAGATGGACGTCAGGGAAAGACTTGTTGGTTGATTGTCTAAAATTAGGACTTACTTAGATCTGAAATAGATATTTTAGTTCAACACCCTTAATTTATGTGTGAGCCCTAAAGTAGCAACAACATGTCCAAAATGATAGTGGGTTTTGTTGTTGTTGTTTGTGACAGATGAGCAGATTCCTAGTCTGGTACTTATTTTCCTGTTAAAAAAAGTTCGCCCAGGGGCACTTGTCTGGCTCCATCCGTAGAGTGATGCTGCAGCTCTTGCTCTTGGAGTTGTGAATTCAAGCCCCACATTGGATGTAGAGATGACCTAAAAATAAAGTTAAAAAACAAAACAAAAACAGATAAAGATTCACCCAAATTCCTGAGCCATGTGCTACCTAAAATTCCTTCTCCTTAGAAGTTTAGTATAGCAGAGGAAAAGTGTGTATTCCAAACCCTCCTCCACTCACGGTGATTGGAGTAGAGTCTAAAACCTCCCGGTGATTCACAGTGCCATTTATTTATTTAAAATTTTTATTTATTTATTTGTCAGAGAGAGAGTGCACATGCTGGGAGAGCAGCAGGCAGAGGGAGAAGCAAGCTCCTCCCCACTGAGCAAGGACCCTGATATACTGGCCTAGATCCCAGGAGCTGGGATGGTGACCTGAGCAGAAGGCAGCTTAACCGACTGAGCCAGGTGTCCCCATAGTGATTTTTAAAACAAGATCTCTGTGTTCAAGGGTGTTTACTGGTGAACTTCTACTTACAGGATCAATGTGGCTTGGCAGTCTTGTATCTTGCTCCCCATAGTGGCTTAGACACCTCTCAGTATCTCTTTCTTCATTGTAAAATGGGGTAATGGTCATACCTCCTTCAGAGTTATGAGAATTTAGAGTTAATATATATACACTTTGGGAAAGTGCCTGACACATAATAAGCACCCAGTTACTGTTACTGTTTGTTGTTAAGATAATGATTTCCCCGTTTCCATCTCTGTTTACTTCCTGGACACCTGTGGGGAGTGGGGAGCTTGGAATTTGCATTTAAAAAACTGCATAGAAAAGCATAGAAGTCCACTTAATGTCATTTCTCATTCTTATTAACTTACCTAAATATAAGTATTATTTTCTTAGCTCTGAGTACATATTAACTGACTGTACTGGGTACCCCACATGGGAATTAAATAAGCAAAACCTCTAAAGCAAAGGGCATAATTTCTACCTTCCTCTAAGTGTTTTTCATCTCTCCCCCAGCAATATTGAAAGGCCTAGTTGGAGTACTTAACTATAACATTAACATATTTAAAATGTTGTTTTTTGTTTTTACTTTTTACTTTCTAGAAACACTCACTATTTAGGTGACTTATAAATTGCTAATCCCAAAGCAACTTCCTGGTGAGAAGGAAAGTTGCCTCAGGTTGGAGGGAGGGTCCAGGAAATGATCTAAATAGCATGGCAGTTGCATTTTTTAAAAGCATTTCTATTTCTATTTCTATTATTTTTATTTTTTAAAGTAAACTCTGCACCCAGTAGGAGGCTCAAATTCAGACTCTGAGATCAAGAGTCACTTAACTCTACTGACTGAGCAGCCAGGTGCTCTGGCAGTTGCATTTTTGCAGTTATTGGAATATCCTAAAGATTTGATGGCTAACACAGGCATCTGTAGTATTTGTTATCAGATACACACAACAGAATTACACTTGTCCTGATCAACATGTCCCTTAAATGGATCAGTTCCTGATTTACCCAGTTTGTTTCTTAACATTAAAATATTAATTCTTGTTACACTCTTTGACATTTCTCAAAAGGAGTTAGTACCAAGTAAATTATAACCACTGATGATTAAGGTCATCATAATGTAGCCCTTCCCAAGAAATCAAAGAAATATGCAAGACTTTCAGAAGGTAAATTTAAATTTTTTTTTTCCTAGTCTTTTCCCCCCTTTTTTGTTAATATCTTTGGAATGACTCCAGATATTTTGAGAAACCATGCATCAGTATGTAGTATTTTTTTATTTTTGTTTCTTGTTTTAAGGGTAGTTGAAAAAATAGGACAAGTAAGTTTTCTTCAGCTACAGTTGTGATTTCAGAATGTTTACAAATAGGTTTCTTTTTAAATTTTTCCTGATGTCCAGTTTCTCTCATTTTAATGTAATTATATGTAAAGTTGTTTACATGTTAATTTCTTAATTAGATTTGCTAATATTTCTTGTAATGTGAGTATTAAATTAATAAACATCAGTCTTTGCTCCTATCAGTACATGATCAGGTTTGTTCAGCTTTTTCTGAGCTCTATTTCCTGTATGGGATCATTGTTCCATTCCTTTGCTCTCCTGGATTCATGGTCTCCTGTGGCCCTCCTTCTTACACTTTTCCCACAAGGACTGATGGCTTTGTGTCCCATTAATCACCACCTCTTTCATACAGTTCCTTCATCTTCCCTCTACTCTGAGCTCTGCTCTCCACTTAAAGTTTATCAGTTTTGGCCAATGCCAGGTCTGGGTTTTTTTTTGTTTGTTTTATTTTTAATATTTTATTAAATTTAATTATTTCTTATTTTAGAGAGAGAGCGGAAGAAAGTGTGAGCAGAGGGAGGGGCAGAGGGAGAGGGAGAAAAGTTTCTAGCAAACTGCCCGCTGAGTGCAGAGCCTACCTCTGGGCTCCCATCTCAGGACCCTGAGATTATGACCTGAGCCAAATCCGGAGTTGGGCTATTAACCAACTGAGCCACCCAGGCTTCCCTCCAGGGGTATATTGAATGAGGCTTGGGACATAACCCTCCAGAGATGAAGCCCTGAGACACTGACAACGGAGTGAAAGTGTGGGTGCTTAGGATGAGGCCCCATAAACAGCTCCCAACAATAGAGGAACATCTTGTGCAATGGGGAGGAGGCAATTAACACTGCCTATGAAGAAAAGGGAAGCTTCACAGAGGAGGTGACAGGTAAGAGGTACTTTGAAAAGTGGCTAGAGTTGCTCTCAGTTGGAGAAGGTGGAGCAGGGGAAGAAGTGGGCAGCTGCACAAACACAAGTACTCCACCAGCAGGACTTAAAACCTTTTGCTCCTCAGAACTTCCTCTCATTTCTTCGATTTCCTATGTTTGATTGGCTCTAGATGCTTTGTTGTAGTTCTGTCCTTTTTTTTTTTTTTTAACATTTTATTTATTTATTTGTCAGAGACATGTGAGAGAGGGAATAAATACAAGCAGGGGAGAGGGAGAAGCAGGCTTCCTGCAGAGCAAGGAGCCTGGAGCTCCATATGGGACTCGATTCCAGGACCCTGGTATCATGACCTGAGCTGAAGGCAGATGCTTAATGGCTGAGCCACCCAGGCGCCCCTTCAGTTTCATCTTTAATAGAGAAAGGTCTCAAGTGATTTTCACCTACTTTTAGCTGCATTAAAACTTGTTAATTTTTCTCTGTTTTGAAATAGACCATCTTTCATCTGTTTTCTTCCTTCTCTGATAAGAAGGTACTTGTGCCTATGAGTTGTGTTTTTTTTTTTTTCTTTTCTGTCTCTCCTTCCTTCTGTCCTTTTTTAGCTGAGTCTTTGACTTTGAAATCAAATGTGAAATGTTCACAGGAGGTACAGAGTAGGAAGGACTCACGGTAAAGTAGGAACTTCAGTAAAGCAGGAAAAGTGCTTATGATGGAGTCCTCATCAGCTGCACGAGGTGTACATGGAGGACATCTAATTCAATTTTGGGCACAAGGAATTAATCCATGTTTGGGCACAAAGAATGGCTCCCAGAAGAAGTGCCTGGACTCAGTGATCTTTAAAATCCCTGTGCATATGCCATCACTGGTCAGACTTAACATTTAGTACCTTTTGTTAGACGTAAAAACATGAAAAATAAGTTTGAGCTATTCTGTTTTGTTTCCCAAGTGATAGAACAACAGAAAACCTTCCTCTTCTCAGCAAGTTTGTTAAAAGCTAGCTTCTGGTTTTCTGACCTAATACAGTTAGATTTGTGGTTTTTTTCCTCCCTAGCTTTGATGTTCTCTATTTTTAAGACTTTACTTACTTAAAACATAATTGAAATTTCTCACATTTACTTTTTTCTCTCTTTAAGTCAGCCATAAAGTTTCATGAGCACTTTCTACTTTCCAGTGATTTTAAGATTACGAGGAGGAAAAGATACCTGAAGACCTTCCAGGTCAATGGGTAACTTAAACTTGAAGGAGTCTGTTAGAGAGATCAAAACAGGTCCTCAGTTCAAAACGTTGCCTTCCTGCTAGAGGAATATAGTCTTCAGTCATCTTCATTTCTTCGTCGTTCTTAGGGCACAAACAGATCTTCCATGTTTGGTAGGAGATGACAACATCAAGGCTAAAAACATACTTTGATGAGCTGATGTCATTTTGATGCTCCAGTAGAAGTCAGACTGGGCAGAAGAGAAACTCTGAAGATTCAAGTGTTTGAAATGTGAAGATTAAAAAAAAGCTAGCAGAAAACTGGGAGATGTTATTTCACTCACTGCCAAAATTAGTTGTGATTCAGTGTGTTTACTTACATAATCCAGTGCTGAGCACTTATTAACTGGATTTTGCAGACTGGGAGTTCATGGTGTTCTACATATTTTATCATACTGAACATAAGTTTAAATGAAATTATAAGATTTGTTATTTGATTTAGTTTTCAGGCTATGTTTGAACCTGCAAGTAGTTTGCAGTTTAAATTATCACTTAATTTGCTGCATAAATAAAATTGGGCAGCACCTATTAGGAAAGAATCCCCCGAGACACTGCATGGGACTGAGTGTCAGTCTTTTGTCTCCTACAATTTGTGACTGTTGCTTACTTCAACACTTGAAAAACTATGCCTCTGTGCAAAGAGCCCCTTTGGTGTTGCTAGGAAACCCAATAACTGTTTTGTACAATCTTGAGATTTTAATTCACTTCTAGTGCAACACTTTGAAGAGCAGTTGAATGTTTTAAACATTTTTTTAAAAAAATAAATGTTGAAAGCCATTTAAAATTCCTTTTATTTAATTTATTTATTTATTTATTTTTAGCAGCACACACATTAAGAAAATATCAGTGTAAAGCAGAAATGGGCAGCCACCTTTCTTAATCTCAGTTCTCAAAAACTAACTGCTCTCAACAGTTTGGGATATATCTTTGCAGATCATTTTTATACATATGTAACTGTTTCTAAAGTAGTGTTTTAAGATAAAAGTAATTTTTATGTGTCAAACAAGAAAGAATGAAAGATACTATCATGAAAATTGAATTGCATTTTATTCTAATGACTGTGCAATAGAAGTACAGAGAGCCTGGTTAGGAGTAATTGAATATGTATACATTTAGATACTTGGTGTCATTTAACTTTTTTTATTTTATAAAATAAAAACTCAAAAAGCACAGAGGAACCAGAAAGTTTAAAAAATTTTTTTAATAAAATTTCATTTTCTTGTATATTCTGGCTTGATATTTTTGAGCTATGTCTTCATTAATTTTGGAATGGAATTTTCATTCTGGGGTATACTCAGATTATTCTTACCATAATACATAAAGTATCAATACCCAGACAAATTAAATGGAAGTAACAACTTGTAGTAGCCATGGAAAGGAGGTCTTCAAGTAGCAGGAACAACTTCTGGTAGATTAATACTCTTTTTCAACCTTTATAAAACTGATCAAATTTATAATCTAGTCACCAGTTCTTTTCTGCTACTGTGCAAGGAACTACAACAGGAGATAGAGGTAGCCACAAAAATTTTCAAACCCTTTTGGAGCTAATGATTTAAATCAGGACATGGAATTTTAAAATTTACTTAAAAATACAAGGTATGGGAAGAAGATAAGCTCATCCACATCTAGAACACATGACAAAACCTTGGAGGCTGCCCAAGTCAATTTCACAATAAAGCTTATAAAGTAAAACAACCCCAAGATAGTATATACTAAATAAATGCCAAATGGGTGATCGTGTAGCAGAAAGTAAAGTACTGTGAATATTTGTAGGAAAACAGAAAGAAAAATCACTGTAGGCTAGAGAGGTAGGAGAATGCCTAAGTGAATGAGGTAGGAATTAGAACTGAATTTATCAGAAATGATAGAAAGTATTTATTCAGAGGATTGAATATTAATTCAGGAGAAACACTTGAGATTATACACATAAATACCAAATTATAATTTTAAATAGAATTGTGGACATAAAACGGAGATTGGAATAGTAATGGACCTTTTTTTAGGATATTAAGTAGTCCATTTGGGCTGAATCAGTGGGTTTGGATGGTCTGTCATCAGTCTTTGCTGTGTAACAAACCAACCCAAACTCTAGAGGCTTAAAGCAAAAAATTATGTGTTGCTTTGTGATCCTGTGGGTCCCAGTTTAGGCCGGGCTGAGATGGGAAGTTCTGGTAGCTCATGGGGCTGCAGGCATCTGGTCTAGAACTGGGGCTGGAGATTCTAGGGTAGCTGTTGAACACCTCCGTTCTCTCCTGTTTGGTTTGGTCGCTCTGTGGCAGGGGTCTGGAGAGGGCGAGGGTGGGAGCAGCTGGGTCACTTGAGGTCTCACCTCGGAACTCAGACAGCAGCACTCAGACTATATTCTCTTGGTCAGAGTTAGCCAGCCCCTGATTTAAGGGAGCAGTCTTGTGTCCAGTTTCGATCTGCTATTTGAGAAGTGCACTTAAATGTGATTAAAAGCTCATAATGGTGCTTGAATTATAAATGGTTTGAATGTAACTTCTTTCATTCTCAATCTATTGGCTTCAACTTTATTAACATTTTATTACAAGTGACAGTCAATATGTATTATGCTTTCTTGGGGATAATGAAAGGATCTTGGGATGGCTAATCATTTAATTCTTCATTTTGGTTTGGTCTGTTGGGATTTATTATTTGAAAAACAACCTCAAAATCCATCATTATGGAGAATTAGGACTTGATTTACTTACTCTTAATTTTTCTGTAAGATGTTAGTATTTTGGTGGCAGCAGGGGAAGGAAAGGGGAGAGAGGCAAGTCCTCATTACCATAGTCTCAGTGCTTAGGGCCTCTTCCAGGTCATCCTCTGGCTCTGCAAGGCAGAGTTGGGTGATGGGGAGGACCAAGTGAATGACCATTTGAGACTAAGGTTCTGCATACAGAAAATGTTGGATTATCTCAAGGAAAACGGATGTGGCAAACTAGTGCTATGCAAACCTTCTAGTGTAAATAGTTTAAAAAATAAGTTTTGTGTGGTAGTTTATTTACATACTAAATTTACATTTTATATCAAATTGTTGACTTTTTCAAACTTTGATCTTATAAGATATACATAGTAAACCTATTTTTATATGTGAATTGATATGAACAGAATTGCTTTTCTCTTGAAAAACAAAATGTGAAAGGATTATAAACTAAGTATTTTTTTCTCTGATATATCCAGAAACTACCATTATGCTTGTACCCTACTTTTACCTTTTTTTGCATGTAAATGATACTAGTTTTGTTATAGTAAACCATTAGCGGCAAAGAGGAGGCTTATTGTTCAGTTCTTATAAAGATACAGTGGATTTAAACCATCTTTAATAGACTCAATCAGAAGTCTTGGAATTTTTGGGCCTCAGGACATCTTATTTTGGTTTTTATATACTTTTCAAATATTGCCATGATTCAGCATTTATTCTCTGTGATCTAAGTAGAAATTTTATAGAATACAGATTCCAGAATAAGTAACAGAATTTTAAGATGTCTTTTTAATAATAATATGATGGACTTTTTCAGAAGAGAGATTGGAAGGGATGAACAGTAAGAAAAGTCTTAAAGATAATAATTAAAGTCAACTATTTGATAAATTCAAAAATACCTAAATTGATGGCATTTCTTCTCTTTGAGTTGTCATCAGATTTATTGCTTAGATTTATTGCTTAGATTTATTGCTTAACCAACTGGGTAGCTCAGTTGGTTAAGTGTTTGACTCTTAAAAAAAAAAAAAAAAGGCATCTGACTTTTGATTTCATCTCAGGTCATGATCTCAGGGTCCTGAGATTGAGAAGATAAGTCCCAGGTCAGGCACTGGGCCTGAAGCCTGAGTCTGTCTCTCCCTCTTCCCCTCCCCATCGCTCAGCACTCTCTCAAAAAAAAAAAAAAAAAAAAAAAAAAAAGAAGTATTTTTAAGCATTCAGTAAAAATTACAGAATCTAACAAAGATTTATTTAACATAAGCTCTTTGCTCAGTGTAGGACTTGAACTCATGACTCTGAGATGAAGAGCCCATGCTCTATTGACTGAGCCAGCTGGGCCCCTCTAATTTAATAAAAATTTAGAATTAAAGAAACCTTGGTAGAAAACCCATCAAGATTCCAGATGAATGGATAAAGATGGTGTAGTGTACACACACACGCACACACACACATACACATACATACATATATATATCTATACAATTTGCAATGATGTGGATGGAACTAGAGGGTTTTATGCTAAACGAAATTAGTCAATCAGAGATAGACAGTTATCATATGATCTCACTGATCTGTGCAATTTGAGAAATAAGGCAGAGGATCATAAGGGAAAGAGAGGGAAAAATGAAACAAGATGAAACCAGGCACCCGAGAGGGAGACATTCTTAATCTCAGGAAACAAATTGAGGGTTTCTGCAGTGGAGGGGTGTGGGATGGGTGGGTGGGTGGGTGATGGACATTGGGGAGGGTATGTGTTGTGATGAGCACGGTGAATTGTGTAAAACAGATGAATCACCCACCTGCACCCCTGAAACAAATAATACATTATATGTTAATAATAAAAAAAAGAAAGACAGCCTGTCAAAATCCATCAGCATGTGCCCCAGCAGAAAGAGTTACCAGAGTGTCTGGCACTATGACAAGTAGGAATTAATGTAGCCCCGAGTTAGTACAATATAACTGACCTTTTAGAGACTCTAGCTAAGTTCAGTTTTAAACATCTGCTTGGATATAGGATACCCTCTACTAATAGAAAACTTGTATCTCATATGATGTTGGGAGATTCACAATGCTCTTAAAGGAAATTGTATCAAATAAGATGATACTAATATTGGCATTCCATTTCTACAAAGGCACAAACTGAAAACTGGGGACCACTGAGCTTAAACCTCATCACTCTGGACACAAATCACATCCTGTTCTATTGAACAGCTGGGGTGCGGTGAGTGTGCTGCCAGCCTAACAGAGGATGCTTAGTCCCTATGTGTGTTTCTTTCTCCAGATTTCACCAGCAGTTTGAGTATCATTACTCCTGATCAGATGATTGAAAAGGCCAAAGGAGAAACTGCTTATTTGCCGTGCAAATTTACCCTTAGTCCAGAAGACCAGGGACCACTGGACATCGAGTGGCTGCTATCACCAGCTGATAATCAGAAGGTGGATCAAGTGGTAAGTTCGCTAAATGCTTGCTCACTTAGTAGATGTCCATTGAACTTCTTAGGTGTCCGTCACTGTAGACTATGTAGAAAGCCCCAGGCTTCTCTGGCTTGTGGTCTGGGTGAGGAAGGCAGTCACTGTGAGGGAAAGTGAGGACATGCGTGTAATGGATGAAATGGTTAAGTGACCTAAGATTTTTTTTTTTTTTAAGATTTTATTTATTTATTTGACAGAGAGAGATCACAAGTAGGCAGAGAGGCAGGCAGAGAGAGAGGAAGGGAAGCAGGGTCCCTGCTGAGCAGAGAGCCCGATGTGGGGCTTGATCCCAGGACCCTGGGATCATGACCTGGGCCGAAGGCAGAGGCTTTAACCCACTGAGCCACCCAGGCCTAAGATTTCTTAGTGAGGGCTTTAAGGAAGAAGAGGAGCTTAGGAATGTTCTGAAAATCTGGAGTTGGACATGTGAGTCAGGGAGTGGTAGGAGGAGGGTGTGTGGAGAAGGCTTGATAGATAGCATGGTAGGAATATGCATAATGTGTTAGGGGACAGCAAGTAAACGAGACTTTGTGAAAAATTACAATTCAACTTTTTGTTTTTTGTTTTACTTTTTAATTTTTTTTTTTTATTATTCATTTATTTGACAGAGAGAGAGAGAGAGAGAGATCACAAGTAGGCAGAGAGGCAGGCAGAAAGAGGGGGAAGCAGGCTCACTGCTGAGCAGAGAGCCCCATGTGGGGCTCGATCCCAGGACCCTGAGATCATGACCTGAGCTGAAGGCAGAGGCTTAACCCACTGAACCACCCAGGCGCCCCACTTTTTAATTTTTTTTTTTAAAGAATTCATTTTTTAACACAAGGATTCTCTTACCAGTATAAGAGTCATCGAGTGTAACAGTGTAGTGCAAATACATATTTACAACAGTCTGTTTTCCATATTCTTCAAATTAAATATCCTGAATAATTTCTTTTTTTTTAATCATGTCTTTTTTTTTTTTTTTTTTAATTTTATTTTTTATAAACATATATTTTTTTCCCCAGGGGTACCGGTCTGTGAATCGCCAGGTTTACACACTTCACAGCACTCACCATAGCACATACCCTCCCCAATGTCCATAATAACCCCAACCCCCCAACCCCCCTCCCCCCAGCAACCCTCAGTTTGTTTTGTGAAATTAAGAGTCACTTATGGTTTATCTCCCTCCCAATTCCATCTTGCTTCATTTACTCTTCTCCTACCCCCTTAACCCCCATGTTGCATCTCCTCTCCCTCATATCAGGGAGATCATATGATAGTTGTCTTTCTCCGATTGACTTATTTCGCTAAGCATGATACCCTCTAGTTCCATCCACGTCGTCGCAAATGGCAAGATTTCATTTCTTTTGATGGCTGCATAGTATTCCATTGTGTATATATACCACATCTTCTTTATCCATTCATCTGTTGATGGACATCTAGGTTCTTTCCATAGTTTGGCTATTGTAGACATTGCTGCTATAAACATTCGGGTGCACGTGCCCCTTCGGATCACTACGTTTGTATCTTTAGGGTAAATACCCAGCAGTGCAATTGCTGGGTCATAGGGTAGTTCTATTTTCAACATTTTGAGGAACCTCCATGCTGTTTTCCAGAGTGGTTGCACCAGCTTGCATTCCCACCAACAGTGTAGGAGGGTTCCCCTTTCTCCGCATCCTCGCCAGCATCTGTCATTTCCTGACTTGTTAATTTTAGCCATTCTGACTGGTGTGAGGTGGTATCTCATTGTGGTTTTGATTTGTATTTCCCTGATGCCGAGTGATACGGAGCACTTTTTCATGTGTCTGTTGGCCATCTGGATGTCTTCTTTGCAGAAATGTCTGTTCATGTCTTTTGCCCATTTCTTGATTGGATTATTTGTTCTTTGGGTGTTGAGTTGGCTAAGTTCTTTATAGATTCTGGACACTAGCCCTTTATCTGATAGGTCGTTTGCAAATATCTTCTCCCATTCTGTCAGTTGTCTTTTGGTTTTGTTAACTGTTTCCTTTGCTGTGCAAAAGCTTTTGATCTTGATAAAATCCCAATAGTTCATTTTTGCCCTTGCTTCCCTTGCCTTTGGCGATGTTCCTAGGAAGATGTTGCTGCGGCTGAGGTCGAAGAAGTTGCTGCCTGTGTTCTCCTCAAGGATGTTGATGGATTCCTTTCTCACATTGAGGTCCTTCATCCATTTTGAGTCTATTTTCGTGTGTGGTGTAAGGAAATGATCCAATTTCATTTTTCTGCATGTGGCTATCCAATTTTCCCAACACCATTTATTGAAGAGCCTGTCTTTTTTCCATTGGACATTCTTTCCTGCTTTGTCGAAGATTAGTTGACCATAGAGTTGAGGGTCTATTTCTGGGCTCTCTGTTCTGTTCCATTGATCTATGTGTCTGTTTTTGTGCCAGTACCATGCTGTCTTGATGATGACGGCTTTGTAGTAGAGCTTGAAGTCCGGAATCGTGATGCCACCAACTTTGGCTTTCTTTTTCAATATTCCTTTGGCTATTCGCGGTCTTTTCTGGTTCCATATAAATTTTAGGATTATTTGTTCCATTTCTTTGAAAAAAATGGATGGTACTTTGATAGGAATTGCATTAAATGTGTAGATTGCTTTAGGTAGCATAGACATTTTCACAATATTTATTCTTCCAATCCAGGAGCATGGGACATTTTTCCATTTCTTTGTGTCTTCCTCAATTTCTTTCATGAGTACTTTATAGTTTTCTGTGTATAGATTCTTAGACTCTTTGGTTAGGTTTATTCCTAGGTATCTTATAGTTTTGGGTGCAATTGTAAATGGGATTGACTCCTTAATTTCTCTTTCTTCTGTCTTGTTGTTGGTGTAGAGAAATGCAACTGATTTCTGTGCATTGATTTTATATCCTGACACTTTACTGAATTCCTGTACCAGTTCTAGCAGTTTTGGAGTGGAGTCTTTTGGGTTTTCCACATATAGTATCATATCATCTGCGAAGAGTGATAGTTTGACTTCTTCTTTGCCGATTTGGATGCCTTTAATTTCTTTTTTTTGTCTGATTGCTGAGGCTAGGACTTCTGGTGCTATGTTGAATAGCAGTGGTGATAACGGACATCCCTGCCGTGTTCCTGACCTTAGCGGAAAAGCTTTCAGTTTTTCTCCATGGAGAATGATATTTGCGATGGGTTTTTCATAGATGGCTTTGATAATATTGAGGTATGTGCCCTCTATCCCTACACTTTGAAGAGTTTTGATCAGGAAGGGATGCTATACTTTGTCAAATGCTTTTTCAGCATCTATGGAGAGTATCATATGGTTCTTGTTCTTTCTTTTATTAATGTGTTGTAACACATTGATTGATTTGCAGATGTTGAACCAACCTTGCAGCCCTGGAATAAATCCCACTTGGTTGTGGTGAATAATCCTTTTAATGTACTGTTGAATCCTATTGGCTAGTATTTTGGTGAGACTTTTTGTATCTGTGTTCATCAAGGATATTGGTCTGTAGTTCTCTTTTTTGATGGGATCCTTGTCTGGTTTTGGGATCAAGGTGATGCTGGCCTCATAAAATGAGTTTGGAAGTTTTCTTCCATTTCTATTTTTTGGAACAGTTTCAGGAGAATAGGAATTAGTTCTTCCTTAAATGTTTGGTAGAATTCCCCCGGGAAGCCGTCTGGCCCTGGGCTTTTGTTTGTTTGGAGATTTTTGATGACTGTTTCAATCTCCTTACTGGTTATGGGTCTGTTCAGGCTTTCTATTTCTTCCTGGTTCAGTTGTGGTAGTTTATATGTCTCTAGGAATGCATCCATTTCTTCCAGATTGTCAAATTTGTTGGCATAGAGTTGCTCATAATATGTTCTTATAATTGTCTGTATTTCTTTGGTGTTAGTTGTGATCTCTCCTCTTTCAGTCATGATTTTATTGATTTGGGTCCTTTCTCTTTTCTTTTTGATAAGTCTGGCCAGGGGTTTATCGATCTTATTAATTCTTTCAAAGAACCAGCTCCTAGTTTCGTTGATTTGTTCTATTGTTTTTTTGGTTTCTATTTCATTGATTTCTGCTCTGATCTTTATGATTTCTCTTCTCCTGCTGGGTTTAGGGTTTCTTTCTTGTTCTTTCTCCAGCTCCTTTAGGTGTAGGGTTAGGTTGTGTACCTGAGACCTTTCTTGTTTCTTGAGAAAGGCTTGTACCGCTATATATTTTCCTCTCAGGACTGCCTTTGTTGTGTCCCACAGATTTTGAACCGTTGTATTTTCATTATCATTTGTTTCCATGAATTTTTTCAACTTTTCTTTAATTTCCTGGTTGACCCATTCATTCTTTAGAAGGATGCTGTTTAGTCTCCATGTATTTGGGTTCTTTCCAAATTTCCTCTTGTGATTGAGTTCTAGCTTCAGAGCATTGTGGTCTGAAAATATTCAGGGAATGATCCCAATCTTTTGATACCGGTTGAGACCTGATTTAGGACCGAGGATGTGATCTATTCTGGAGAATGTTCCATGTGCACTAGAGAAGAATGTGTATTCTGTTGCTTTGGGATGAAATGTTCTGAATATATCTGTGATATCCATCTGGTCCAGTGTGTCATTTAAGGCCTTTATTTCCTTGTTGATCTTTTGCTTGGATGATCTGTCCATTTCAGTGAGGGGAGTGTTAAAGTCCCCTACTATTATTGTATGATTGTCGATGTGTTTCTTTGATTTTGTTATTAATTGGTTTATATAGTTGGCTGCTCCCACGTTAGGGGCATAGATATTGACAATTGTTAGATCTTCTTGTTGGACAGATCCTTTGAGTCTGATATAGTGTCCTTCCTCATCTCTTATTATAGTCTTTGGCTTAAAATCTAATTGATCTGATATAAGGATTGCCACTCCTGCTTTCTTCTGATGTCCATTAGCATGGTAAATTGTTTTCCACCCCCTCACTTTAAATCTGAAGGTGTCTTCGGGTTTAAAATGAGTTTCTTGTAGGCAACATATAGATGGGTTTTGTTTTTTTATCCATTCTGATACCCTGTGTCTTTTGATTGGGGCATTTAGCCCAATAACATTCAGGGTAACTATTGAGAGATATGAATTTAGTGCCATTGTATTGCCTGTAAGGTGACTGTTAGTGTATATTGTTTCTGTTCCTTTCTGATCTACTACTTTTAGGCTCTCTCTTTGTTTAGAGGACCCCTTTCAATATTTCCTGTAGAGCTGGTTTGGTGTTTGCAAATTCTTTCAGTTTTTGTTTGTCCTGGAAGCTTTTAATCTCTCCTTCTCTTTTCAATGATAGCCTAGCTGGATATAGTATTCTTGGCTGCATGTTTTTCTCCTTTAGTACTCTGAATATATCATGCCAGCTCTTTCTGGCCTGCCAGGTCTCTGTGGATAAGTCTGCTGCCAATCTAATATTTTTACCATTGTATGTTACAGACTCCTGAATAATTTCTTAAAAAGCAAAACAAAATCTTCATAGCAAAATAATTTATAAAGTATTTAATCTAAAAAATGAAATAGCAAAATACTGTTACAGAAATTTTCCTAATTATGAAGTATTAAGTATTATTAAGTATTATTTTAATTTAGTTTAATTTAGTTAAACTAATAGTTTACTGTAGCAGGGGCCTGGGCTGGAGAAGTTAGCCATCCTTGCTCCCTGTGTGATCTCTTTAGTCAGCAAACAGTGACCATGTGCTATGCACTTAACATATGCCGGGAAGTGTTTTATAGATTTTAATTATATATTGTTGTTTAAGCCTTAAAACACCCTAAAATGAGAATTTTTATGCATGTGAAGAAGAGGAAATGGAGGCCCAGGATCACACAGCTGGCAACAGATGCAGATGGGGTTTGAGCTGAGGTCTCTCTCGCCTCCTACTGCACTTTATGATCCCTGGCTCCATCCCATGCTGCCTCCTATGTTTCATAAGCCTCTGTCTTCCTGTAGAATAGGAAAAAGACACCTACCTCTCATGGTTGTGATGAGAATGCATAAGGATTTTATAAGCTTAAAAGTCCTGTAAAAATTAATACAGTGCCAAGTCTATAAACATACCAAGTCAAATAGATGTGGTTTGCATCTTAGCTGTGGGACTTTGCAAAAGTTGGTGTGTGAGAGCCACTGCTGCTCTCAGCTTCAGGGTTAAATGCAGACGGCGCCACACCATCCTTGCAGTGTTGTGAAGAAGAATCAGAATTGCCTGGTCAATGTTAGTTCTCTGTCACATGACCGCATTTGTGGTACTGTTTTCGTGGGAAAATACTAAGAGAGTTTACAAAATAACTAACAGTGAGGACGCATCTTGTCAGACTCATTAAAAAGCTGCTAAAGTGTGTTTATAGCACAATGAGGGATTGAGTATAGTAGACTGAACATGGGAGTCACTAGTTCAGTGCGGAGGAGGACCTTTCAACTGCTGCTTTTATTTACTTAGCAGACTGGTATTGAGTGCAGACATTTAATATATAAATTTTAAAATCCAGTGGACAAAGGGTGGGATTAGCATCACAAGGGGTGATGATACCGAAAAGAACCCAAGTCCCTGCCATCAAGAAATTCCTGCAGAGGACACTGATATTCCGGTTATACTGCCCATAATTAACATCTTAAATAAAAATTACTTGCAGGATATAGACTAGTAGTGTTCTCTGATTATTTAGTTTGGTGCCGCTGCTCTTTGACCCTTAGGTCAAAGATGACCAGATGACCAGAATGAAGGATTTCGTTAGCAAGTGTGAAAAAAATATCAAGTATGTTAATTTGGGTGATAGAGATGATTATTATAATTCTCCTCCTAGCCAAGTTTAACAAAGAATTTTATTTTCCCTCTAAATCTAGCCTTTAGTTATTTCCATTAAAGCTTATAACAGTGGCCCAGAAAACTCAGTGGAATTAGAAAGGGGTCATTGCTCTTTGTCTCAGAAGACTAGTTGAAAGGTCCTGTTACCCTGGGCACATATATCCCAAGAGGTTTAAAACTTTGTCTTTTAGAGTCTAGAACCCTCAAGTGCCTCTGACTTTGTATTAAGATAAAAAAAAATGTTGTCTTTTTTGTTGTTGTTAGAGTCCACCCGTAAATTATCACAAGCATTTTTTGGGGAATAAGGGTGGTGGTATTTACCTGATTTTATACATTTGATTGACATACTGTAAGCTCTGAGACTACTGAAAAGCAGCGTGCATAGGAATTCACACATCTGTGTTCCTCTCCAGTCTAACTAAATTACTCTCTTATGTAGGGCTGTATTACTTACATTGGGTCTTGGTTTTCCTATTTATTTATTAAATTTTTCTTGTGAATTTGTTTTTATTGGAATATAAGGGATGGGTTGGGAAGTGTCATGGGGGTTAGGCCTTACCGGGTAAATGTCCACTCTGATCTGCTTGGGAGGAGAACTTCTGGAGCTTTTTCTTTTTGGAGCTGCTGCTTTCGCTGCCAGCAGCCTCTTCAGGTCCACTGGTGAGTGGCTCCTGGTTTTCCATTTGAAATGAAAGTGTGTGACCATACTCAAGGATTCCATTGATCTCTGTTTTCTTTTTCTTTCTCCTTCTTTCTTTCTTTCCTCCTTTCTTTCTTTCTTTCTTTCTTTCTTAGATTTTATTTATTACTATTTTTAAAATTAATTTCTTGAGAGAGAGAGTGCAAGTGGGTTGAGGGACAGGGGGAGGGGAGAGAGAATCTCAAGCAGACTTCATGCTCAGTGTAGAGCCTAATGTGAGGCTCAGTCTCAGGACTCTAAGATCCTGACGAGTAAAATCAAGAGTCAGATGCTTAAGTGACTGAGCCACCCAGGCCTCCAAGATTTGATTTGATTTGATTTTTTTTAAAGATTTATTTATTAAAAACACATTATTTGAGAGAGACAGTGAGAGCACAAGCCAGGGTGGGGGGACACACAAGTGCAGTCTCCACACAAGCAGAAACGGGGGGACAGAGGGAGAGGGAAAAGCAGGCTTCCTGCTGAGCAGGAAGTGCTTAATCCCAGGACTTTGGGATCATGACCTCAGTTGAAGGCAGACGCTTAACTGACTGAGCCCCTCTAGTGTACACCCTCCCCATGATTTCATCTTTAAGTAATCTTTACACCCATAATGGGATTCAAACTTAGAACCCTGAGATCAAGAGTCGTATGTTCTACTGACTGAGCCAGCCAGGCACCCTGTGATGTCTTGTTTTCTTAATACATGATTTGAATAATTGTAGTTTTCCTGATGATACTGTGTTTTTATTCTTTTTTGGATCCTACAGAAAGTACCATGGTGTGTCCACAGCTCCTTTAATGAGACAGAGGGCTTGCTTATTTGTTTTTTCCCTGTCTTATTTTGGTTTTCTTTCAGATTATTTTATATTCTGGAGACAAAATTTATGACGACTACTATCAAGATCTGAAAGGACGAGTACATTTTACAAGTAGTGACCTCAAATCTGGTGACGCATCAATAAATGTAACAAATTTACGGTTGTCGGATATTGGCACATATCAGTGCAAAGTGAAAAAAGCTCCTGGTGTTGGAAATAAGAAGATTCAGCTGACAGTTCTTGGTAAATTGTTTGTATTAATGTTACTTGTTACCAGAGTAATACAACACGGTTCTGTAGTAGCATTTGAAGTAATCCTAAGTCCTCAAATAACATAAAACCAGTACCATTTTTTGGATTAAAAATATAAGAGGTGATCAGCTTCTTTGTGAAATTCATAAAAGAGTTTAAAGGCAAATGAAAGAGTTTTGTGATACGGAAGAAGAACCCCAAGCCAGGCTTTAGGAAATCCAGGTGTTTTGTTTTTGTTTTTGTTTTTGGTATTTTTCTTAGATTTGCCTTGGCCTCAGCCTACCTTTTGAAACACAAAAAGATTTAATTATCCTTAAATCTCTATCCTGTTCCATTCAGTTCAGAAGTGGTTGTTATGGGCACTTCAAGCTTTTTTCAAACTATGTAACTTTAATAAATGAGATTTCTATGATGAATACTTGGAGTATTTAGAACAGAGAAGATGGAATATAGTAGAACAAATATTGAAGGGATAAGGCCACTAGACATCAGATAATCATTTATTTTTTTTTATTTTTTAGTTTTTTTTCAGATTTTATTTATTTGACAGACAGGGAGAGAGGGAACATAAGCAGAGGGACTGGGAGAGGCAGAAGCAGGCTTCCCGCTGAGTGGGGAGCCTGTTGCAGGGCTCGGTCCCACGACCCTGGGATCATGACCTGAGCCGAAGGCAGTGGCTTAACCACTGAGTCACCCAGGCGCCCCATCAGATAATTGTTTTAACCTCTCCGAGCATCACTGTTTTTCATCCTTAAGGTAAAGGGATTAGACAAATGATCACTAGGCTTTCTTGTTTTCTCTATGACAGTTAAGAAGGAGATGAGTAAACTGGCAAAGACTGCAATGTTCATTCTTCTCTAGATTCTGTGGTTGTGCACAAGCAGTCTTAATTCCTTCAAACTGAGAAACTGGAAGGTTATAAAGTATACTTCTAAAGTCTTAACATGGTAGACTTTACCCAGAAGTACAATGGGTGCCATGTAGAAAAACATAGTTGTCTAGCTCTGTTTTATGATAGGAAATTCCCCCGTTTTGTGACTTAAGGTGTCCTGTTTTGGGTTACACTTGGAGACACATTTTTGGAAGGAAATTTGGGTGTCTGGAACTGCCTGGCATACCTCTAGAAGTAACCAATCAAGGCAGTTCTCCCCCCACATCCACTCTACCTCATTCCTTTTGTTTTAGAGAACTGATTGGTGGTGGGGAGGGTGAAAAAGTTAGAGGTGCTGGATTCCAGACTCCTTTAAAACATCACCGTTTTCTAAAGAATGAGTATAAGAGCTGGTGGAGACTAGGAGCAAGAATGTGGATTTTCGTGCACTCCGGTGGCAACTTCAGGGGTTTTCTTTGGTAAGACTGCCTTCCACTGGCAGCATTGTTGAGTGCGTACACAAGGAAGTCCTGGTAAAAGGCACTTCGTCCTGAATGGCCCTGGTTCAAAATATTCCCTATGGTATGAAAGCCACTGAACCTGAATAGGGAACCAGGAGAGAGAATATGGTAACATTGGGAATTCTAGCTTCTGTGTCTTCATTTAATAAACATGGAGTTACCTTTCTATCTCATAAATGTGAAAGCAGGTAACATTTTAATAACTTGTCTGAACTCTTATCTCAGGCCCAGGCATACCTGGGATTACAACTCTGTGAATCTTCTTTTATTTATAACACACTCTCCAGGAAATATTGAGTTGATATAGAGATGGAATCTTAACTGGTCCGTAATGTACCAGACTATACCTGTTACCAGAATTATTTGTTGTGGACCCTGCAGTGGGCAGGTACAGTGGGAAGAATGCAGTTGGCTCACATTCCCAGAAATGGTGTGAACAACACAGTATGTGTGGCCGTGTGTATGTTCCCATGGGACCAGGTTCTGTATTGAATTTGCAGGTCCTGACTGAAGGGATCACTACAGCACAAGGCAGCTCATTTCGCAGAAGGAACCTGAGTCAGTAATAACGGTTGGCACATAATGTGGCCAAGCACACTCATGACAGCAACCAGACCGCCATGCAGCAGAGATGTCCCATTTTCATTAAACCTTACAACCCAGCATTTCATACCTCAGGATGGATAAGGGAGAAGCACTGACAGTAACTCCTTTTGTTATGTCTGTGGGGGATCACCATGGCCTCACAAGCTGTGAATCCAAACCAGGAAGGGAGGAGAGGTGAAGTGGAGGGTAAGAGGAGAAAGGGAAGTGATTACTGAGGGCCAGTGGGGATGACTAATACTCTGATTTGGCAAGCTGTGTCAGAGCTGGAGGAGAATTTCCTGTAGTGCTCTCTTCCATGTTCTCAGATGAGTCATGGCTGCTGCTGGGAGACACTCCCAGAATTTTCTCTTGTAAGTGACTGTTGAATGGAAGCTTATCTGTTAGCTCTACCTGAGACATCTGCTTGGATAGTCTAGAGGAAAAACAAAACGAAGTGCCCTCTAGGGACCAGACCCAGTGTTAGTCCAGTGGAACTCAGTTCACTTGGAGGCCTTGCCTAATACCTTCATTCACTTTTGGGGAATCTGGAGGAGATGCCACCAAGGCGTTCACAGAGTAATGATGCTTATTCATTGAGCCCCGTGTGCTGTGTGAACATGACCTGGGATGACTGTTAGCTGCCTGGGTGTGAGGGTGAAGTGTTATTATAGCTTGCCCCATTGCCAGAGCCTGCCCTACTCTTCAGATAGGCCAAAAGTTCATGTGGATGCAACTCAGTAACAAAGGGAATTGATTGAGGGTTAATATGTGGCCAAATATCACTAGCACCTTCTGCCCCTTGACCTCTGAAGGGGCATATGATTGAGATCTTTTGATATAAACAGATTATGTTTTCTTGATGAGTAGAACAACAATTAATTGTTTTCCTGGTTGTATACAGCCCAGTCGCATGTGGGGTAGCTCAGTGAACGCTGGCCCTGAGGGATTTGTAAGCCATCGGTGAAGGACAAGGCATTTTTTCCCCTATTTTTTTATTTTGAAATAGTTTCAAAATAAAATAGAAAAGTTTCTCTAATTGAACATGACTGTTTTCCTCTCTATTGAGTGCAAAAAAAGAAAAGTATCTTGGGACCCACTTTGAGACTATGCAGTATCTTGTTTCTCCTCAAACTTTTGCCCGTGATTTCAGTGCATGACTTCACTTGGAGACAGGGTATTTTGTTGTTGTTCCATAACTTAGCCCATTTATTATAGGCTAGCGGTGTTTTAAATGGTGGAGCTTCTACTGGTCTTTCAGCTCCTTTAGTCACTTTTCTGTGATGGCAGAAGTGCTGTTTATCCAGGCACTCTTGGCTACTATTTTCATGTAGGAGCCACAATGCCAGATCCCCACAGCTCGTCTTCATCTTGGTTTTGCCACAGAAGGAACATGTGTACTTGGCGTGCTGGCTCCTGTCAATCTTCTGCACCATTTTCCTGAGGGAGGCACCATAACAGGTCCCATATTTGGCAACGATTCCGACCTTCTTGATGCATTTAGCCGTGTTGCTGCAAACTAGTTCTGAGCCCAGAGCATGGTGTCTTCAACCAAGCAAAAATAGCAATTCTGGGTGGATGATGTGATGTCCCTTATTGGAATTTAGAGTGTTTCTCCCACAGACTGATGCAGGCCATTAGTGTGGAGGGGTGATGGTAGGGTACGTGTATGGAGTACAGCGTTACTACACTGCTGGAATGCTGCCCGGGTACAAGTTGGTGGACACGCACCTTTTCTTGAGAAGGACTGTTGGCTGTGCTAATAATGGTCGTGGAAGCAAATGTTCTGGGGACAATGGCCAGGTATCCTGGAACCCCAGGCCAAAGAAACATTAGAAAATAAGACTTTTGTATCTGTAAGTCTTCCTTTGTGGTTTTTATCTTTCTTTCAGTATATGCAAGTGCCATGAATTACGAGTTATCTTCCTGTGGTATAATGGTTGGGGTTGGCCTGTGAAAGACTTGCACTTTCTCCTCCCAGTGGAAAGCAGGCCCCTCCAGAGTGACACCCAGAAGCCAGGGTAGCTGGGCAGAGAACCTGATGCGGGGCTCCATCCCAGGACCCTGAGATCATGACCCGAGTCGAAGGCAGAGGCTTTAACCCACTGAGCCACCCAGGCACCCCACCAATAGATTTTTGATGTATGAAGCAGTGCTTTAATATCTCACAATATCTGCTAATTTATGTAGTAAAGGATATATTTGGTAGTTTGAAAAAATGAAGAAAAGAGCTCATTTCTTTGAAGATTCAAGGATGAAATAATTTGCAAAACTGATGTAAAGTTTTTCATTGATGTAGTTCCCCAGGGCAACTGATCAATCTGAAAAAGGAACATATTTGCTTAGGAAAGTAAACAGTGCAATTAAATGCTGTGTCCACCCTTGTTAAAAGGTACAGGCAGTAAGAAGAGTGGAGAAATGAAATCAAATTTAAGTATTATCAAAGAATGTGTAAAGATGTGAGATCATGAATGGCAACCTTTGTTTAAGATGCTCCGCGGTAATTCTTTTGGTCGACTTTGGAAAACAGTTTGAGTGTTTCTTATTGAGTTAAACATGCACTTACTAGATATGATCCAGGAATTACCAAGAAAAAGGAAAATGTGTGAATATTTACGTAGTGTTGAAGCAGCATTTCTAATAGCACAAAACTGTAGAACCCATTTACATTTTCATAGCAGTGAAACAATAAAAGCCCATCTCCAGGACTGAAAGAATAAAAATTAGCTCCGACTGAAAAAGAAGCAAGCAGGCCTGCTATTTACCAGACTGGGAAGACATGCAGTAAAACCCACCGTTCATAGGGAGCGCTGTTCCTCCCAAGGTTGTGGAGTGGAGGTAAACTAGAAACTGCTGTTGCTTCCCCATTCTTGCCCCCACTTTACTCATCTTTTCCTGGGGTCCTCTGTTGCTAAATGTCCCTCATCTCCAGCGTAATCCCTGCTTCTCCTAATCTTGCCTTGGAAGTAGCCTCTGATTTAGAACGGGTCCACACCACTCTTGGCCCATCCTCAGAATCTTTCAGGATCCCTCCTCTAATGGTGACAGGCTACACATCTTTTCCCGTGGAGTTTAGCTGATTGAGCTTTAACATGAGCCCTAAAACTGGAAACCATGTTTGCTGGTGGATGAATGGGGAAGCAAATCTGTGTTCTAGTCCCTTGATAGAATACAGCTCAGCATTAAAAAAGAGTGATCTGGCGACTGCATGGATCAGCATCAAAAGACAGTGAATAAAAGGAGTAAGACTGAAAAAAAAAAGTAAATGGGTATTATTCCATTTATATGATTCTAGGAGCAGTAGAACAAATCTAGTGTGTGCTAGAAATTTGATATGTGGCTTCCTGGGACCAGGGTTGTGGCATCAGATCTCAGCATGAGGGCAATTGCTTGGGAGAGGTTAAGCCGTGCTTGATGGTGGTACTTACACAGTTGTTCAAAATGATCCCCCCAGAAGATGCAGTTGTGTTGGTTTTATTGTATGTACATTGTGTCGTAAATTCAGCAGAGGTGTTATTCCAGTGTTTGGAGTGAGTTACAAGGAAGGGGTTTAGCAGCGGCTCTAAACAGTTTCCCAGAGAGACCTGGAGTGTACCGTCAGGTTGACCTTTTTATAACAGTGCTCTCTGGATGGTTTGGGGTTAATGTAAATGCAGAGTGTTAATTGGTCCTGTTATCAACATTATTTGTTATAAATCCCCCAAATGGTAAGATAACAGCCCTCAGAGGGATATGACATGCCACAGACTCCCAGAGCGCTACCTTCATGTCAGGTACTGAGTAGAAGAATAGGTAAGGATTGGAGGGAAGTGGAAGCCGCCTGCACCACCTTCTTTTTTTGGATGCGCCCCTTGTAATGAAGGAGCCCAGAGCCCCTGCCTGAGAGGCCTGAGCTCATTCGTGCCTGCTTCATGTTGCGTAGTTGGGTAAACTGGTGCTGATGACTTCTTACTGTCTTTTGATCTTGTCCCCTCGGAACTCAGGACCACATGATAATGAGTCAGTGGTTGTGCAATGTACTGTGTGTTTAATCCTTGTAAACATAAGTTCTGTTGTCTTGTGTAAAGTTACCATTTACTCTTTTCTCAGTTAAGCCGTCAGGTATAAGATGTTACGTTGATGGATCAGAAGAAATTGGAAATGACTTCAAACTAAAATGTGAACCTAAGGAAGGTTCGCTTCCGTTACAGTATGAATGGCAGAAGTTGTCCAACTCACAGAAACTGCCCACTTTATGGTTACCAGGTACTGGTGATATTACAGATTGTACTATATGCCATCAGTTTGGACTTCATCTAGTGGTGTGTGTGTGTGTGTGTGTATTTTGAAATTCCCAGATACCTCCCCTTTTCTGTACAAAACAATCAGGATTCCATGAGAATTATTCAGTGTTTTACAATGACAACTTAGTGTCTAAATCGTGTTAATGATAACATTTTTATAATCTCACTGCTTAGGATATTATAGTTTCTTTGTTGTATATTTTTTAATTGATAGTAATACTGGTGGAAAATACAATCATAATGTAGACAATGGCTTAGTTATAATAAGAGTAGGATCTTGAATGCTTTGCCTAGATTTATGATGAAGTAGGATTTCTCTCCACCTCTTCCTTTTCTCAAACTAAGAGGCCAAAACTATATGACCCCTTCTGACTCTGAAACATCTTTCTTCCATCTGCAGGGATAAAATAGGTTTTGAAATCGTCTGCACCAAAGAGCCTTTGTGGGGTGGAATTTTTGGTTTTGTTTTTTAAAATAATCTCTAGGCCCAGTATGGGGCTCAAACTCCTCACCACCCTGAGATCAGGCGTTGCAAGTTCTACCAGTTGAGTCAGCCAGGCGCCCCACTGTTTTTTAGAATCAGTGTGCCTCTGCTTCAGCTGAGGCTGTATGTGGCTAAGGCAGTCCTGGATTCTCTGGCTTGTGATACAAATGAACTAGAGGGCAGTAACAGCTGGTCCTTGAACAAAACAGGTTTGAACCATGAAGGTCCATTAATACATGGATTTTTTTACAGAGCGTACTGTAAATGTATTTTCCTTAACGATTTTCTTAGTAGCATTTTCTTCCCAGCTTACTCATCGTAAGAATGCAGTATATAACACAGATACAATGTAAAACGTGCCCCTCGGCTGTTTATGCTATTGTAAGGTTTCCAGTCAAGAGTAGGCTCATTATAGTTACCTTCCAGGGACACATGGGTGGCTCCGCTGATTGAGCGTTGGACTCTTGATTTCTGCTCGGGTGCTTATCTCGGGGTCTCGAGATGGAGCCTGTGTCAGGCTCCGGGCTCAGGGCAGAGTCAGTTTGAGATTCTCTCTCCCCCTCTCCCTCTGTGCCCCCTGCTCGTGTGTGCGCTGTCTTGCTCTAAATAAATAATAAAATTCTTTTAAAAATTACAGTTACATTTTGGGGGAGTCGAAAGTTACACCCTGATCGTTAACTGTGCAGGAAATCAGAATCCTTACACGCCTGCCCATGCCCCCCTCCCCTGCCATTGTTTGAGAGTCAGCTGTGTCTGCGTTCTGGAGGCGTTCACATGTCTCCATAGACATTTGTTCATACCCAGCTTCCGTTCGTCTCACTTTTACCTGGATTGTCAAGCTTAACATAGTTTGCCTTTACTAAAAACTTAACAATACAACATTGTAAAGATGGGTTATGCCGTATACTTCCTTTTTTCCCCATAGACATGAAGTCACCTGTTATATCTGTAAAAAATGCCTCTACTGAGTACTCTGGGACGTACAGTTGTACAGTCACAAACAGAGTAGGCTCCGATCAGTGCCAGCTACGCCTGAATGTTGTTCCACGTAAGTACCTTCTTTCTGCCTGTTGTGATGACATCTGTTTGCATTGTCGTCATATAGCTTCCTTTGGTTCAGTCAGCAAGTGTGTATTGAGGGCAAGGGGATGTTAACTTGGCAAAGGACTCTGTGACTTGGTTATTTGCTATTCTAAGTCATGGGAAGGGGAAAAAATATATAGCCTTTATTATTGTAATGACATTAAGAAGGTAAGAGTTGTCAAATTTACTGTTGTATTTAGACATTAGAAGTATAAGGTATTTAGAACATTCTTCTATGCCAACCAAGATAGCTATGATATTAAAATCTTTTAGTCTAGTTTCATGATTTTTATGCTTGAAATAGATTATATAGTCCAGAAGAAAGTTCTTCTAGTGGGTCTTTCCACTGGACCCAAAACTAATAAATGTGTTCCTTAAAGTTAGTATATGCAATATGTGCAATGAAATCAGTCCATTGTGATGTACCCTTAACCTTCAATATGACTAGATACGGATACAGATTTTTTTTACTATTAATTATTTTCTTATTAACATCTTATTCTAGCTTCAAATAGAGCTGGAACAATTGCAGGAGCTATTGTAGGAATTTTGCTTGCTCTAGTGCTCATTGGTCTTATCGTCTTTTGCTGTCGTAAAAAGCGCAGAGAAGAAAAATATGAAAAGGAGGTTCATCATGATATCAGGTAATTAAGTGACACAAGAGTTGACTGATAGAAATTAAATTTTTTATGTCTCTAAAGCATTGATTCTCTTAACCATCTGAAGCATTTACCCCGCTACAACTGGATAAAAGCTCTTTCCCTCAATACATTTGAAAGCATTTACTTTCAGTTTCAAGTGCACGGAACCGACCAACCTCTGTTGTGCCCTGCCTCCGGCCCTTATTTTGAATCCTATTTTAAGAGCTACTGCAAATGCTTATCTTAAGACTGTCTGCCTTCTCCCAATAAAGTGCAGGCATGAAGTTTTTCAAAAAATGAGCAGATGTTGAGGTTTAGAAAGACAGACCTGATAGTATCAAGTCACATTGGTAATTTATAGAACTGTTAGTAACTGTGATTTTATTTTTTAATATTCTAAACTAGTAGATCTTAACTAGAAGTGTGCATTGCGTTTTAGAACTTTAAAAGAATAACATACGACTTAAATAACATCCAGCAGGTAAATTGACATTTGCTAGGTCTGGCTTGGGGTCTGGACACTTGTCTTTTTAAACTGCACCAGAGGTAACTCTGGTGCATATTCTTTGTCATTGCTTGGTATGAAAATTCTTATGCGTAGATTCTGATTTTTTGTAAATTTTTAATCTGCTAAGTTTTCAGCTAAGGTCTTAGAGAAGTAATTTCCATAACAAAAAAAATTTTTTTGGAGGGGGAGAAATATTTCTATAGATGTTAATGCCTTACCAATTACAATGTGTTGGCGTGTTGGCCGACTATAACTATCGATTGTCTTATCAGTGATAGTAGAGTATGAAGAAATTCAAGTTTGTTCCTTATAAGACAGCATTCTAGAATCAAATTTTTGTAAAACTTACATTTTATTATGTATGAAGGAATACACTCTGTAAATGATAGATTTGGGACGAATACACAGTTCATAACATTGTACCTTATTGCAGTTGCTTTTTTGTGTGTCATGCACTCTTTTATATACACGATACTTAGAGGATCTTTCTTCACCCATATCCATTTTTCATAGCTTATGTAATTGTGGGTTTTTAGAAACTTGTTCTTTGAACTTGTGTTGGGATCTTTGCTTTCTAGGGAAGACGTGCCTCCTCCAAAGAGCCGTGCGTCCACCGCCCGGAGCTACATCGGCAGCAATCACTCGTCCCTGGGCTCCATGTCTCCTTCCAACATGGAAGGGTATGCCAAGACTCAGTATAACCAGGTACCAAGTGAAGACTTCGAACGTACTCCTCAGAGCCCGACTCTCCCACCTGCTAAGGTAGCTGCCCCTAATCTAAGTAGGATGGGAGCGGTGCCTGTGATGATTCCAGCACAGAGCAAGGACGGGTCCATAGTGTAGAGCCTCTGCACTTCCATCTGTGCTTTCCAGGTTTCTTTTCTCCTCTTCGGGTAGGAAGACTGTTCCGTTCTAAATTCTGCTACCGGCCTCAACATATATCAAGAACTTAACCAGAACCTGAAAATTATGCTTTAAAAAGTTTTGTTTGGTTACTGAAATAGTAAAGTTGAATTGAAGTCACTAAAGACAGATTGACCAACTGAAAAATATTTCCTTTAAGGGATTGATTTGATAGATTTCTAAATATCAACACTTAAAAGATATAGCACTTTGAATATGAAATCCTAGGTGAAGAAATTGGTGAACTTATATGCACCCTAAGTTGATACTTGAATCATGTGCAAGTGGTACTTCCTATTTTCTACCATTTATTTTTAGGTTGCCTTTCTCAATTAATTTGTGACCTGGTATCCCCTCCAAATTGGTAAAGAGACATCCATGGCAAAAATAATTACGACACATCTATGTTTGTTCTTTTTTGAAACTTCTTTGGAAGCTTATTTAAATATGAGTTTGAAACAGCTCTAATAACATAGAAAACACTACAGTGTTCTAGAAATTACTAGTTTTACTTCCGAATCATTTATAGACCTTGTCTATGAAATGACTTATAACTATTTAATTGATAGACTGCTATAGGCAACAAGGACATAGTAAGCTCCTTTACATGCTAAAATAAAGGAGCATCTCTCTGATTCATTTAGAGATACTAGTTAGTGGTGCGGTAGTGAATATGGGTTTTGTTGATGAGTGATCTGATGCCTTGAGGCCTGTGGCCGTCTTCAGAACAATGATCAGTCAGACAAGGATGGAATATTTTGCAGTTCCCAACTAAATACTAGCCCTTGAGGTGATATTTTTCTAATAAGAAAAATTATGACTCATTATTTGACAATTACAGTTTGAAATTCCCCAATCATTGGTTCCAAATTTAAAAACATTTTTTCAGTGTTTTAGGGGGGGTGGATTATGTTGGTGTTGCACAATATATGTTTTAGAAACATGTAATCCTACATTTACCACTTGAATGTGGTTCCTGGAGGTTATTTTCTTCATGGACTCAGAATGATGAAATACATTTTCAGCTAGGAGGTGTCCTCCATCGATTCTGTATTTCAGACTTGGGAGGATGTATAGCTCTTTTATGGCCAACATGTCCTTGTGTAGTTGCAGAAAATCAAGGTGAGCTTTGAAAAGAGTGAGTCTTAGTTTTGTGAAAGTGATTTATTCTTTAAAAAAAAAAAGGGGGGGGGGAGAAATAAAAGGAAAAGGAGTAAAAGGTATACTCCTAACTGCCAAATGTGTTAAATACTATTGTAGTAGAAGAAAGTGAGTTTATTGTATTTCCCTTAAGATTGTGAGGGAGTGTGGATATAGTAAAATGAGCCAACAGTTTCTTTATAGTAAATAAGGTTTGCAATAAATTATTTCACTAGCTCTAAAACCTTTTCCCTAGATTTTGATAGGGAGTCGGTTTCTGTTGATCTCTTCGGGTGCTGTGGTGGTAAATGCTACATTATAAATTAATGTTCGTATGAATTTGAGATTAGGCAGAGTATTGTGTATACTTTTTAATGCTGAACTTAAGCTGAATGTCTGTGTAATGGATTAGTGTATAGTTTTATATATTTGGAAGCATTTTTTAGTAGGTTTTTAACCCTATATATTATTGCTTTTATACTTGCGTTAACATTTTCATCTGTGCCTTTGGGTAATTTTAATTTTTATTATGAATTTCTGGTGCCTATGAGCTAGCTATCACCTGAAAGGTGCTTAGAGGTGAAGGTACTGTTAAAAACACATCACTGTGACAACCTTTCTCTTTTCATACTTTGAATCTTGCCTCCTCTTCCCTCTTCTTTTTGGGTGCAACTTAACCGATTGTGTTATTCATAAAGATTCTCAAATTTCAACATCCCCAGCACTCTTCGACTGTGTATGATTTTGTAAAAGTAGCTATTTTTGAATGCCAGATGTTTGGCCTGTTTTATATAATAAATTTATAAGATAGTGTAAGAATAAATAACAGATCACAGACTTGGATAATAAAAGCATTTGATCCTTCCCATCCCCAGTTTTCGTACAGTGAAGATTACTCTGTCAATCTAAGTAGGAACTATGGTAAAAGGTGGACGTGTCCACCTCTCTAAGATGTGGCTCTGAGTAATCAGACTCTCCCAGAAGCGCTTTCAGGTCCACACTGCTTACAGCCTGAGAACAGAGCTCGTAAAACGTCACTTGTGTGACCTGAGAAGACCGGCTGGGTAGGATTAAGTTTTGAGGACAGAGTTCAGTTTTAGACTTAACTTCTCCAGCTGTTCTCATTATAAATTTCAGTTGATCCAAAAGTCAGATCGGTTAGGTACTGATAACTTCCCAAATGATTCTCAGCAATCATTCAGTTGCTCTGGAAGTATTTCTTCTAGAATAACTTAGTAATCATCAAGCAATTCAACCAAACCTGGCTATTCAAAGCATTACCATGAGAAAGCCAGTCCAGGCTGCTCCAGAACGGCCCTGCATCTTTGAGGAGAATCCATTTGATTCTCTTTGACACCTGAGACTTGACATACACAGGATCATTTGGAAAGAAATGGTACTGGCAAGGATGAGTTCTGTGCTTAGAATATGTAGTTCACTGGTGTTCTTTCTCTTATTGGCAGTCTTACCAGTATTCCCCTCTTTGAGAACCCCCCAAATTTCTTACCAATTTTACTGATGACCAGTTTATTCAGACAAATGACTTTCTTTAAATTTGGGCTATCTGCCATGGAGTGGTTACTTTGGAAACACAGTCTGAGTGTGTCTTGGGAGGGTTTAGTTGAAGAAATGCAGTTAAATTATGGATATGAAGAAATACCTGATTTTGTTAAAATGCTAATTTTTAGGATTGAGTTCTGGAAATTTGGAGCAAGCGAAGGGGCAAGTAAACATTTTGATTAAATATAGAAAGAACTCATTGCATGAAGTTGGATATTCAATTCTGTAACGTATGGCTTCTTAAAATAACTACTCTGTCTTTCTGTGTGCGTGGGGCATGTAAATTTAAAGTTCTCTGAATGTTTAAGGTTTTTTCCTAATCTGTTCATCTCCACAGTGTTTAGGGCTGTCAGATGCCTTATTCCAGTGTGAACAGAAAAAACAAACATTTTATGTAGTTAATGCTTTGATGTGTCACGTAAGGAGTAGTTTGTAGAAAATGTTGGCACAACTTTAACTTTTTAGTGGCTTGTGACATTATATATATGTATATATATCTTCATAAAATTCTTGTGTTTGGTAGTATAAATGTTCTGGGCAAGTTTTAATATATCAAATGCCTTTAGATAGTCTTGCGATAGAGGCAACACATTCTGCAGGTAGAGTTTTTACTCATTTGCCTATTTTGACACCAAAAAAGGTCCATAACTGAGCACAAATGCTACAATGTTACAGAAGTAAGGAAAAATAATGAATAAACTTGTAAATTGTGGTTCTGTTTGTCTTATATAGGGTGACATCACTAAACAATTTCTTCATCTAATCTGTTACTATTATTTAAAATCAAGCTTTTATAAAAATACCCTATTTTTTAATTTTAAAAGTATGGTGAATATCAGTTGGATTTGGTTGTGAACACTAAAAGCTCCAATCAAGGAAGAACTCTGGGTTTTCTGCTAACTTAATGCTGTAAGTGTTACGAGAACCACAATTTATTCACTTAGTCTCATTCCTAACTGTGAATTTTTGTGATAAATACACTTGTACTATTAAGAAAAAATATTTTGACACTTGACATATGCAAGTAGAGAATTGATAAGTGTCAGTTTCAAAAATGATTTTGTATTTAAAGTTTCTGGCTTACGTATCCAATGGTGCACATTTTGAAATTTGTAAGAACAAAATTTGTTTTAAAAAAAATGAAAAACTTGCTCTAGTTTTGTGACCTTGTGTACTTTTGAAATAAAATCAAGAAAGCGGTTTTCTGCCTCATGGTGTGGCTTTTTGTGCCTTTTTAAAAATGTCTACTTTATAAACCTTTAGTATGCTATTCCTCAGGGTTTCCTTTTTTTCTCCCCTTCTTGCATCCTTTTAAACAGAATAAAGATCAAACTGTCACACATCAATGAAAACATGTCAGACATTCTTACATTTCCCCACTCCTGTGCATTTATGTGACACCAAATAACATAGTATTTGGGGTTGAAGCCTCCACAAAGTTGTGTGATCTGTTCACAATTGATAGCGTTAACTCAAATTTGAATTCTTGAAGAGTAGCCTTGAATACATAAATATCTAGTTGTGGTTTCAAGTTTTCTTGCTGATTCTAAACAATGATTTCAGAAAAGAAAACGATGAGGTCCTAATACTTTTGTAAGGAGACATTTTTAGGGATGTTTTGTTACGATAGAGTTTTTCAGGGTTAGCACCTTTAGAGCCTTTGTGCTAGATAGTCCTTTATTGTGAGGGACTGTCCTTTGCCCTGTAGAATGTTGAGCAGCAGGCCTGGCCTCTTTCTTCCTCCCCGAGATGCGACAATCAAAAATGTCTCCAAACATTGCCATGTGTCCATCGGGGTGGAGGGCAAAATTACTCCAGTTGAGAACCCCTGGTTTATACTGAGGTGAAATTTTCACCCCAGAGATGAAGAGGATAGGCCTTGCCATCAGGCTTGTCTAAATTCTGCTTATGACTAAGTGCTTTCCTTAGCTTCACTTTCCTGGTGTTCGAAATGGGGATAAAAATACTATATCCTGGGGGATGCTGGATGGTTCTAAGAGTGAAACTACTGAGTAAAATTCAATGCCTTTAATTTAGACCCTATTTTAACCCTGTAGCTCTAAAGGCCAGATCATATTTCTGGTTAAATAAGTACCAGATGGCAAAACTGATGAAATAGAGATAAGATTGAATATAAAATAATTTGTTTTTAGTTAAAAATGGTCTAGCTTTAAGCCTAAGGTGTAATCAAATGTAATTTCTAAATGTAATAAAGGCAGCAGTGAAAAGATCATGAAGCCAGTCCTAGGAACTCAGATCAGTTTTTCATTCATGCTGGTGTTTCTGAAATCGAAATCAAGCGTGATGTGTTGTTTTGTTACTTAAGTGATTTTTCTAAATTTGATAACTATTTATAGAAAAAGTTGTTGCAGGAAAAAACAACAAAAACAAGAACCTCTAGAATGATTGAAGAACCAAGAAGTAAATTTCAGGAAAAGGTCCTTGATGCATCAGTTTGCTTCTTGTCTTATTAGTGAGCTGTGAAAACTCTAACTAATGGAGAATGAGAAAGGGGGGAGAAGATGCAGGAAATTAGAAGGAAAAACCAATCCTCTTGACCTGATGTGAAAGATCTTTCCAGGTCCATTCCATGTCTCTGTGTTTTCTTTTCTCCATGCCTTCAGGTGTGCCTTTATGCTGTAGCCGTGCTCGATAGCTAAGGGGCCACAGTTCCATACCTTTGTCCGTGTGTAATTTGTTAAGCCAGAGAACAGCCCCACCCTGCTTACCTGCCCTGCAAGTGTAAGTTCAGTCGTTTTTCCTGATTTCCACCCCTGACCCTCACTTATAAATTAGGGGTGCATCTGGGCCCTCAACATCCCCAGTAAAGTCTTTTAGGGCCCAAATCCTTTGCATTCCAGTTGTTTAACCAGCTTAATACGCCCTTTTACATGTTTGAAGTGGATTTACTCCCCTCTATCCTCAGTGCCTAACTCTCACTTGCATATTGCTCAATAAATGTTGAGTGAGGTTTTAAAAAGGAAACTGAGCCCTTGGGACAAGTCCATTGATTTCATATGTCTCTTATGTTCCACAAGACAGCTGCCCTGGTCGCTTCCAAAAAGACCATGTCTGGAGAGAAAGGTGGAGTGAGTATGTGTGGGGAGAGGAATGTACACGCGGCTCAAAAAGTTAACTTGCACGGGGGTGCCTGAGTGGCTCTGTTGGTTACGCGTCAGACTCTTGGTTTCGGCTCAGGTCATGATCTCACAGCTGTCGTGGGATCGAGCCCCGTGCCAGGCTCTATGCTCAGTGCAGAGTCTGCTTCAGATTCTCTCTCCCCGCTCCGTGCTCCTCCCACTCTAGGAAATAAATAAAATCTTTAAAATACAGTTAACTTGCACAAACACAGAAGGGGGTGACCTGATCGAATAGGAGCAAACCTGGAGAAGTAGAGAAGCATTTTAGAAGGAAACTTGTAAAACCCTGCTGAGAGATGCTGAGTAGTCTGGAATGAAGTTAGTGACCATTTTCTCTCCAAGGTTATTTTGATAATTACTTATGGGAACCTCTGAATTGTCAGGAAACCCTTTGCAGATGACTGGTTTCCATGCTAAGTCATTAATGGTGGTATGGTTTTTTTCTTGGGTTTCACAAACTTCCAGAAATATTGGAGTATGCCTTTAGAGAGGCCAAAAAACTTCCATGCTTATTATCATTGCCTACTTGTGGTATATTAATATTTCTTGGTATCAGAATTCAGGGAGATCTACTTAGATAACTAAGTTACCATTTCTTAGAAGATTTTAATACCCCCACCCCCACCTCAAAAAAAGAATTTCAACTCTTCAGGTCTTTTAAAATAGTCCTCTCAAATGACTAGTCATTTATCATTAATTTCTGTGTATGATTGTATTAGTTTACTAGGGCTACCCATAACAAAGTGGCACAGACTGGGTTAAACAAATTTATTGTCTCACATCCTGGAGGCTAGATGTCCAAGATTTGGGTGTTGGCAAGATTGAGCACTTTTGCTTTCAGGGGAAGATCTGTCCAGGTCACTGTCCTTAGTTTGTAAGGACACGTTGGCTGTCTTCTCTTGGTGTCTCTTTACATCCTTTTCTCTATGCCCACCCTGTTGACCTGATTTTAACTAACTGTAACTACAAGGATCTATTTCCAAATAAAGTTATATTCTAGGGTGCTGGGGACTAGGACTGCAACCTAGTTTTTTTGGGGCACACAATTCAACCCACATCAGTAATAATGATTGGAAATTACAAAGAAGAACAAATAAATAGTGAAAGTGGGCATGGAACACATGCCCAGAGAGTTTCTTTGCTTAATTTTTAGTGGTATAATAAAAATATCAGCACCTAAATAACTGTGCCACCAGTTATTTAATGCTTGTCCGTCTCCCCTCTCACCTTCCCCAGAAGTGTACGATTTCAAATCTGTTATACAGATAGTATCTGTATCGAATACGGAGTGACCATATGTGCTGTTAACCTCATATCTTTTTTTATTTTTTTTTTTTTTTGTCAAGGGAAAAAGTAGTTGATGACATGGTTATGGATTTGGCTTTTCTTATGAATCTTGCTGACAAGATGAAACTATTTGTCTGGGGAAATAGTTTTTAACCTCAGGAAGACGTGAGGAGGTGATATGGACCACTTTGGCAGGGGACCGGGTGCGGGGGTGGGGCATGGAGAATCTATGTTATTGTGGAAGCAGATTCATGGTCCTGGCTCTACACTCACCCATGATCTAGACAAGAGTTGATTAAAACTCTTCATTTCTAGATGAATTTTCTTAAAGCATTTTGGCTCACTTTTGCTCAAAAGCTTTCTTGGACAACCTCTAACTTAAAAGTTCAAACTCCAGCCTGATTTTAGATTTTCACAACTGGCCTTCCACTGCCATACTTCTGTGCTTACACTTGCATACACATGTTTTGATTTTTAAATAAAGTTTTATATGAAATTTTTATTTTTTTATTTTTTTTTAAGATTTTATTTATTTGACAAAGAGCGAGAGAGAGAAAGCAGGAACAGGAAGGAGAGGGAGAAGCAGACTCCCCACTGAGCAGGGAGCCCCATGTGGGGCACTTGATCCCAGGACCCTGAGATCTTGATGTGAGCCGAAGGTAGCCACCCAACCAGCTGCCCAGGTACCCCTATATGAAATTTTTAATTTTAACAGATCCTCGCAGATTATTCTGCCTCTTTTTATCTTTTGTTTATCTACCTACCAAGGAACCCTAGTCTTCAAAACTATATGTTGCATCATAGTGATACATTGTAACTTAACCAGTCTCCAACTGAGGACCATTTAAATCGATACCATCCTTTTGATATAAGGAGTAAAATTATAAGCAGTATATTTGTATATACATTGTTTTGCAGTGTATGATTCTATCCTTAAGGTAAATGTCTAGAGGAGATGCTGAGTAGAAAATATTCTGTTAGCTATTACTAAAATACCTTCTTGTTACAGCAGCTTATGCTTGCAACAAATGAGAGTGCTTATCTTGGCCCAAATCCTCACTCATACTCTTAATCTAATTTTTTGATCTTCCCGACTTCTGAGAAGAAAATCATCGCATCGTTTAAAATTTTATTTCTATTTATTCACTTGATTATCTTTTCCTATGTTTAAAAGCCCTCTGTACTTTGGAGAACTGTGTTCATATGCTTTGCTCATTTTTCTTTTGTATTCTTTTGCTAATTTGGCAGAGTTCTTAAATATTAAATATTAATAAAATTAGCCCTTGGTGATACGGTTTTTGGGGGGCCGGGGCCAGGTTACCCTTTGTCTTTCACTCTGTTTATGGTCTTACCCTTTTCTGATCATGTAATCCTAACCCTTCCTAAACTATCCTCCCTAAACCATTCTCCTGGTTCAACCTGACTTCTCCCTAAGCCGAGGGTCACTTGTCTTTCCACGTTTATCTCCTCTCCTTAAGCAGCTGTCGGGCCTTTCAGAGGTGGAACATCTTTACATCCAAATGATCAACACATAGATTCTTGGTAATCTCTGTTGATGAGGATAATTACAGCAGCTCTGGGTATGTTCGCATCAAGTCATTGCCACACATACTCCATCACAGTGTGTTTTTTTCTCAGTTTATCTGTGTTTCTTCAAGTTGCTGGTGTTTGGGCTCACAGCAGTTTCACGGTGTCAGCACAAAACTACATTCATGAAGAAAATGAGTTATCTGGCACTTGGAAAGAAGAGTTGTCTATGCCCTGGGTTAGGTCAGCTCTCACACACTATTCCAAGTTGAATGTTGGCTACTGGCACTGTGCTCTTTTTAATGTTGCTAAGTAGGACATTTTCCCTGTCATGTAGTCCCAGAACTGTCAACAATGAGAACATTTCTAGGGAACAGTAGAATGACCTTGCAATTTTCTTTTTAAAGATTTATGTATTCATTTTAGAGCATGAGGTGGGGAGAGTAGAGGAAGCAGGAAGCCTGATGGGGGACTCCACCTCACAACCCTGAGGTCATGACCTGAACAGAAATCAAGAGTCAGACCCTTAACTGACTGAGCCACCCAGGCGCCCTGACCTGGCAAATCTAAGAGGAGAGTGTGGTTACAGAAGATCCGAACGACTGACCCAGAACCTGTTGGAAAAATTACAGTCCTCTGACATTCAGCCTCCACTAGTCTTGATCTAACAAGAAGGGGACCTTTTGTGTGTTCACAGAAACACAGAACACAAAGTAAAATAATTACATGGAAAATATCTACTTTGCCAATTTAAAGATACTACGTGCCATGCCCAGGACGGGGTAGAGATATACACTGGATAGTAGCCAACAGGGCTGGTAGCATGTTTATGTAGGTTTGATTTAAACTTTTTGCAATATGGCAAAAGATTTGTGATTTAGTTAAGAAAATTGACATGGCAGTTTGTTTTGTAAAAACAGAACAACCCAAAATATCCATAGGCTATATTATCTAGTTCAGCATTATTTTATGAAAAAAACCGAGATTCAGAAAGGTTTCAATTCCCCCAAGTCACCTAGTTAGGAACAAAATCCAGGTCTCCTGACTCCTGGTCTAGTATTTTTCTAAGAACCTCCGGTGCTTGGCAGTCTGGGTCCTGTGAGAACCATATGGAAAGGAAAGAAAATGGAAGAGTGTGTGGCTCTCTCTCATCCCTCACTACTCCCAGCAACATCAAGCAGGCAGAAGGCCAGTGGAAAAGAGCAGACTCTGGCCTAACGAGGGCTTTCTGTCCCTTCCTAAACATGGCCGCCGGTGCCCAGGGCACACTGAGCATTGACAGATGCGCTCTTCTTCCAGATGGAGTGAAGCTCCCGTTGGGGGTTGCGACTGGAGGGCGCATTGTTCCTACCAAGCCCGTTTATGCTAATGTTACAGTGCTGATTACATCATTGAAGTAAATTGTACATATCAGCTGTACTAGATCTGGTGGAGACAACTTATTTAAGGAGATGATTCTGTTGGCACATAGCTTCAAACTATGTTTTCTTTCAACTACAGAGAAATAGACTTTCAATTAGGGTCAGTATATTATAGATGTAGGTTATAGGAGAAAGAAAATATAACTCCTAGCAATAGACCCATGGGTATATTTTTTTAAGATTGTATTTGAGAGATAGCATGAGTGGGGGTGGGGCTGGAGGGAGAGGTGCAGAGGGAGAGGGAGAAGCAGGCTCCCCACTGAGCAGGGAGCCCAACATGGTGGGGGAAGGGTGGAGGGATGGGAGGCTTCATTGCAGGACTCTGGGATCATGACCTGAGTGGAGGTCAGATGCTTAACCCACTGAGCCAACTGGTGCCCAAAAAACCCATATTCTAAGAAAAATTCCTAACTACATAAATTTGGTGACAACGTATATTTATATATTTTAAGCATTTTAAAATATATAAGGGATACAGTATTTTTAATGGTTTTCCACTTAAAACTTTTTGATTGGCACTCCTAATTGTGTCAAGGGAGAGAGATTTTGTTGTAAATCTGAATGCCAAATCCCTGTCAGATCCTGTATTTTAACTTTTTGTGTATTCCCTCTCAGATTTCACAGTATCAAGCATCACAAATGGTATCTTCAAAATTTTTAAACTCTTACTCTCAATATCAGATTTTAAATATAGTCTGTCTTATCACTGGGAAACATGAAATAGATTTCACTTAGGTGACAAAACTAAATTTCACATTTTTCATGTTCCAGTAATTTTAGACAAATTACAAAAATTTTAAATACTTTCATTTTTAATCAGTAAATTTAATTTCACTTTTTTAAAAAAAAATATTTTATTTATTTATTTGACAGACAGAGATCACAAGTAGGCAGAGAGGCAGGCAGAGAGAGAGGAGGAAGCAGGCTCCCTGCTGAGCAGAGAGCCCGATGCGGGGCTCGATGCGGGGCTTGATCCCAGGACGCTGGGATTATGACCTGAGCCTGAGGCAGAGGCTTTAACCCACTGAGCCACGCAGGCGCCCCTAATTTCACTTCTTTAGTAGAAGTGCTTGATAGATGATTTATAAGATGCAGAAACATTTTTTTCTACTGAACTTAGGGAAACAATCACAGGCTTATTACTTATTAACTCTAAAAAATTGTTATCTATCCACTTCCTATATGAATTCAAAAAATTAGCAGTTCTGGCACATGATCAAATTAAGCTCTAGGCCAAAGGTGGGGGTTGAACTCAGCACCTGGAGATAAGAGTCAGAGGATCCAACAACTGAGCCAGCCCGGTGCCCTTCAACTTGTCCATTTATTCCTAAACTTGAAAGGAATATTCTGCTACACCAAAGCCCACTCCAACAAAGCTGGTATATATTTAGATATATGACTGAAGACGTTTCCAAATGAGATCTGTAGTTTAACATCTAATGATAAAGATCGGTTGAGTCACATACATGTGAATACCATGAAACCACTAAAATGCATGTTTTAGAAAAAAAATACATAAGAAAATGTTTCACATTTTCAAATTGTGTGACCATAAAATGAATATATTTCATAATACAACAGTATTGGAGTATACAAAGTAAAAGCTCCTTTTTTTAAACATCCCCATCTATTAAAATATTAATATTGGTTAACTCTGTGGGAGGATTATAGGTAATTAATGCTCTTTCTCTGTGCTTTTAGGTATTTTTTTTCTTAAATGTTTATTACTTTTGTTAACAGAAAAATAATTCTAATAAAGAAATGTATGAATAAGTATGGCATTCTTAGAAGTCTCCATTAGCAATGACAATTCTACATGACAATTCTACAATCCATAGGAAAAGCAGTGGTTTAACTTGAAAAAACTTAAAAACTTTAAAAACTTATAATAATTAAAAAACTAAACTAGGCCGTAGCGCTTTTCACGGAAAAGGGAGATGAACTACAAATACAGCCCTCCACTTCTAAGTTGGGAAAGAATATCTGATGCCCTCTTGTGGCCAATAATTTTAATAAGGTAGTTTTTTTCTTTTTCATTCAAATCAGTCTAAGAGAATAACACCAAAATGTCTATTCAGTTGCTTTCTAAATGACAAATAATGCTCACATACTATTCTTAACAACTTAGTCTATTTTCCCAACATGTGTCCTGGAGTTATACTACCAGGATTTGAAGCCCTGATAATTTAGGTCACCTGGGGCAACATACTTGAATACTCTCAAGACAGTTTCTCATGTGTAAGATGAGAATAGTAAAACATACGTAGGTTTATCTTAGAATGGACTGGTAGTACCTGTCAGATAATATGGTGAACATCTACCCACGAGTAGACACAAATCGTTCTCTTACTGGTCTCATGTTCTTATGTAGTATGAATGAACTATCATCTTTTATTACGGCAAATGCTGCTTGCTGCATCAATTGTACATTTTTATACATTTGCAAAAGTATTTCCATAGGTTATCTTCTATGTATGTAGAGTTTGAATTATAGGGTTAAGAGAATATATGCATTAAAAAACATTGACAGTATCAAATTGTCTTCTACAAAGAATGCAAATCACAGTCTTTACTGTGTTTGTCAACGTGTTAGCCGAAAAATGGTATTTCATGGATTCAACTTGTTTCCCTTGTCATTAGTGTGCCATTAGCACATTTTCTGTTTTTAGCCATTTGCATTTCTTTATATTTACTTAGCTCTGCTAGATAATTATATGTAGGGGCACCTGAGTGGCTCAGTTGGTTGGGTGACTTCGGCTCAGGTCATGATCCTGGAGCCCTGGGATTGAGTCCCGTAGCGGCCTCCCTGCTCACAGGGAGTCTGCTTCTCCTTCTGACCTTCCCCTTCTCATGCTCTCTCATTCTCTCCCTCTCAAATAAATAAAATCTTTAAAACTAATTAGTTAATTAATTATATGTAGGAGCTTTTCATATTCTCAGAATAGTAATTCATTTTCTTTTAAACGTGCTGTAGGGGGCGCCTGGGTGGCTCAGTGGGTTAAGCCTCTGCCTTCAGCTCTGGTCATGATCCCAAGCTCCTGGGATCGAGCCCCACATCGGGCTCTCTGCTCAGCAGCGAGCCTGCTTCCCGCCCCCCTCCGCCTGCCTCTGCCTACTTGTGATCTCTCTCTCTGTCAAATAAATAAATAAAATCTTTAAAAATATAAAGAAAAATAAACATGCTATGGAAATTTTCTCTTTGGAGTTACTTTTAGTTTTATGATGCCTTTTATATGCAGCTTACTTTTTAATTCCAAACCACCAACATTCCTGTTAAAATTAGGAAGTCTCATAAGCTAAAATTAGTAAATATTTATATTTATATTACTTTATATTTATATTACTACTTTTATAGTTTCATAATTAACATTTTATCTTTAACCCATCTGGAATGTATTTTTATAGCTTAGGGTAGGAATTTAGTTTTTCAAAAATGCATACGGGGTGTCTGGCTGGCTCAGTCAGAGAAACATGGGACTCTTGATCCTGGGTTGTGAGTTTGAGCCCCATGGGGGTAGAGATTATTTAAAAAAAAAAACTTTGAGGTGCCTGTGTGGCTCAATTAGTTAAGCCTCCGCCTTCAGCTCAGGTCCTGATCCCACGATCCTGGGATCTAGCCCTGTGTCTGGCTCCGTGCTCCACCATGAGTCTGCTTGTCCTTCGCTCTCTGCTCTGCTCATGTTCTCTATCCTCTCTCTCAAATAAATAAAATCTTAAAAAAAAAAAAATAGAAAGTTTTGACTTAAAAAATTTTTTTTAAATGCATAGCCAAATAATTCACTATTAATTTTGTATTAGTGAATTATTTTCAATTTGAAAAGTCACATTCACCATATATTAAATTTTGTTCCTGGTTGTGCTCTTCTAATTGTTTCACTGTTCATTGTTCAGTCTTATGTTATACTTTTGACTATTTTTGAGAATTATTCTTCCATGTAAACTTAAAATCAGGGTTTCATGTTTGATTACAATTTTATCAGACTTTTAATTGATTTATATTGACTTTACATATTAACTTGAAAAGTGGAGTTTCCATAATGTTGAGTCAATTTAGAAATACAGCATATTCTTTTCAGTTTTCTTTTTGTAAATTTTTATAAATTCTTCTCCGTTTGACTCACTCCTTTCTGTTGTTAATTTCCAGGTATTTATTCTTAATAATTGAGGTTTTCTCCAACAAAGCAGTATTTTAAATTTTTCTTATGAAATTAGTATTAGTTACATATAACTGGGAACAGTGGAGGAAAAGTATAAAGAACTACCACTCTATTACAAGCATTTATTATTTTGGAATATTTCCAAAATAGACACAGTATGATCGACAAAATTTTTAACCACACTGCAATCCTTTAATTCAGAAATGTAATAGACTGCCCATGAAACATACATGCAGTTTGGTTATCAATGATATATTTGTACTTGCTAAAAATAAATCCACCAAACTTGTCTTAAATTAAGTATTCATAAAATATGTTTTGTCTCTCTGTCTCTCTAGTTTCAAAGTAATAATGCTCAGTATAAAAGCCTTTTTTAAAAGATTTTATTTATTTTATTTGACTGACAGATCACAAGTAGGCAGAGAGGCAGGCAGAGAGAGGGGGTGGGAAGCAGGCTCCCTGCTGAGCAGAGAGCCCAATGCCGGACCCATCCCAGGACCCTGGGATCATTACCTGAGCCGAAGGCAGAGGCTTTAACCCACTGAGCCAGCCAGGCGCCCTCAGTATGAAAGTCTAAAGACTGATATGTACAGCCTAGAAAAATAAAGTTCTCTGTATCTAACCCTTTGCCCTGCCTCTGAGATCACTAGCTACTGTCAATTTGGTATTTCTTTCTAGATAGTTTTTGGCACCATCATAGAACTATTTTTCTTCTCCAATTTGCAGTTATTTCCCATTTTCAACATTTTATTCTCTGTCATTACAATTTTTTAAATAGCTACATGGTATTTTCCACAGTATTTTCTTGAATAGATGTTCAGATTTTACTTAACTGTTTACTTGTTGGCTGCTTGGACTTTCGTTGTTTTGGCCACTCACAATTTTGCAATAAATACTTTTACGTAAGTAATGGCCCCTTTGAGTATTTCTGAAGACCGATTCCTAGAAGTACAGTTTCTTGGTCAAAAGATACACACATTTACATTTTTAACTGCCCTTCAAAAATGGTGGCACTTAAAAGCCAAGTTATGGATGTCTACATCATAATCCTTGGCATTTTCAAGACCTGTGAAATTTAAGCAAGGCTCCAATTAGTAACTTATGGGAGTCATTTCTGTAACAAGTCACTCCTTTGAGGGTAAAAACAATGAAGTTTAGAACTTCTATCTATGCTGATCATGTGCTTTAAGGAAAAACATCAAACCACCCTGATTGCAGTGGTGTATTTGCTTACAAGTACTCATGGTGAATTTGCTTCTGACAAGGATTAGATGGGGTTTTCATGTCATTCCTTATGTTATCCTTTAAATTATGTGAAAGAACAAAGGAATCTGGAAGATGCCTAATGCTATAAAATTGGGAGACAGACTATACTTTTCTGTGGTGAATAAAGTGTGTACATTTGTAACAGGAATCACCTAAGCCTTTTCTTGAATTAGTGCTTGCATGACAACGTCCCAGTATAATAAGCCGATGCTCCATCAGTAATGTAGGGATATTGTGTTTCCCTTCAGACCTCAGTATTACTGCCTTTCACAACTGGAATACAGACTCCCAAGAGTATGATGGGAACACTGAATTCCACGTTAACTCACTAAATACTCACTAAAAACTAAAAGAAGTTAAAGCCTGTGATAAAATTGGGCCTCAATAATACCACTACTTCTCTATGAATGATCTTTCCCCTGGATCTGTCATTGGTACAGTTTACTTTGTCATCTCAGTCCTGTCAAGTGCACTGTATTTCCTATTGCAATTTGATTTATAGTTCAAGCAAATAAAATGTTATTAGTCCCTTTTCAGAAACATCTGCATAGTTTGTAAGAACTTCGTCAAGGCTTTATTGTTAATCAGCAGATATTTTAATGTCTTCTATCCTCACTTGCTTAATCTAATCTTTGCATGTTACTCTTTTTCAAATCTTGGCTTGATACTAAAACTTCTCACAGTATTGTAAGTAATGAACTGAACCAACGTACCATCAACCAGGGGCTTTACAAAACCCAGGTTGGTTTGAGTCAAGATTTCATTTCTTAGCTTTCTGTTGTCTTGGGCATTTTTAAACTCCTCTGAGAGTCCTTACCTAAATTGGGGTAATAATGGTACCTACCTCATGGGGTTATGAGGATTAAATAAGTTATTGGCACATAGATGTGAACATTTTTATAACTTATTTAACGTTACCTGTAAAATGGAGAGAATGGCTGCTCTGGCAAAGGAAATGTAAACACATGATAGTGTTTAAGTTTTGCTTCTTTCCAATCATCAAATAAGAAATCACTTTCACAGTAATAGTTGAGTAGAAATCAGCATAAATACTTTATTAATCTTGGATTGAAATCATTAAGTTTGCTTAAAAGTTAAATATATTAAGATAAATATTACACTGAAAAACTGGAAATAAGCACTTTAGTATTGATATGATAGAACTTACCAAAAGAATTTGTATTTTTTAACTATTAAAATTTTCATGTCCAAGTTGAACCTCTGAATTCTGAGCTTTGCAGTTATACTACAAATATAAGATGGAGAATTAAAACAAATTATCATTCAGTCACAAATCAGTTCTGTTTGAAACAGCCTGAAAAGGAACCTGAAATTATGCAGCAATATTGTCTTCATTAGGGCGCCTGGGTGGCTCAGTGGGTTAAGGCCTCTGCCTTCGGCTTGGGTCGTGATCTCAGGGTCCTGGGATCGAGTCCCGCATCTGGCTCTCTGCTCAGCGGGGAGCCTGCTTCCCTTCCTCTCTCTCTGCCTGCCTCTCTGCCTACTTGTGATTTCTCTCTGTCAAACAAATAATAAAATAAAATCTTTAAAAAAAAAAACTGTCTTCATTAGAGCAGCCCTACATTGTTTAAGGGAGACAGACTTGGAGATGTCCTAGAGTCCTAAATACCATTAAGAGTTTGACAAATGGGCACCTGGGTGGCTCAGTCATTAACCATCTGCCTTTGGCTCAGGTCATGATCCCAGGGTCCTGAGATGGAGCCCCACATCGGGCTCCCTGCTCGGCAGGAATCCGCTTCTCCTTCTTCCACTCCCCTTGCTTGTGTTCCCTCTCTCGCTGTGTCTCCCTCTGTCAAATGAATAAATAAAGCCTTAAAAAAAACTTTGGCAAAATTGTACCCCATGCTTACTAGACTTAATTTAGTTCTGATAGAAAGATGGCTTTTTTCATTAGGAATGGATTGGAAAAGCTATATCGATGAGTTTTCTTTTGCTTTAAATAACTTTTCTAACCTCCCACCGCTAACAAGGTGGGAGGGCTGGATAGTCAATCAAAGGGCAAAATCTACAGGTATTATGTCTAATACACAGTCAAATGCGAAATTAGTCTTTTTCCCAAGGCACTCAGCCATTTAGCTGTCAGCACTACTGAATAAGAGATTTAGGTTTTATAGTAATCAAATGTGGAAAGAAAAATCTGGTTACTAGATGTGTGCCAAAAATACTTCCCTTCTTGACAGTATGGCTATTATGCTTCTAATTTTTCCAACAAGCTTCTAACTACAACATGAGCAAACTAAAAGAACAAATGCTGACTCCATGATAAAAATACTTGAAACCTGCCACCTTTACAACTGCACACAATCTGTCATCACACAAAACTCTCAACATGTTAAAAACATTTTCAAACTTAAATAAAATTAATCTTCCTGTGATGCCAGTTACCCCTAGAAAAAATATGCTTGTTTGAATAGGCATTCATTATATATTTCAAGAAAAAGGATTATCATGGTTGGAAATATATTAAAAGATACATGTAGTTTATCAAAGATAATATTAAAACTAGAAAAAAGTCTATAAGGTTTAAAAAGTTTCCTACTGAGGTTGCAGAATTTAAATTCCACATATTCTCAAACCTTTGGGCTATATGCATCCTTATGATTTGTGCACTTCTCTGGTACTCTATACTTAAATAGAATTTATCAGAAAAAATGACAACAGGAATATTTGGAATAGCCAAGGCCTTCTAATGACTTATTAGGGAGCTGTGATTTTTCTGACAAGTCAAACAACTTATGACTAGAATAAAGATATGGGTAACAGGAAAAAAAGTATTTATCTTCTTTTTTAAAAAATTTAATTTGGGGGGAAAAAATCCAAATTCTTATATCTCTTTCTCTCTTTTTGTAGTTCAAGTATGCTTAAAAGACTGATGGCATTACGGTGGTATAAATATGAAGGACTACTGAAGAATCTGAATGAAGTACTGTACTATTTGGCTTTATTTCAGACATCTATTAAAGACTTTCTCATATGTTGGAAAAAAAGCACAAGAATAGAAATGTAAGAACATTTCTGCTTTATGCAGTGGCATTAGGAATATAAGTCAGATGCCATATCAAAATTGATACAGGCTAAATTCTTAGGAAAATCCTATCTATAGCAACTTTGATGGCTGAAAAATATTTTAGTGTATTTACATTTTCAATTAGTACTACTAATAAACTGTAGATTTTTATATGCACATTTTTGATACGGCTGACTTGGGGAAAGTTATGGTTAATAAAAAGTTGATTTTTTTAAAGAAAAGTTTGAATTTTTTTTTCTTTGCTTAGTATTCAAACACATCAAAGTGAAATGATTCCCTTTGCTATTTCTCCCTTTTTTTATGCACAGAAAAGAAGCACACATTGTCATGCCTCAAACTACTTTTTATTTGCAACTACATGATTTCACGCAATTCTTCTAAACAATGACATAAAATAGATTTCCTGTGTATAAATAACTTACATACTCTCCATAAAGTAAATGCTCAAAGGTGCTAGAACAGATCGTCTGCTGCTACAGTGTTCTCGTATCCAACAGAGTTGATGCACAATATATAAATACTCAAGTCCAATATTAAAAACTCAGGCACTTGACTAACTTTAATAAAGTTTCTCAAACTATATCAATATATCTAAAGTGCATATATATTTTTTAAGAAAGATTATTATCAATAACTTTTCTATAAAAATAAGTTTGACGGTTTGGCCCATCTAACTTTACTACTATGAGTATGAACTTTTAACTTTTAATGTGGTCAGCCTTATTCTACCTTCTCTCAACACTGACACCAACAGAATCAAAAGCAGCTAGTGAGGTGCTAACATGTGAGGATTAATCCAGTGATTCCGGTCACAATGCATTCCAGGAGGAGGTACCCATGTTACTGGAATTGGGCGATACGGTTTATTCTTTCTTCCCTGATTTGGATAACCAAATGGAATAGGAGGAGGATAGTGATTCTGATGACCATTTCCTCGGTACATTCCTGGCTTTTTTCTGGGTAAAGGGTGCCATAATGGAAGAGGTGGGAACACCAATTCTGAAATCTGCATGAAAGAGAAAACAGTTAAGTTATTAATTCAAAGGAAAAATTAGTCAGATTATATGTAAAAACAAGGTGAATTTCCAGATTACCATTAAAGAAAAACAAAATCACTCAGCCATACCCTTAAGAGTAGATCTAAGTGACATTCCTATGGTTAGATCTAAGTATATTAAAAACTTCATATGTAGTAAGTGACCAATTAGTTTTCTGAATGAATGAAAATGAATAAACTCAAAACAACCAGAAAAGATCAAAACAGAAATGAATGGAAGCTTGAAAGGACACATCATGCTTTTTTTTAGGACACATGTTTTAGACCAGTAGTTTCCACAGCTGGCTGGTTAATAAGGAGACACCTAAAAGGCTTTTAAAACACAGAATATTCATGCCCTAGCCCTGGTCTACTGAACAGTAAGAATAACAAAAATTTTAAAAACAGAGGTCAAGTATTCTGACCACAGTGTAGATGGTGATTCTGATGTAGCCAGTTTGTGTTTGGGAACAACAGTCTTAGATTATCCCCTAAGTCTCATAGGACATAAGTTCACATTATTCAAAAAGTTATCAGCACCTTGCTCAGAATGCTATACCATGTAACTATGAGTTTCTGAACTCTCTGATTTCTAATCTGCTTTTTAGTACAGGTATTTTAAAATTTGTATTTTATAGAAAACTGTATTCGTAACATAGAAAATACAAAAGGTATATAAAAGTATATACAGTAAAAATCCCCTTTATCTGATTACCAGCTACCCGATTACCCTCTCAGGGGCAACTGACACTAATTATTATTTTTTTGTGTGTATACCCTTAGAAATATTTCATGCGTATACTTGGGTGTACATCTATGCACACATTTTAAAAAACATGCACATACAATTTTGTTTACCCCTTTTTGCCCTTGATAAATATATCTTGGAGATATTCGTATCAATACATAAGGCCCTTTTCTGTTATTCTACAGCCAGATGTAATGCAAGGACTATGCCGTAACTAAATTAACTAGTGTCCTACTGATGGAACATTTAGGCTGTTTTCAGTGTTTTACTACTAAAAAACAATGCACAACAAATAAAACAACATTTTAATGAATAACCTTAGTATAGTTAATCCTTGATTATATAAAATAATGAAAAAATAAGGAAAAATTTAGAGTTCCAACCTATACTACAAACAGGTAGCAAAGTGAAACGGTTTTCATTTCTTTTTATACTAGGATGCTGAAAAGGTTTTAAAACTGTCAGAAAGAAGGCATGCCTGCCTGGCTCAGTGAAAGGAGTATGCGACTTTTAATCTCGGGGTTGTGAGTTCAAGCCCCACTTTGGGTGTACAGATTACTTAAAAATAAAATCTTTATTAAAAAACAACAACAACAAACCTATCAGAAGACAAAATTCTGGAGCCTAAAATACCCTTCCCAGTTAATCCTCATACCCCACAATCAGCCACTGTTCTGATTTCTATCACCAGACTGAGCTTTCCCTGTTCGTTAATGTCACATAAATAGAATCATTTACCATGTGTTCATTTGCGTATGGCAAAATTCTTTGCCCAATCAAACGTTTTTGAGGTCTTTCCATAGTGTGTCTATTATTAGTTCATCCTGTCTTACTGCTAGTATTCTACTGTGTGAAAACCTCATAATTTTTCTCCCATTTACCTGTTAATGGACATTTTGGTTGTTTTCCATTTTATTATTATGAAAAAAGCTGCTATAAACATTCTAATACATGACTTTGGAAATACTTATTTTCATTTCTCTTGTGAAATACTTAAGGGTGTAATTGTTGGGTTATAGGGTAGGTGTATATGTAATAAGTGCCAGAGTTTTCCAAAGTGGCTGTACCATTTTACATTCCCACCAACAGTTTATGAATCCAGCTACTTCACATCCTTGCCAACAGTCGGTGGTGTCAGACTTTAATTTTAGCCATTCTGGAAGAAGTAGTGTTTCACTATGGTTTTAATTTGCATTTCCCAGATGACAAAAAAAGGCTAAGCACCTTTTCATGTGTTTACTGGACATTTATATAACTTCTTTTGTACAGTGTTTATTCATATCTTCTGCCCAGTTATTTTTAATTGGGTTGTTTGTCTTCTATTATTGATTTATAGGAATGATTTATAAAGCATATTCCAGAAACAAGTTCTTGGATGTATGTATTGAGAATATTTTGTTCCAGTCTATGTTTTGCCCATTCATTTTCTTAATGGTTTGTTTTGATGAGCAAAGATTTTAAATTTTGATGAAGTCAAATTTATCAAGTTCTTTTCTTGTGTTTTTTGTATCCCCTGGAAGAAATCTTAGTTTATCTCAAGTAATAAAGCTATCTCTCAATATTTTCTGAAAGTGTCAGAGTTAGCTTTTATGTTTAGGTCTACGACCCATCTCAAATTAAATTTTTTGTGTATGCTGTCAAGTAGCAGTTAGGTTTGTTTCTTTTCCTGTATAGAGTATCCAATTGTTTTAGTACCAATTCTTGAAGACTTTCCCTATTGAACTGCTTTGAGACTTTCCTTTAAAAAAAAAAAAAACAAAACAAAAAAAACTACATATGTAGGTCTGTTTCTGCGCTATTTTGTTCCATTAATATATTTGTGTCTTTAAATCTTTACTACACTGGGGGTGCCTGGGTGGCTCATTTGTTAAGACTCTGCTCTCCAGAGATCTGGGATCAAGCCCTGCATTGGGCTCCTTGCTCAGCAGGAAGCCTGCTTCTCCTGTTCCCACTCCCCCTGCTTGCCCTCTCTCGCTGTGTCTCTCTGTCAAATAAATAAATAAAATCGTAAATCTTTACCACACTGTCTTGATAGACATAATAGCTTTATATAAGTATAAGGCCTCTAACTTGATTCTCCTTTTTATAAATTTTAGAATCAATCTGTCATTTTCTAGAAAAACCCTGTTGGGATTTTGATTGATATGTAGTTGAATCTATAGATCAATTTGGGAAAAATGACAAACTTCACTTCTTAATTAGTCATCTCTGGGGATACCTTTAAAAAAACAGACTCCTAAGAGAACAAAGATCACAAGCTAGGAACTTTGTATCCTTACTTTGATAAGCCCCTTTTTAAACCTTTTAGTAATGCTAGGTTCAAGATGAAACATGGATAGGAAGAAAACATTAAAGTGGGCCACTTGCACTAGCTTTCTACACGATGGCTTTTAACAGCCATGCTTTTCTGTCATAAAATGTTTTGTTAGTGAATATGATGTCAAGGAAAAATATTTTAAAAGCACACAAAAGACATTTCAATTTCCATGCCTTTGTTATAATTTTGTCCTAATAGTTTCTCAACATGGGGGGAAATAAATACAATTTAAAAGGAAAATCTAAAAATTAAAGGTCAATTTACTTGTAAAATATCAGCAGCAATCAATTCAGTTTGAGACTTACCTTCTTGCTTTGTTGAGTAACAATAAAATTCTGAGATAAAATTGCAACATGTGAACGAATTACAGGCAATTTAACAACAGTAATTTAGAGTTTATAACACATCATGCAGAGAGAAAAAAAGCCCAAAATTTATGACAAAAGTCTTAAAAATGATCCCTGAAATACAAATACAAAGTTTACTTATCTATATAGAGAATCTCTTAGGAAGAATACAAAAATAACTGGTAATGAGTACATCCATGGAAATGTACAGGACAGGACTGGTGGTTGGGGAGTGGTGAGGGAGGATTTGGTTACTATTATGCTCTTTTACACTGTTTGAAGTTGTTTACAGCAAGTGTTTGCTATCTTACAATATACATATATATACACATATATTCCTAAAAATGATAATCCTCAGACTAATCTTCCTCATAAGCCTAAAAAGATAATATAACAAATGAAAAAAAAAGAGAAATGAAAAGTTAAGTTATACTGAAAACATGTTCATTATATAAATGTATGGTGAATATAAAGATTTAGTTTCTCATACTCAAAACTCTCATTTTTTACTCATTAAGGTTTAAATTATTATTATTATTGTTTAAGTTTTTATTTATATTTTTGACAGAGAGAGACACAGCGAGAGAGGAAACAGAAGCAGGGGGAGTAGAAGAAGGAGAAGAAGGCTTCCCACCGAGCAGGAAGCCCAGTGCGGGCCGATCCCAGGGATCATGACCTGAGTTGAAGGCAGACGCTTAACTGAGCCACCCAGGCGCCCCAAGGTTTAAATTCTTATTATAGCCCAAATCCAACCCTACCTTGACCTGTTATGTTTCAGTATGTCTAAATAAGGCCAAATTAATAAAAAGAGATATATTTTTAAAATATACTCAAAATTAGAAAAAAGTACATGCACGGAATAAGGCTCAACCAAAAGATTTCTTTCAGGGGTGCCTGGGTGGCTCAGTGGGTTAAAGCCTCTGCTTTCGGCTCAGGTCATGATTCCAGAGTCCTGGGATTGAGCCCCGCATCATCGGGCTCTCTGCTCAGCAGGGAGCCTGCTCCCCCCCCCCCCGCCCCGTTTTTTCCTGCCTGTCTGCCTACTTGTGATCTCTGTCAAATAAATACATAAAATCTTAAAAAGAAAAAAAAGATTTCTTTCATTTTTTTGACTTATCTTCTCTGCCAAAGAGGAGTATTGTATTAAGAATTTTTAAAGTATATTAAATATTCTTTGGTATGTGGGGTATAGATAATAAATAAGTGGACAAATTTGTAAGCATGGTTGCTATCTAACTCACCAACTGTTGAAGTAAAGGAGATAATGTTTTAACTTGAGTGAAAAATGAACTCATATATAATTCAGTGAAGTTTCTTTTTAATCGTGGAGAAAAGAAAGTTAACCCCAATGGTATGAATTAATAGTGTCGAAGACTACAAAAACTGAATAGCTACTTTTTTTTTTTAATGTGAATCTTTTTTTTTTTTTTTAAAGATTTTATTAATTTGACAGAGACCACAAGTAGGCAGAGAGGCAGGCCTCTCTGCTAAGCAAGGAGCCCGACGTGGGACTTGATCCCAGTACCCTAAAACCAAGACCTGAGCCAAAGGCAGAGGCTTAAACCCACTGAGCCACCCAGGAACCCCTCAATACCTACTTTTCAATACAATAAAGATTTAAAAATATCGGGAATGTTTCATCATCATGACTTTTTCTAGTCTTTCCCATACTTTTAAAAATATATTTATTATAAATAAATAAAATGTATTTATCCTACTTAACTGAGTAGTAAAAGCAGACCCTTGATAAAGTGACTCAGGATGCCCATTTACATCTCTAAAGAACAGCTTCCTTTTATATGGAAGAGAATTGGCATTCAAAATCTCAAATTAGAAATCCTGGGCAACATGAGCAGGACTACCTAGAATGACCTGGCAAGCCCTGCTCACAACCTTTAATAGAAAGTCATTCCATGGTTACCTGGTACACAGGGCTTGGGGTCGCAGTCATGGAACTGGGTTTCACTTCTACTTCCTTACTTGTTTCTTCATCTGAAGAAGAGGATCCTGAATGATAATCAGAGGTAACCTTATCAAGGGCCCTGGTAACTTTCTTGGAGATTTCATCCTTGTTCTCATCCTCATTTTCAAAGCTGGCAACAATGAATGCATTGTTTTTCTCTCCATACCTAAGGATTACAAAAACAAACAAACTCATAAACCTTTAAGTACCATCAACAAAAGCAAGAAATTGTCCATAAAAACAAACAGGCTTGGACATGCCATTGGTCCAAAGCAAAGAAGGAACCCTCCCAGAACATAACCCGACATATATAGTATCTTAACTCAAATCCATGCCAATAGGCAGACCACGACTTTCTACCCCTGCCTTATTTAAGTACAAATAAAAATGATTCCATTCTCTTTCCCAATTTTCTTTCCTACTTTCCTATTTTAACAAAAATAATTGTTTAAAACACCAAAGAGAAATTCAGCTTACATTTTTTATGTATCATTAAACTGGTTGTACAGTAAAAATTTCTCATGTGTTTTTAACTAACCACTGTAATGTAGATGCTAGTAATTCAAGTCATAAATCAACGAGTCATTTCCTTTGACCTCCATGATTAAATAAAAAAGGGACGTGGTTTGCCTGTATCCACACTGACAAAAATGAGAACTGAGGCAACTGAAAAACAAGTGTTGAAAACAAAGGGGGTTTACTTGAATTATATTGCTTATCTCATGCTAGGAAAACTGCTTACTTCTCATCTTGATTTTTGTCTTTAAAAAGTAAAATGAGCTTTTTAATCCTGCCAAAATACTTTTAGAGACTTGAGCTAGAAAAATAATTGTTAGAATATGTAACTTTGGCTGTTGGCTACTAAAAGAAAAAGGAAAATAAATTATGCAATGAGGGAAGATAGCATAATGAATAGTAAAACCAGTAGTACTTTTTTTTTCCTCTGAGAGAGAAAGAGAGAGCATGCGAGCACGTGTGCAAAAGAGCACATGGGCAAATGGGGAAGGGGGGTAGGGGAGGCAGGGGAGAAGGAGAGAGAGAATCTTAAGTAGGCTCCATGCTCAGCGTACAGCCCAGTGCAGGCTTGACCTCATGACGCATAGATCACACACAAGCAAGGGAGTAGGAGAGGGAGAAGGAGGCTTCCTGCTGAGCAGAAAGCCCGATGTGGGGCTCAATCCCAGGACTCTGGGATCATGAACCAAGCTGAAGGCAGAGGCTTAACGACTGAGCCACCCAGGTGCCCCAAGAAATGAACTGTTAACTAGTTCTTACACAATATGTAATTGAAGTTAGAGAACATGATTTTAAGCTTAAAAAACCCCCCAAAACAACCTTAATAGAAAAGCAGAGTTAATAATAACTATGTCAATTAATTTCATTTTGAAGTAAGTCTTGTCTTAAATTATTTCTGAATCAGGGTATGTATAATAAAGTAAAAGGCCAAACTGTAATAAAGCCTTTGAAAGTTTTATGGAAATCATGTAGCCTCACAGGTGAGTTCTACTTCTTTATATAGTTGTGCTGTCTTCCATTCTCACACAGGCTGAATGGGGCCATAAATGCTACCTAAATATGGGACATAACTCCCTTTTCTATTCTTTTTCAGTTTACCTCATAAAAGGAATTGCTACAGACGGTAGAAAGAACACTGAACATCTTTCTGGTTCTGGCTCTCCCACTAACTAGCTCTGTGACAAGGGGCAAGTCATTTAATGTCTCTAGGCCACAGTTTCCTATCTGCTAGGCAAGAAAGCTGGAACTGGCTGGATATTGGTTTGTCTTCAGCTAGCAATTCTTCCTAGTATAAGATGACTGAGCAATTAGGCAAGTTCTTCGCAACACAGAACTCCTGTACTATAATTTCGAATTTACTTAGCACAGAGTTTTAGCAATGGAAACATACCACTTCATCCTGTCCTCCGTTTAAAGACTCAACAAATTTCAATACAAAGGTTAATCACATGTTAATAAAGTCAGCAATATTAACAATGGATTTAGGCCTACCTTCAATTTTGCCCATTAATAGAGTCAAAATTCAAGTAAAACAGAAAGGTAGGCAATTTGAGAAAAATCCCTACCTTTGTAGAACAGAAACCTACATCAAGGACAGACATCTAATGATTGAAGGTCAAGCTTTATTAACTCAGATTTCTTTGACATGCAAGTTTAATTAGGTTCTGCATCTTTCCCTTTCTAATATTTTGGTATGAATATTCTTTTCATGGTAAATGAAGTGGTTTACTGTATTACTGTAACATTAGCGTGTGCAGTTAATGTCTTAGAATTAGTAATGGACAACATTTAAACTGCATTTTTCAACTACACACTGCTAAAACATTAAGTCCAATTTAGTTAATTTGAAACAAAATCAATAGTATCTAATGCTCTATATCAGGAAAAGAATTCTAGAAATTCCAAAAAAAAGGTATACAATATGTTGGACAGATAAGAAAGCTGAGACCCTATCTCAGGCATTCTCTTTATGGGAAGAATGTATTTATTATCTATTCCGTATCTCCTCACATAGTTCACTAAATGATAACCTTTCTAACTACATAACACTCTTTGTACACTTCAAATATTTTATCCTGATGGAATAACTCAATGATACTATGAAGAATGTTCCCTTGAGTGCATTTCAATTTTTTTATAAGCTTAGTCTCTAGTGTACCAGTAAGTTATTATTAATGACTCTCAGATATTTGTTCAATTATGTAACTGCTATATCAGCTTTATTTTAATTTTCAGAATATTTATCTTTACAGTTTTGGTCCCAAAGCACTAATCAATACTGCAATCTCCTCTGTTAACTTAAAAACAATTACCTCTACTCAATAGCTAGGATGCCTTTCTTTCTTTGGAGTTCTATTATCACAGAATGAGTTCCCCACAATCTGAAGGTGATTTCTCTGAGCTGTGAAAATTGTCACATCACAGCCAATTTTCGCCAAAATTTTAATTTTATGTAAAATTATTAAGAGGTACTGACTGCAAAGATTTTCATATATCAATATGATGAAAACACAATAATTTTTCATTATCTGGAATCATTAAAGTAATGAAGCATCCACCTAAGTAGAATGTCTATTTAACTAAAGTTTCTATCTTCAAGTGCCAAGATTTAGTTTAAGCCATTTCAAATAAATATGTCCAAAATGTTTATACAATTACCCAACTTTTTAAGCATCTTTGAACATAGAAACAATTCATAATGATTTAAGATCGTCATATTATATACTCATTATTTGACTGGATGATAACACATTTTGCCAACTCTTTAGCTTTTTTGCTCCTGCCTCCACATAAGACTATATGATATATATATATATTTTTTAAAGATTTTATTTATTTATTTGACAGAGACATAGAGAGAGAACACAAGTAGACAGAGAGGCGGGCAGAAGGAGAGAAAGAAGCAGGCTCTCCACTGAGCAGAAAGCCCAATTTGGGGCTTGATCCCAGGACTCTGGGATCATGACCCGAGCTGAAAGCAGGCACTTAACTGACTGAGCCACCCAACCGCCCCACTACATATTCTTTCAGTAGCTTTATAACTACATGAAAAAGCCCCTTTCAAGCACTACTTATAATTTTTTAATGGCTGAAAAACTACATAACTAACTTAAAGAACTGTGTGTTAAATAACAGTGAGTCAGGATCTAAGTGCAGGCCTAATAAAAAAGTAAGCAATTCAATATAGTAACTTTGTGATAGCTATTGCTTATATACTGAGGTCTTCAGTAGGTGTTCAGTGGCCAAAGTCTGTGAAGTATGACCTTAGTCCTAAATTAGTCCCAGAATCTAAAAACATTTGACGTTCTTGGACCAAAATTGAGATGTCTTGCTCTTCTTTTTTCTAACTGAGAAAGAAGTGCTGACTAATCTAGCACCTCAGTTTCCCAAAGCAAGAATCTTACACAAACAGCTTATACCAAGAAGCTCCAAGGTGATCCAGAATAATTCAATGGAAGAATTACTATGTGTTTTTGTCATGACATATCATCACCTCTACTTTTATTGTTGGAGATCAGGTCAAAGGCTATGACCACCTTTGAAATATACTAGGATTGCATCAAAAGCATCTCTACTGTATTCAACAGGTGAAATGTACTTAAAAACCAAAAAGAAATACCCTACAGGAACAGCTGTAGGAAATCACTTGCAGGGGATTCCATTCATCTATTTTTCATCCTATTCTTCCTGCAAGGTCTTTCCCACCTTGTCATCTAATCAACTGCATCCTTCCCCATCCAGCTCTAGCATCACCCCACTTGGTAGTCTTTTCTAATTCCCAGCAGAAGCAGTAACTTTCTCCTTTGTGTCACCAACCACTGCATTTTGTACATATTTCTATCACAGCAAAGATCACCCTGCTGTAATCTGCTTATTCTTTCTTCTCCTTTATTATACTTTGGACATCTAACAGCAAAATGTCCTTTTATTTTTTAAAACCCCACAACTAAGAATGCCTATATCACAATGAATGTTTTTAGAATGAATGGAATTCAATTAGATATCATACCTAACACTCCCCTTTTACAATTCTGCTCATTAGGAGATGAGAAATAATCTCCATTATAAAAACAAGACCATGAAAATACTTGGTCACTTAAAAGTCAAAAAGGGGGAGGGAGGCAAGAATAGAAACAAACAAAAACCAAGCAAAAGTTGTTATTATCCATTACTATTTAGGCTTAACTTCTTTCCCAACTTGAAGAGGAGAAAGACAAGTGCACCACCGAGAGACAATAATTGACCTACAGAAGTCTGGGTATCTAAATTCTGCTTCTTGGTCTATAAAAAGCTTCTTGGCAGAGCCCTAGAAAAACCCTACCCAATTAAGTTTTTAAGTTTCTTTAGCTGTAAAAAAGGAATGTAACCAGTCTTTCACCTTCAGATTACAAAATTCACAACTACAAAAGCCCGAACAACAGCTTCTGGCCACAAAGACACACAAGCAGGCAGTAACTGAGAGAATTTCATAAAATCAGTTCCAGCATGGTAATCAGTTCAGCTGGCACACTCAAGAACTCACCGACAGCACACCTCACATGGATCCACCCACAGAGTGAGTTCCTTTGGTAAGCCTAGATCACTGTACAAGATGCAGCTGTTCTCACAGGCTTTCAGGACATCAGGATCAACTCTCTGAAACTTATTGACACGAATGCATCTGCAACGAAGTAGAGTGATTTTAACAGCTTTAACTGAATCTTAATCATAAACCATGTTATATTATTAGTATTGCCAATGTGAAGTTAAAACAAATAAACACTGACGGAGAACCCAGGGGCATATCTATCCTAAATAGATAATAAACGTGAACTGAAGGCAAAGAGGCAGCGTCATCAGTAAGACTACTCAGCCTGGTGAAAGAGAGGGCATTCATCCGAGCCCAGGGAAATCATAAGAACTGGCTTTGCATCATTTTAGCCAGAAACTACTCAATCTCACATGTATATTAACATACCAATGAGCATTAAAGCTGCATGAAATTACCCAGAGCTCTAAAGGTAGAAGTATTAATAGGCCAAGTTACTATAACAAAATCTAACTAACAAAAGACTTTAAACAATGTTTGAAATATTTTGAAATTCTTGTGATGTTTTGGCCACTTCCTTACTTATAAATCCCAGATAGTGTTAAGAAAGGTGTCCTTATCCTCACTTATAATTGTTCTATAAATATAGAATCAGTCCAAGATACAGAACCATTCATATCACATAGTTATGATTAAAATAAATCCAAAGTGTTACTGGCTTATTTGTTACCAAAGGGTTTTTTTTTAATTAAAAAAAAAAAAGTCATTAAAATAATTGGGAAAAAATAAAATACCTAAACCAATAGAACCTCTGTTCCATTTTTTAAACCTAAGAAATACCAAATCTACCTAATGGAATCTACCTAATCCCAGAATGAATGCAAAAGTATATGTTAAAGTAAGCATTTTGCCTATGTACAAAAATGGTGGCTACAATAGAAGTATTTACTGCTTCTACAATTACGAAATCAATCAAAAGTACCCAGGTTTTAGTACTAATCTTACTTCTTATTTATTGGGTGAATTTAGATTAAGTGGTTTCACCCTCTCCTCAGATGCAAAGCTCTCAAATATGGACAACACAAGTTTATTGACAAATAGTAATTATAACATTAAATACAATGACATCAATAGAACATGCTGTTTAAAATTTTTTTTAAATTTTATTATTGATTTCAATTCTCATTTAGAACAGTGAAAAAGTTCTCAGTAAGTAACAGCTAATACATATTTCTAAATAGTAATAATAACTCTTTCTGAAGGTTTACCACACAATGGACAGTTTCTTAAGTGCTTTACATGTATTAACTTTTTATTTTAACAATTATCCTATAATTTACATATCACTTCCCCATTGTAAGAAAGTAAGGAAGCAGAGTTGCCTAACTTCACAACTATAAATTGGTGACTATCTGGACCACTGGACTCCAAAGTCTATTTCATTAAATAATTTATCCTATTTTGTCTGTGCTAATCTTATCATGACCACTAACAAGTAAGCAATTCAGAGTAAAAAAATTATTTTACAGCATGTAAGATGCCATTTGTCCCATACTTTGAGATGGTCTATGTTTACAAATTCTAGTGTTGTGTAAGTTGATTCAAAAGTCCCATATGCCCCAGGATCAAAAGCAGTTAAAGGTAAGGAGATAGATTTTTAGAAGTACATGTTTTTGTTATCTAAAATAAGGGTGATGTAGTCTCAAAGCTTAAAAAATATGTATGTAAATAAAGATGCTTAGAGACTCTGCTTCATTTGCATATCTTATACATTTTTGTGCTGTTTTTTTAACTCTATATTCTGTGACTACTTATCCATTAAGCAATCTTCAAAAACAGGATTTTAAAAGCTGCATAAAAATAGTCTATCATTTACTTAATGTTGACAGTTCTTTCCAATTTTTTGCAATTATAAAGTGTAAGAAACATCCATATTCATAGATATTTATCTGCATTTCTGAGTATACTTCTAGAATAGATTTTTAGAAACTTACTGTTCAAAGAGTAGGAATATTTTTACACATCTTGATAATATTGCCAAATTGCCCTTATTTGTAGATATTGTGAAGAAACAATTTTAACTTATAAACACTTTAGAAGAAAAAGAACACTTCCAACTTACTCCATGGATTCAAGAGTCTCACTCTGGCTAATCCTATATTCTATTCACTTTTATAACAGTAACAACCCACCATTAAGTCTAATAGTTTTCTACTTCAAAGACAGCTTCAAAATGACTCAATAATGATATTTCTGATCATATGCCAATTTAATCCTGTTTAGCTAATTTTTTTCCTCAAGTTTTTAGAATTAATGGAAACGAAACTGTACACTGTCTGACCTTTAAGCATTTACTTGACAGTGTCTTCTTTTCTCAGTAATAGTAAAAAGTTGGTTTGGCACTTCCAGAAGCCTTTGTCCAATGTCAATTACATCAGTGTAAAAAGCCTCAATAGCTCTAACTCACCAAAGCTGTTCACTCTATCAAAAATAAAAATGTGCAGGAAAAAAATTAAGAGAATCAACTGAAAAGATAAAAAAATAACGAGTCTCCTTTATATGGAACATCCACATTTCTACTTTAATTCATCACATTTTCCAATCTACTAGGAAACATCCTTGGATAAAAATGAAGAGAAAAATACATCAATAACTTTAACTTTTGTTTTCAATAGAAAACATGCTCACCTGTGGCTTTTAGCATATGAGAACTAAGCACATATTTTCACTTCCTTTGTAGACTCCCTGAATAATCTTGCACTTGTAAGAGCTAAGTGACTGAAAGGAAGTCCTTTTTACATCAAAGCACAGAAATGCTGATTGAGAAGAAAACTTGGGGGCAACAATATGCATAAATAAAAGAATTTCTTTAGTCACAACTGTTTTACATTCATTTTTTTTGGTGGCCACCTCCACAAATGGGGCAAGGTTTGACAGCTGAGTTATTCAGCAGAACCCAGGCTCTCAACACAGTGATCACATAAATACTAGGGAATGAGCGTGCCAGAACATGTTTTGCAGGAGCCTGTTCTTCTTTACTCTAAGCTATAAATGTAACTTATAAACCATAGTACAAAAAGACAGCTGCTAGTGAGAGTTACTTACCCTCTCAGAGACAGGGCAGTGGTCAAACTGTGGTGTGCAGAAGCCCATAAGAATTCAGGGTCAGTTAGTTAGACCTGAGCTCAAATCGCAGAGCTAATATTTACCACTTGTAGGTTGTAATAAGTTACCTTCATCAAGAAAAGAGTTACGGTGGCTTCTACCATAAAGAATTATGTATAGTATAAATGAAATTATTTCTGTGTCAACAATGCATTAGGTTTCTAATATTCTTAGTTCTTGTTTGCCATAAAATTTACTTTTTCCAAAAACATATAACATGTAATCTATTCATAAAAACAGAGACTCATTTCTTTCAACTCTTGCCATGCCCATTCATGGGTAAGTTTTAGGGGTCCTCTAGAATTGTGAAAACCCTCAAGTACCTGTGATACATAAAGAAATGCATTCAGTCAGAAGCCAAACTACAACCACAAGACTAACTCCCACGGGCTGACAATATTGTGATCCCAAGTCTAGGTAGTGGGGCTCCATCAACAAATGTTTCTATTTTAAAATGCGTAAGGAAAGAAAATACCAAAGACACCCCAGAATTCTGTATGTTGTAGTGAAACTGTGAAAGAAATGGACTGGACACCCTTTAGTCCTTTGGCCTTGTACTCATTTTCAGGAGCTATCAGCCTCTTAGTCCAATCCAACTGTCCAATCTAATTCTTTACCTGTAGGCCTGTCCTTTTGATGGTTTTTCTGGATACCAGTGATTTTTATATTTTTCTTGAAGTATAAGAGTCAATTTCTCAGCAAACCTCTCAACTGCCTCTTTTTTCAACTTGTCATGTTTTCGAACTAGCCTTGTGAAAAAGAAGACAACAGCAGCAATTTCGTTCTTCATCTTTCCCTGCAAAGAAAAACAGTTTTTCTTAAAAAACCAAAACACAAAAACTGGAAGATAAAGCTCTGCAAAATATCCCTCCTTCATAGCTCCCTTCTTTCAATTTTATCTTGTGTTTCATTGGCTCATATCTGGAAAAAGGAACAAATAATCACTAATTTAGGCCATAAAGACCTTATTATAATACTGTCTAAGAACCTTATCACTTAGCTTTGTGAAGAAGTTCAGTAAAGAGGGCACACCAAAATGCTCCTGGTTGGCTAAAATAAAATCAGAGCTATCACTCAAAGAGAAGCACTACAATGATACCATTATATACTTTTTCTAAATATGTCAATGTTTAGCTACAATAATTTAAGTTTAAAATTTTGTGAAATAATTTGAATTTTAAAACACAATATTGTATAGCTACTATAGAAAACAGTGGTAATTCCTAAAAAAAAGTTTGAGTTACTAAAAGACCAATCAATTCCACACTCATAGCCACATACCCAAAAGAAATGAAAACATTTTTGTACACAAAAACATGTACACAAGTGTCCACAGCATTATTCATAACAGCCAAAAAGTAGAAGAAATTCAATCTACAACTGATGGACACTGACATTTGTCAACTGATGAACAGATAAATGTTGTATATACATGCAATGGAATATTCTTCAGCAACAAAGAGGAATGATGTACTGATACGTGCGACAACAGAGGTGAATCTTAAATGCGCCATGTTAAGGGAAAGAAACCAGTTACAAAAGACCAAATATTGTATGATTCCATTTATATGAGTTTTCCAGAACAGGCAAAAACCGGAAGTAGGTTAGTGGCCTAGGGGAAGGAATTATGGGGGGAAAGGAGAGACATCAATGAACACAGGGCTTCCTTTTAGGGTGAGGAAAATACCCTAAAATTAACTGTGGTGATGGCTACGCAACTTTGTGAATATACTAAAACTAATGAACTGTAGATTTTAAATGTGTAAATTGTATGCTATGTGAATCCTATTTGAATAATAAAGCTGTTACACATAAAGAAAAAAAAATGCAGCACTGAGTTTCTTCTATAAACATTCTTTCAAGAACAGAGATATATTTACCTAGAAGATATGCCCCAAGACAGTGCCTCTATCAAAACATTTAAGAGTAGAAATTCAGGGTCATCCACAGAAAAATCAAACCAAAAGAAATAATCAGAGATATAGCTGCATTGTGGAACTGCCTCAAGACTCTTTAAATGGCAGATCTGACTTACCATTGATTAATCCATAAAGGCAAAAACCTTATCCTGGGATTGTTTCGATGTATATTCTGTCTTTATGTGATGAGCTCATTCATTTGGCTGCTTTAAGTAACTTGGGAATTATTCAGATGCTACATTTACTAAGCAATATCATCCTTTCCAGAGCCAATTATCAAAGACATACAGCTTCTGCTATGTTTAGTATAAAAACAGACTAATCTAGCTGATAGTTGTTTTCTCACACATTTGTTTTCTCAAACCTCTTAAAGTCTCTTCTAATGATTCCTTAACTCCTTGTGCAAATTCAAACATGGGATCTCACTGTGAAATAAATTCTACAGTCATCTGAGAGGTGTGCTGGCAGCCATACCCATTCTGATCTCCGATGGGAAGACACCCAAACCTTCCTCCTGGAACCCTAGAATGCCAAATCCACTTTCTCTGGCCAGCTACCAGACAAGAGGAACTGGGTTGCATATAAGAGTTGCAGAGGTACATACAACCCCAGTCTTCCACAACTGCTATGAGGCATCCTCCTAAGAGAAATGTTGAGCCATTTCCACTTTATAAAGCCATATTTATATCCTACCCTGTTATAATGGAAAAGAAAGCCCAATGCAATTTAATACACGGTATGGGATGAAAGTTGCTTGCTGATGGAACAACATTAGCTTCCATCTCCCCAAAGAAAACAAGGAACCACACTAAAGAGTACTGAATCCTTAACTGCATCATTCTCATTCATTTAATTTGTCTATGGTGCTCTACATATCTGAGTTTAGGGTTTTGTTTTCCTTTTTGTTTTGTTCTGTTTCGTATCAAAAAATAAAAGAAAGGAAGGAAAGAACCACTTAGTGGTTTCTATTGCTTGTAACACAAGATGAGTCATATGGAATTACTTTTTTTTTCGGTTTGAAGGAATGATGCCTGGAATAGCAGAAAAATTAACCCACTCCCACCAGTTAGACTTCTGAGAGTGTGGAAAGCTAAAAGAGGGAGTTATGAAGTATGAGAGGGAGAAACTAGAAGCGAGCTGGGCCAATAAGACCTCAGGCGTCTCGAGTAAGTAGCCACAATTCCTCCACCCACACTCGGAGCGAAAAGCTCCCATTTTAAATATCGCACGGTGACGTCATCCCGGGACGTAGTCACCGCGGCGGCGGCTCCTCAAGTTCTACTTTGTTCCACAGGCTCCTCTGCTCACAGCGGCGTGCGTAAAACCCAAAGGAAAACCAAGCCCAACCTTCCAGGAGTTTATAACTTTGTACTTTTCCCTGTGTTGTGACGATGGGCTAATCGCAACCGTTTCTAGACACAAATATTTCTGATAGACGTTCCCAAGGTTGAGGAAGCGGGGATCCTGGCCGTGAGGCTGAGGAGCCCCGGACCAGCCTCAGTGGCGTTACAAAGCGGGCTCTCCGGACGCTGAGGAGACGGGATTTCCCACGGGGCCGAGACTTGGACTTTGTAAGCCATCAAAACCTGCTGCTAAGCACTCACGCTTGGGTTCTGAGAGTGCTAGGTGAGTAGGCATCAAACGTCTCCACCCACTCTGGAAAGAACGGCCTGCAAGCGCGTCCAACTTCTGCAATCGCGGTTTTCCCCGAGTTAAGGGGGAAGGGCCGTGGAGCCCCATTTCCCTCCTCCCCCCAAACAGCCTCCCTCGCAGGGTGCGCCTTCCCGTTCGCCCGCCGGTCCGCTGCCACCGGGCCGATTCCAGTCTCCGGGTGGTCCCGGGTTCCAAGACGGGGGTCCCCTCGGGCGTGACACCCCCCACCCCCCGGACAGCAAGCCGGATCCCCGGCTCCAGAAAACACACCGACGCGGAAGGCGGGTGGGTAGGCGCAAGGCTGTCGCCCACCGCGAGCGGAGGGTAACGCGCGGTGTAAACGTGGCAGGAGCCTTGAGGCGGCGTCTCCTCCGTCCCCAACCCACCGAAGTCCCGCGGAAACCCTCTCAGGTCACCTCTCTCGGTCCATAATCCTTCCTTCTCGCCGGGCCGGGGCCGATGCAACCCGGTTGGATCCCACACTCCTCCCCCTTCCCCGGCGCGCCGCCTGCCGCGAGCTTTCGACGTGGCCTCAGGGGCGCCGGGACCACCCTCCTCCCGGTGCCCTCAGTTCCACCATGTCCGCCTCCCCCCGGCCCGGTCTCCTCACCGCCGCCGCCGCCGCCCTGGGGCCGCAGATCTGGCGGTCCCGACCGTCTCCGGGCCGGGAACCGAGGGCGCCGCCTCAGCGGGCCGGCGCTCGGCGACAGCGAGGGCAGCGAGCCTAGTTCGGAGCGTGTGGCTCCCGCGTCGTCGGGCGACGGAGCGCGCGCTGAGAGGGCGGGCAGGCGGGGGAGCGCGCGCGCGCGCGCGCGTGCGGGCGAGCGAGCACAGCCCTGAGGAGACGCGCGGGGGGCTCGCGGCCCGGAAGAGAGGAGGGGCGATGACCCGGGAAAGGGTTGGCGCCGCGCGGGACAGGCTAGCGCGCCTTGGGGGGTGGGAGGGGAGGAGCCGAAGGGGCGGGGCCTCGCCGAGAGCCCGCCCCTGAGACCCGGGCTGAACAGCGCGCGTAGACCCTTCCAGTCCGACGGCTAGGCCCACGCAACCTCGGCCTATGCTCCTCCGTCGAGATCCACGTGGGAGGCCGACCTGACATCCGCCAGCCTCCCGCACTACCTGGTGCATCGCCATCGGGGGCCGTGCTTGGGCCTCCTCTTACCCTCTGGTCTCTCCTTGCCAACCTGTCCCCTGACAACCTCTGGTCACGAGTTCTAGGCCTAGCTCTGCTCTGGCTCTTGAGAGATGGGGTGGCGACCCGTATCAGGTGGAAGGGAGACTTTGCATTTACGGACTGATCCTCGTGTGGTAATTTGAGGCACGTCCACTGTGTAGCTGCTCTGTGGTATTTCAGGTTGTTTTTTAGAACTCCTAGTTGGGCTGTACCCTGGCCAGGCCAGAAGTTCCCTCAGAACACGGGCTGCTTCCTGTTAACCGGTGTTCCAGCCTGGCACTGAGTACAGTGTCTTGCACAAAGGAGGGGCTCCAGGGATGTTGGCCGAATGAGTGAAACTTTGAGAGTCCAAGCTTTCCGTTACTGAGATGTTTCTACTCCAGAGCTTCCGCCATACAAAGCTTAATCTTTGAGCAAATACAGATGTGGAAAGGTACATTTCTAACATTCTGAAAAAGAGGAGCATCTTTCCAACCTTTTAAATTGGCACCATGTTAAGGTTTTGCGAAAGCACTTTAATACCTCAGACCAGGAAAATACAAGACATTTCTTTTAAAAATTATTTGTGAAAAGATAGCCGATTTTCACTCTTTCCAGCTAAAACATGTAAATTTCTCAAGTTCAAGCTGTAGATTGACCAGATTCTTCACTGCCCTCTAGGCCTAGGAGCATGTTTTCAACCCTGTTCTCTGCATATTTTAATTTTTTTTTAATTACGGTATTATTTTTATTACTGATATTGGTGATTATAACTTATTTACAATTCAAAGTGATTTTTTAAAGCATTAATAAACAGGCAATTCCAAAAGCAATACAATAAGTTTTATTTGTTAAAAAAAATTATATTGTCACCTATGGCTACTTATTGGTTGATTTAAAGAGAATATTGTTATTTACACCCTGGACTGTTCTAGGAGATATGAGGGTATTTTCATCGTTCTAAACGTCTAACAATCTGATTGAGATTATTTTACTGATAAAGGCTTTTTATCTCCACAATTTCATAAAATAGCTAGGTAGCCACAAACATTACTAAGAATTTGTCCAGAAATTTCTATAGCTTGAGATTAATATTTTGCGTGATATTTATAAATCTGTGATCCACTTGGTCCAGTCTTAGAGCAGGGCCATATTCAAATACACAGGTAAATACCTGAAACCTAATTTTGAAATAACTCTTAAAAAATTTTCATAGCCCACACACCGTGAAGCAGATAAATAACAATTATCTTAAACATCTCTTTTTGCTCTCTTCTACTGTTCTCATATAAGATAGCTGCTTGAATGCATTTGTCTTTCAAAACATGCCTTAACTCTTCTCCAGCCCTGGATGTGTACTTCAGATCTTTCCCTCAGCTGTCTTTCTTCCTAATTCTTATGACAAAAGCCCAGAAGAATTGGTCTACAAGGCAGGACCCTTTTTAGGATGCTGAAAGAGGGAAGCAGAGCTGATACAATTACCCATTAATATGTATTTTTTTCCTTTCACAGTTGATTCCTTTCCATAGTTAACTCCAATGTTCAATAATACTGTGTGTTAATGGGTATGGTAGTTTTACAATAAGTTTTAAGGCAAGAGCGTGTGTGTGTGTGTGTGTGTGTGTGTGTGTGTTTTGAAAATGAGCCTCCATAATAGGTCAGGGGGTCTATAATCACACATATCTTGTGGTGGTATCCCAGAGTCATAGAGAACACGACTCACTCAGTCACCAAAATCTGATTTGCTTTCATAATCAGGACTTATTTTCCACTTAAATAACTGTGTAACTTTTTAAAATCTGTTATTCCTTTGAGCTCAGAGAAGTTCGGCATTGTAAAAGAACGGTTTCAAATACCATCGTCTCAATCCACACGTCAAGTTTAAATTGAAATACCAAACCCTTGCTTTTATAGTGGACAGAGAGAGTTCCGTTAGGTAATGTTGAGGAAAATTGTGCAGCCTCTGAGGGCCATTGGAGGTCTACCAAGTGGGATCTAAGACTTTTTAATTCTAAAAACACTTTAATAAATTTCTTCAGAAATTTCTAGGACCTAACCATTTGGCTAAATTAAAAGAAACTAAATCTACATTTTTTGCTTCAACTTCTTAAATGTCCATAAACTGGCAGTGGTTAAGAAAACATAAGCATAAAGAAAATTTGTAACCTTCATTATTTTCTCCATTACATCATGCAATAAAACTGACTTCCAAGAGTCACAACACAAACTCTCTTGATGAATGAGGCAATGGAGACTGGGTACACTAACCCCCTATTTTAAGTTGCATTAATTGTTGAAACCCTCCTTCCCTGCCCCAGCCATGCCCCAAATGTGGCACATCTTTTTTAGAAGAAAATGTTTCTATCAAACTACTCAGACTCTTTATTGGTAATTGCTTAAGATTTGTTGATTTGTATAAACCAGTTTAAGAAAATGTTCCTAGCTTAGGGAATAGGGTATAATATTTAGATAGGCGGCACAATCTGGGCTCAAATAGAGCTTCATATTGGAAACCTCTGGTGTAAAATTTCCCTGCTTGGCAGGACATGTGCCATTGTCGTTGAGTTCCTTTCACAACTCTTCTGTTCTTTGTACTAACAGAGAAACTGACTTCTATTAGTAAGTAGTATATAAACGCTGACTCTTATTCCATGTAACAAAATTAAGAATATGGTATAGGCAATTAGCAAAAGGTTCAGAAGTATTATAAAAGAAAGAACTAATTGAAATGCAATGTTAGTCAGGGTTCTCCAGAGAAACAGAAACAATAAGATGCGTTATGGAGAGAGAGATTTATTTTAAGGAATTGGTTCATGCTATAGTGGGTGCTGGTAAATCTGAAATCTGTAGAGCAGCCAGTTGGCAGGCTGAAAATTCAAGCAAGAGTTGAAGTTGCAGTCTTGAGTCCAAAATCTATTGGTAGGTTTTCTGTTATGATCTTGAGGAAGTAGTATTTATTCTACTCCCAGAAACCTCAACTTTTGTTCATAAGGCCTTCAACTGATTAAGGCCCACCCACCTTATTTGGAGTAATCTCCTTTACTTAAAGTCCGCAGATTTAAGTATTTTTTTTAAAGATTTTATTTATTTATTTGACAGACAGAGATCACAAGTAGGCAGAGAGGCAGGCAGAGAGAGAGGGGGAAGCAGGTTCCCTGCTGCACAGAGAGCCCGATGCGCGGGACCATGACCTGAGCCGAAGGCAGAGGCTTTAACCCACTGAGCCACCCAGGCGCCCCCACAGATTGTAAATATCAATCACATCTACAAAATACCTTTCCAGCAACATCTAGTCTACTGTTTGACCCAACAATTGGGCACCATGGTCTAGCCAAGTGAAGACCCAAGAATAACCATCACAGTGACCTCCATTCAATAGTATTTCCTCAAAGGCACGATGATAATTAAGTTTTAAAAAGTTCCCTTAGTGAACAACATAAGGCATGTTTTCATTAAGAAAACAAATCCCCATGTTTTTTGTTTTCTTTGTTCTTTTCGTCAGTTGCTTTGTGGTGGTGATGGGGAGGAATGGGGGAGGGAGGATCAGATGTGTTCACATGCCCTTTTCTGTATAACCTTGTCAAATATTTGTGCTAGAGCGTTGAGAACACCGTGTTTGTCCGTTAGAGAGAACCAAAATAGGGCAAATAAGTTACTCACAATCTAGTGGAAGTTAGAGATATGTAAACAATCTACCTTACATATTACATATTCCAAGTTGTGTTATAAATTCAGTGTCTCCAAAAGGTAAAAAGGCAATAGTATTGAAGGCCTATAAAAGGGTTTGGATGTGATTGGGCTCCCAGCTGAAAGGAAGTTTCACAGACATACAAGGGCAGCATTGCAAACTTTCCTTACAATTTTTCAGTATGGACAGGTAGAGGGGGAAAGGGCATAGCATAAGGAAATTGTTTCTAAGGTCGGGTCGCTCCTCAGTTGCACCACAGAGATGGCTAGAATTAATCAAATTCACACAGCAAGTCCTGACATTTGATGGCCTAATTAGAGTGATTATGGGTACGCTTTAAAAATATGCTTTGTCAGCAGATGATCCAATGAGATGTTTCCATAAAGAACATGTTCCCACTCCACACCTGGACCAGGAGCAGCTCAAAACATGGAACTAAAGATAGTACATTAATAATTGTTTGTGATGTGGTTGGCAAAAACACTTTGTAATTGTGCTCACAGGAGTGCTTTAGGGAGATAATTGTAGCAGGTCAGTTTTTTCTCTAACTGGTAGGAACGTTTCAGGAACTTTTTTTGTGATAAAAAAAAAACTTTGTATATATGAATACATATATATAAATGTTTATAATATCATATATAAATAAAAGCTTTATCTTTCTTTGAGAGGGAGTGAGAGAATGAGAGAGATTCATGACAGAGATTTGTGACACACACATATATATAAAATATATATAGGTAACATGTACTATATATTTTGTGTGTGTGTGTGTGTTTATACTAGTCTAAAGTGCTCACAAATACTTTTTTTTTTTTCCTCAGAAGGAAAGTTGGTGAGAACAATAAACTAGATGTGACTTCTGTATATATCATGAGCAACAACTGAAACACAATGGGGGCAATAGGTGTGGAAGGAAGCAAACAGTAGAACAAAGTTGGTAGGTTGGTAATTTTTGTTTTGCTTTTGCTTTTAACTGAAGCATGTAAATACTGAATTCTCATAGTGTTGAGGAACTGAAATGAAAGAATAATACTCCTCACCAGATATTCAGCATGAACGTTGTATAAAAATGTAAATAATTATAGGATGTGAAAATGTCTCAGAGCAACAGCTATTGAGGGAATATAATTCACTTGTCTTTTGATATGGGTGTGTAGTTTATGCTAATTTCAGTAGGGTTTTTTGACTATGATCTGTGTTTAATACAGAAGTCCCGAAATTAAGTGATGGCTCTTTATTTTGAATTTTCTTCAATAGTACAGATATTATTCAATTTTATTATTTTTAAAGCAGTGTTGGAGAGGGAAAAATTAACTTGACCCTTCAAAGTTCATCTAGCTGGTCTAAAAATTAAATTGACATGAGATAGATTAATAGGAGAAAAAAACAAAGTTTAATAATGTGTGCACAGAGGCCCAATAATAAAATTGAGACCTAAAGAAATAACCAAGGCATGTCAAGACCAAGCTTCTATATTTTTTGGACAAAGAAACATAAATCTGTGAGTAGTTGACAGGACAAAATAAATGTATGTTCAGAAGGTTCAATTAGTAAGGAATTCTAAATAGAATTTGGTCCCATTAGTAAATTAGTAAGAGTAGTAAGGTTTGTTTATATAAGCTTCTTTTCCTGAATTCCCTATCTTTGGTGATAAGGATGTCTCTTTACCTCTTGGTACAGGGAGGATACCTTTCACTTGGAAGATTTATTTCCCGCTTTCAGGAGACACAGGAGAGTCAGAGTGTTCTTGCACTGGTTATTTCTTAAATAACTTTAATTCAAAATAATCGGTATGCCATTGTGGCACATTTGTGGACAGCCTTGGTCCCTTCAGCAGATAATTCATTAAATACATAACTAAATATTTAAAAAATATTCCAGATTGTGAAATTATTCATGTATTTGTATTTACAAGTCAGAAGAAAAATGACCTAGGAAAGACTTTTGAAAAGGAGTAAGCCAGGAAGCACCACTCTTCTTTCTTTACACTCATTTCCTGCATGTTTGAACCCTTGATCTCATGGCTTTGAACACCGTTGTTGTGAGAGGACTCCCTAATTAATAGTTCCAGCTCAGACAGCAGACTTGTATAACTAACAGCTTAATGAACATCTATTCTTGGAGTCTGATAGGTGTTTCATGTACATAACATGTCCCAAGATGAATCCTTGCTTGCCCTTGCGCCTCAGCCCTCAATAAACTTGCCCCTCCTGCACTGTTTATCTCAATACAACTCTTGTACCCTTGGTTTAGGCCAATGATTTTGGAGTCAACAAGGACTCCTTTCTTTCTCTAGTACCCCTTAGGCCATCCATGAACAAATCCTCTTGACTCATCCTTTGATTTTGGACTGTTTTTGAGCCACTCAAATGGCAAGTTTATATGCTTCAACCTAACATACCCAGAATCTGACTATTTTTATCACCCTTATGATTTCCCTAGTTTATACTGTTGTGTGAATTATTGCAATACCCTTATGCAAAGTAGTTCAGAATGATCCTTTTATAATGTAAGTTTGATTATGTTATACCTACCCCCAACCCCCACTGGCTCCCATTTCATCTGTGATTAAAGACAAAGGCCTTACAGTGGTCTAGAAGGCCCCACAATATCTACCCTCTTGCTTCCCTTCTTCCTGTAATCCATCCTCTCTACCTCTCTTGTTTCATCTCCTATTGTACTCCCTACCTGTTTCTATTCTTCTTCTTCTTTTTTTTTTTTTCTTTTTTAAGTAGGCTCCAGGCCCAGCCTGGAGCCCAATGTGGGGCCTAAACTCACAACCCCAGAGATGGTGACCTTAGCCAGGATCAAGATTTGGACACTCAAGTAACTGAGCCACCCAGGCACCCCTTCCTACCTGTTTCAATCCAGTGTAGTCTAAATTAGTTTTCTATTGCTGTCAAAGCAAATGACCACAAATTGCCACAAATTTAGCACTTTAAAACAGTACAAATTTATTTTCTCACAGTTCTGCAGGTCAGAAATGGGGTTGGGTTAGTTGTTTTCTCTGGTTTTTGGCAGAATTTTGTGCTATGTTTGTAGGACTGAAGTCCCTTTTTCCCTTGTGGTCTCTAGCTAGGGCTTGCCCTTAGCTTCTAGAGGGGTCTTTCTGGTCCTTGCTCAGGGGACTTTACATCTCTGAGCCAGTAACAATGTATAGTATTCTTTTCATACTTGGAGACTTTCTAGTTTACTTTTCTGCCAAATCTCTCTTTCTATAGCCAGGAAGTTCTCTGCCTTTCAGGTTCATGATATTATGTGAGACCTACCTTAGTAGTCCAAGATAATCTCTTTATTTTAAAGTCTGGAACTTTAATTCCATCTGCAAAGTTATTTTGTCTGAAATATAGCAGTGTCACAAGTTCCAGAAATTGGGACATGGACAGCTTTGGGGTACTATTATTCTGCCTACCATTGGGCCTCTTGACCAAGCATGTTCCCATCTTAAGACCTATATGCTTGCTGTCCTGCTATCTGGAATATTCTTGCACTGCATAATTACACAGCTGATTCCATCACTTCTTTCAGGTTTTTGCTTAGTTATCACCAGATTCTATCAGCCTCTTTGACCAGCCTTTAAAAGAAATATCCATTTGCCATTGCTCTTTTTTCTCCCATAACCTTTTTTTTAAACTTTCTCTTACCATTGCCTGACATAGAACATATTTGTTTACTTGTTTATTATGTGTCCCTCTACTAAAATTCCTGGAGATAAGGGACTTTGATTTATTCACCACTGGAATCCCACTACCTACAGCAATTCCTGGCATATGGTAAAATGTTCAATAAATATTTGTTGAATGAATGCAAATCACCAAAAAAGCCCTAGAGCCCTCACTCCATTAATCATCTCTGAAAAAAATGAGTCAACTAAGTATGAATTGACCTAATAGAACAACTTTAAAAAAAAGAAACTGTTACTCAAAAGTTAATTATTAGTTTGTCAAATACCTTGCTGAAGTCTTTAGTGGCAACTTCTATAGCACCATCCAATCTATCATAAAAGAAAACTATTTGGCATTTCTTTCTTTCTTTCTTTCTTTTTTTGAGACTTACTGATTTATTTTAGAGAGGGAGGGAGGGGCAGAGGGAGAGGGAATCTTGAGCAGACTCCCTGCTGAGCAAGGAGCCCAATATGGGGCTCTATTTCAGGTCCCGGAGATCATGACCTGAGCCAAAAATCCGGAGTCCGATGCTTAACTGACTGAGCCACTCTGGTGTCCCCCAGGGTTGGCATTTCTATCCTTGGCGTACATAAAGTAGCTCAAAGTTTTCATCTCTTCTCTCTCTAAGTATTAACAAGCTTTTTAATAATCTGTTCTAAAACTTGAAAGAGCTCAAATCTGTAGTTTTCAGAATCCGTTTTTTCCATTTTTCAAATTAAGGATATATCCCATTTGCAAATTCTTGGTATTTCTCTTATTTAAAATATTTCCTCAAAGATTATTAACAGTGAGCCCTAAATCTATATCTATATAGATCTATATAGATCTATAAATGACTCTATTTATAAATGACTCTATTAATCCCCTCAAAAGTTATTATTCCTTCTTTTTCTTTAACTCCCCTCCTTATGATGTTTGTTTTGTTCTTTCTTGTTTAAAATTGCTTTGCTTGCTGGGTGTGGTGCATAAACAATGAATTTTGGATCACTGAAAAAAAAAGAAAAAAATAAATAAAATTGCTTTGCTTGGACCAAAGAATGAGCACAAAATGAGATTTTTGAAGATTTTGCTTTCTCTCTCCATATACACTACAAAGAAATCTGAACACTTTTCTCTGACTTTAGCTAAACAGTCCCTTGTGAGAGTATCAGCTCATGCTGACATTTAGCCTTCCCTTCACCATTGTTAAGGGGTTCAGCCTGGGTCTTTGTCATCTGTAGCTGATCTGTCCAGTAGCACCTCATGTAGTCTCTTGAAGTCCCTATGCATGTTTCTCTTTACTTTCCTCCTGGGTAATATCTTTGATAATGTGGACAGAATATTTTAGAGTTACCCATCCCTCCTGAGCTATTTTCTATTTAAGTATTTTCTCAATTCGGAGCTCAGTTTGTTGAGGCCGTGATCTCAGGGTCCTCGGATCAAACCCTGTGTTGAGCTCCCGGTTCAGCAGGGAGTCTGCTCAAGGATTCCCCTTCCTCCTTTGTCCCTCCCTCCACTAGCATGCATGTACTCCCCCTTCTCTCAAATAAATAAATCTTTGAAAAAAGAATTTTCTCAATGCAAGCATACCTATCCTTCTGAATTAAAACACATTTTTTAAAAATAAAGTTTTTGAACCCATGCTAAGTGCAGACAAGAAAAAATATGATACACAGCAGAGCACTTTTTTCTCAAAGCGTGGTCACTGGACCACCTGAATCAGAATCACAGGACAGGAAAGAGTCCTTATTAGAATGTAGATTACCAATTATGGAATCAGAATTGGAAGGAGATAGATGAGAGTCTTGGGAATCAATGCTATTAACAAGTTTCTCAAGTATACTTTTTAAAGTTTGAGAACTTTGTCAAGGATATATGCAGAAGCATAAGCCACTGCTCCGAAGGAGACAATACTATATTTAAGATGATAAAGCCTAAAAATAATACGTGGCAAATTAATGGCATAGAAAATAAGTGCACTTGAGTCAGCAAGTCCAGCTGTTAGGGGTGGGGTGAGGGCTATTCAGGTTTCATAGAGCAGGTGTGCATTGGTTATAAGAGATACTCAAGAACTATTGAGTTAATGATGGAGCTGTGCTGGTAGATGAAGAAAACATAACCTTTTTTTTTTTTTTAAATTGAAAAAGAACTTAGAATCCTCTTGTCTTTCCTCATTATCATACAGATAAGGAAATTGATTCCAGAGAAGTGATTTGACTCAGTTGTCCCCAGTCACACAATATGGTGCTATTGGAAAAGACTAGACCTGAGGTTTCCTAAATCCAGACTTGGTGCTTTCTCCACTATTTCTTGAGAGATTTGGACTTGCTAAGAGTAAGGAGGAAGGCATTTTAAGAACTGGACTAAATTTAGTTGAGTGTATATAGAAGAGTTCTGTATTAACCAATAGAGCAGGAAGGGTGGAGTATTTGCTTCAGAGTCTAATGAAAAGTTGAGTTGCGATCGGACAGTGAGCTATTTTGAACACTAGAGTGAAGGATATAGATGGTGGAGAGCTGCCAAAAATTTTGGGATAAAATAAAAAAAATGTATTAGACAAATTAACCTGTAGTTGCCACTGGGAAAGATAAGAGGGATGAAATGCCAGAGCCAGGTAGAAAAGGGAGAAGTTAGTTCATGGTCCATAAGGAGAAAATTCAGACCCAAACTGATAAAAGAATGGATGTGTGATCAAATTTAATGACTGGATCAATAAAACACGGAAAGTAATTTAATTCTAGTCTAGTTTAGGACTTTCCTTCTTCCTTTGTTTTTTAAATTTTTTTTCAAAAAATTTTTTTTCGGTTTTATTTATTTATTTGACAGAGAGATATCACAAGTAAGCAGAGAGGCAGGCAGAGAGAGAAATGAGGAAGCAGGCTCCCTGCCGAGCAGAGAGCTGGATGCAGGACTTGATCCCAGGACCCTGAGATCATGACCTGAGCCTAAGGCAGAGGCTTAACCCACTGAGCCACCCAGGCACCCCTTAAATTATTTTTTTAAGATTTATGTATTTTTTGGGGGGAGGGTACAGAGTGAGGGAGAGAAAAACTTAAGCAGACTCCACCCTGAGCATGGAGCTCAACCAGGGTCTCACGACCCTGAGATCATCACCTGAGCTGAAACCAAGAGTTGGATGCTGAACCAACTGTGCTACCCAGGTACCACAGTTTCCTCCTTTTTTTAGTTGACTAATATTTTAGCTGCAATTTTTTTAAAAAAGCAAGGAACTCACTCTTTCTTATACCCTTATAGGGCCCAACATTTCATATTTTTAAGACTAAATAACTAATAAAATATAAGTCTTACATTTAGGAGACCCTTAAAGCACTATATTAAAATACTAGTTAATTCAACAAACCATTAAAAGAAGCATCCACTTGTTGTAAGGCCCTGTGCCGAGTTCTAGGCCATTAGAAATGCATAAGATATGGTTTCTGTATTAGGATTCTTCAAAGTAATAGAATAGGATGTGTACATATTGAAAAGTTTATTGAAAGGAATTGACTCATGTTATTATGGAGGCTAAGAAGTCTCAAGATCTGTGGGATGAATTGGTAAGCTGGAGACCCAGGAGAGTTGATTTCTAATCTAGTGGTCAGCAGGCTCAAAACTCAGGAGGACTAATGTCAGAATCAGACAGTTCAAGTCTGAAGGCAGGAGAGGGACAGTGTCCCAGTTTGAAGGCAGTCATGCAGGAAGAATTTTCTCATACTTGGAGAAGGGCCAGCTTTTTTGTTCCAGTCAGGCCTTCAACTAATTAGGTGAAGCCCACCCACGTGATGGAAGGCAATCTGCTTTACTCTGTCTTCTGGTTTAAATATTAATCTCAGGGTGCCTGGGTGGCTCAGTGGGTTAAGCTTCTGCCTCCAGCCCAGGTCATGGTCTCAGGGTCCTGGGATCGAGCCTCGCATCAGGCTCTCAGCTCAGCAAGGAGCCTGCTTCTCTCTCTCTGCCTGCCTCTCCACTTACTTGTGATCTCTCTGTTAAATAAATAATAAAAATTTAAAAATAAAAAAAAAGTGGGGGTGCATGTGTGGCTCAGTTGTTTAAGCAACTGCCGTTGGCTCACGTCATGATCCTGGAGTCCTGGAATCAAGTCCCACATTAGGCTCCCTGCTTGGCAGGGAGTCTGCTGCTCCCTCTGACCCCTCCCCTCTCATGCTCTCTCTCTCTCTCTCTCTCTCTCTCATTCTGTCTGTCTCTCTCTCTCAAATAAATAAATAAAATCTTTAAATATTAATCTCATACAGAACCCCAGAATAATCTTTGACCAAATATTTGCTCAGCATGTGGCCCAGCCAAGCTGACACAAAATTAGCCATCACAGTTGCTGTTCTCAAAGAGCTGACAATTTACTGGGGAAGACAGACAAGTAAAATAATCATAGCTTTAATGCTTCAATATAGATATTTTCTTTTTTTTAAACATTTCATTTTTTATTTCTTTTAAATTTTTATTTATTTATTTGACAGAGAGAGACACAGCAAGAGAGGGAACACAAGCTGGGGGAGTGGGAGAGGGAGAAGCAGGCTTCCCACTGAGTAGGGAGCCCTATGCGGGGCTCGATTCTAGGACCCTGAGATCATGACCTGAGCCAAAGGCAGATGCTTAATGCCTGAGCCACCCAGGTGCTCCAATATAGACATTTTCTTAAGTAATACACAAACACAACAGGGAGAATGATAAATTCTGCCTGTGGAGGGAGGGGAAGTCAATGAAGTTACAGGAAAAATAGTTTTTGTTCAGAAAAACACCTGGGTGGGTTGTTTTGTATATATATATATATATATATATATATATATATATATATATATATATATCAATCAGTCTCTCTGAGCAGTGTGAGAATAACTCAGGATATCTCCACATCACTCTGGGTGAGAAATAAATGTGCATTTGAGTGTTGGATATAGCCAGGAGATTAAGACCTAGAACCTAAGAAGAAATCAAAGCAACCCCAAAATATATTGCTTTCTGAGAGGGTGGTAGGTTGTGGAAAAGAGAATGCAAGTACAGAAGTTGAAATGGATGGCATAGATCAAGAGAATGCAAGCACGGAAGTTGAAATGGATGGCATAGATCAAGAAATGGATAGAGAGAAAGCTGATGTAGAGAAGCAGACCTCTCCCGGCTCCCTCACAACAGCCAAAGGAAGTGAACCAAACTTGGGAAAAGGGAGACATCAAGTGTAGACTTTAATGTAATTGTAGAAAGACCAGTATTATATTAAGAGGATGATGGAAATCTAAATAGTGAAATGTATTAAATCCCCAGACTAGGTTTTTGTTGCATTGACATTGTAGATTCTTTAACTTAAATATAGAACTGGCAATTTTATCTTGAGGAAAGTATAGATTATGACACTTACTGTAGAATTTTATAGAATTCAGTGGTAAGTGGTTTAATAAAGTTTTACAGTTTGTTGCTTTTATAGTCTTAGACTATAAAATAAAGCAGTTGAACTGAAAATGTCTTTCTCTTACCCAATTTCATCTCCCCACTGCTTTTCATGCTCTCTTGCTTTTTGTTGGCCGGCACACTGCTGCGTTTTAAGCCAAGCATTTGAAAGTGTCAAGTACAAGTACTGTTGCACTCAGGCAACAGCTGACTTTGTTTTTACTCAAGTGTGAGATAGCGCCTGCGGATGTCAACTTGGATTCTTTTTTAATGAAATAATTTCTGTGAATTCCAAATACACTAAAACATTCCAGAATTACCTTTGAAAATGTAGTGTACAGGAATCGGTTTAGATTCCAGCAACAACTCAAATATACCAAATATTCATTCTCATAGAGACCTGGTGAGATCAATACAGTAGCATTAAAAATTTTACCTTTTTGGAAAAATTCACTCTTGAGAGCCTTTTCATTTTATACATTTTTGTACAGATTCTCATTTTATGTTTCTCCATGTTACTGCCATCTAAGACGGGCTGGTAGCCAAAGGCATGTTTGTGCTGCCTAATCACCCCTAAGTACAGTCAGTAAACTCCATACCACTTGATTATTGGATGATGAAAGGAAGGTGGGAGTTATTTCTCACTATTTAAAAAAAATGTCTGAATTTGGGAAATTTCAACGGGAAGCAAACATGATTGAGAATTTGTGTATAAATAACTTATTTATTTACAGTTTCAGTTCTACATCTAAAAGATTCTGAGTGAACCATTTGAAGTCAACAAAATTCACACATTTTTTTCAAGTATGAAGGGTTTTATAGTCTGTAGGTTAAAATTGGGGTCTGAGTTAAAAAAATCTGTGAGATACAAAGTTTAAACGTTCAAAAAAAAGTTTAAGGGTTCAGAAGGAAACTCAAGAGAATACAATGTGAGTTAACAGCTTTAGGAAAGATCAAGGATGGGAAGAACTATAAAAAGAACATATAAAGCATGCAGAATAATGGAGTTGCATATTGTTATGGAGGCTCAGTTAAAAGAAAATTAGGACAAACTGGTAAAGGTTTCCAAAGGGCAACATTTGGGAGACACAAGGGAATAGACTTGAGTCAAAGCCTGTGTCGATACGTATGAAAGGTTTAAAGGAATGAATTTAGATTCTGGCTAGATCTATGGTCAAAATGTTCCCAAAGTTTAAGTCTAATTCTTTAGACCTATGATTAGGTAATTGTAGAACATGAGACCACACTTGCAATGTTCTTTAACTATATGGAACTTATATCTCAGAATGGCCTCACATATACTAGTAGAGATTAGCAGGTCTTTTGGACCAATGGTAAGTTCCAGAATAAAGTTGAACAGAAAAAGAAAGAAAATCTCAAAAGATTACGAACCCAGGAGTATGATCTTTAGAAAAGAGATTTCATCTGGAACTCTACATAATAGAGGTGACTTATATGGGAGGATCTACCAACTGGGACCTGCCTAGGGCAGAGTAAGGCAATGGTACCTCATGCTATCCACAGCTAAAAGACAAAATGCTTTTTAAGACTACAAAATTTCATTCATGTTCCTTATCTTCTTGAATTCTGTCTTTATGCACTAAAAAGAGATAGCCTAAACAGGGCTCTTTTTGGACTACAATCCTTCTGGCACAATAGCACTTCTAGTAAGTAAGGAATCAGACATAAAAATATCAAAGGGGGCTTTTCAGATGTAGCTAGAGAAAGATCAGTTGGTGCACTTGAACTATTTATTTCCGTGTAGAACATTGAACCTCTTAGTTTACTTACCTTTCCTCCAATACTCTGGCTTGCTCTGGAAAACAATAGAGAAAAATAATGGTCGTATTTCATGCATGTGAAGTGTCAAAGACTACATTTTGAAGGACTGCAGAAAGAATTAAAAATAGAAATATCCGGGGCGCCTGGGTGGCTCAGTGGGTTAAAGCCTCTGCCTTCTGCTTAGGTCATGATCCGAGGTCCTGGGATCGAGCCCCACATCAGGTTCTCTTCTCAGCAGGGGAGCCTGCTTCCTTCTCTCTCTCTCTGCCTGCCTCTCTGCCTACTTGTGATCTCTGTCAAATAAATAAATTTAAAAAAATAGAAATATCCATAATCATTGGTACAGACATGCTAAATGCCTGCTTTACTGGTCCTGAATGAAAGAAAAAACCATTTTATAGCCCCTGATTCCTTCAAAACAACAACAATCCCATAATAACATTCTCTAACAAAGATGTAAATTACAAGGAGATGGATTCTATAGAGAAGAAATGAACAGAAGTCATCTCAAGGTATAGGAATGCTGAAACACATATACACACACCTACAGAAAGGTATAAACAAAATTTTTAGTATAGGTCTGGGAGGAGCCCTTAGAAATTATGTCCCTCAATAACCTCCTTTTGAAAATGTCAGTACTAAGACCTAGAGAGGTAAACTTACCTGTCCAAAGGCTGGGTAGTGATAGCTCTAGGACTAAAGTTTTAGGTCATAGATTCTCAGTCTAGTACATATTCTCAAGTTTCTAAAAATTGATATTACTATTCTTTGTTCTATTAAGGCATAATTATAATCATCAAATATTTGGAGTATATCTTTTATATAATGAAATATCTTTTTATTTGGTAGTAATTTTATAACTTTTTTTTTTTTTTTTTTGGTGGTGAGAATGTTGAAGATTTATTCTCAGAAAGTACCAAGTATACACTATGGTGGTATGAACAACAGCTTGATGATTGATGTATTTTTGGGGGGGCATTTTTTTTTTAATTTCTTTTCAGCGTAACAGTATTCATTGTTTTTGTACCACACTCAGTGCTCCATGCAATCCGTGCCCTCTCTAATACCCACCACTGGTTCCCCCAACCTTCCACCCCCCGCCCCTTCAAAACCCTCAGATTGTTTTTCAGAGTCCATAGTCTCTCATGGTTCACCTCCCCTTCCAATTTCCCTCAACTCCCTTCTCCTCTCCATCTCCCCTTGTCCTCCATGCTATTTGTTATGCTACACAAATAAGTGAAACCATATGATAATTGACTCTTTCTGCTTGAGTTATTTCACTCAGCATAATCTCTTCCAGTCCCGTCCATGTTGCTACAAAAGTTGGGTAATTCATCCTTTCTGATGGAGGCATAATCCTCCATAGTGTATATGGACCACATCTTCCTTATCCATTCGTCCGTTGAAGGGCATCTTGGTTCTTTCCACAGTTTGGTGACCGTGGCCATTGCTGCTATAAACATTGGGGTACAGATGGCCCTTCTTTTCACTACATCTGTATCTTTGGGGTAAATACCCAGTCGTGCAATTGCAGGGTCATAGGGAAGCTCTATTTTTAATTTCTTGAGGAATCTCCACACTGTTCTCCAAAGTAGCTGCACCAACTTGCATTCCCACCAACAGTGGAAGAGGGTTCCCCTTTCTCCACATCCTCTCCAACACATGTTGTTTCCTGTCTTGCTAATTTTGGCCATTCTAACTGGTGTAAGGTGGTATCTCAATGTGGTTTTAATTTGAATCTCCCTGATGGCTAGTAATGATGAACATTTTTTTATGTGTCTGATAGCCATTTGTATGTTTTCATTGGAGAAGTGTCTGTTCATATCGTCTGCCCATTTTTTTATATGATTGTCTGTTTTGTGTGAGTAATTTTATAACTATTTTAATTTATTTAGTAAGTAGGATTTTTTTCCTTTAGTTCATAATATATTTCACTAGCAGGTAATCCCACGCCATACCCTCACCCTATCCCATTTCACTCTCACTTGGTGTCTGAAGGATAGAGTCATTCACACCTTTCTTAAGTGCATGACAACTACTAATATACTTTTTAAATGTTTCAAATATAAAAGGGTTTTGAGCTGCAAAAGATTGGTTTTTCTTACAGATATTTCCAGACTTTTATCTAGAACTATACTCCTAGAATCAGCTCCCTAGGAAAAACTCAAAATGTTCTCTGTGTTCTTTTTTCCTTAAGTTGTTTTGGCAACTCTAGATCTTTTGCATTTTCATATAAGTTTTAAAATCAGCTTGCCACTTCTACAAAGTAGTCTGCTGGGATTTTGGCTAGAATGTCTTGAATCTGTAGATCATTTTGACAAGAAGTGATTTCTTGACAATACTGAGCCTTCTAATCTATGAACGTTGTATATCTCTCCATTTACTTAGGTCTTCTTTAATTTTTCCTCAACAGTAATTTTTAGTGAATAAGTCATAAACATCTTTTAACAAATTTATTCTTAAGCATTTCATGATTTTGATGCTATTATTTATGGTAACTTTTAATTTCAATTTCTGATTGCTCATACAAATATATAGAAATATAATTGGTTTTTGTGTATTGACTTTGCAATCTTATTAAACTCAGTTTTAGTTCTTATAGCTTATTTGGAGTTTCTTTAGGATTTTTACATAGATGATCACATCATCTATGAATAAACAGAGATTTGTGTCTTCCTTTCCAATCTGTTCGCTTTAATTTCTTTCTTCACCTTACTATGTTGTTAGAACCTTCAATACAGTGTTGAATAGAAGTGGTGGGAGTGGACATCCTTATTTTATTTCCCATTTTAGTAGTGATGTGTTTAGTTTTTCACCATTAATATAATACTAGCTATAGGATTTTCAAATATGTCTCTTATTAGGTTGAGAAGATAACCCTTCTATTCCTATTTTCTGCGGTAACATGCAAACTGAAAAAGTAATTGTCAGCTTGGCATAATTTTGAGTAATTAAAATATTGCATCTCAGCTACGTTTTTCAATCTTGATGTATATCATCTTTTCAATAAAATTTTCATCTGTAATAATATTAGCTGAGGCCAAACTCTTTCCTTGCTTTGGATTATAAAAAACCAAACCAAACCAAACCAAAACAAAACAAAACAAAACAAAAACCACATTGGGTGAAGTAAAAAGGGGAAAGTCATGCACACTAACCTGTGATGCTGTCATAGTCATTTCTCTCTCCCAGCATCTCTGCTCTTCTCCTTCTTTATGGCACTATTTTTAGACAGACTTTCTTCCTATAATGGCTAAAATGGCTACAGCAGTTCCAGACCTTACATTTCCTCAGCCTTAAGGCCACTAGAAGAGAGTGTCTGCCTCTGTCTTGGAAGTCTCAGCAAAAGTCTTGCTCATTTTTGCCCTAGATTGGGTCACTTGTCTATTAAATAAATTAGCCTGGCCTGGGAAATGTGACGAGTTGAAGAGCTCAAGCCTGTGTCCAGTGTACCACCTGGGATTGGGGTGAGGCCTGAGCCAAAAAACCCACACAGCCTAAGAGTGGCAAGAGGTCCCGTCCTGAAAGGAAATAAGGTTATGCTTACCAACTTAGAGGGAATAGATTATTATGACTAACCAGAGTCAGTTGCAGTGCATTGTGCTAATATTTATTCAGCACACAATATGTATAAAACCCCTTAAATATCATTTATTTCTCCTCAAAACAACCCTGTAATGCAGGGACTATTATTATTCCATTTTTCCAAATGAGGAAGCTGAGGTTGAGATGTAACATAGACTCAGACTCAGGTGGTCTGACTTCAGTGGGCAAGTGATTAAATCAAAATGGCTCTAGGTATTACATTTAAATTCCGGGCAATAAGATGGGAAAGGTGGAGGCATAAGATACCTACTAACTGAATCAGTCCCTTTTTGTAAGGAATACAATAGCTTCCATGGAAGCCTTAAATAGTAAATGTCCACTTACATTCCATTAGCCAGAAGGAAGTCATATGTCAACCACTAGCTGAAAGACATCTAGGGAAATAGTTTGTTGTTTTTTTTTAAAGATTTTTATTTATTTATTTGACAGAGACCACAAGTAGGCAGAGAGGCAGGCAGAGAGAGAATGGGGGGGAAGCAGACTCCCTGCTGAGCAGAGATCCTGATGTGGGGCTCGATCCCAGGACCCTGGGATCATGACCTGAGCTGAAGGCAGAGGCTTTAACCCACTGAGCCGCCCAGGCGCCCCGGGAAATAGGTTTTTATGACTGGTTATTTTACTGCTCCAAAGAAAATTGAGGTTCTGCTTTTAAGAGGTAAGGAGAGGCTATTGGATAGGCAATTAGCAGAGATGATATTAACACCCATTTTTCCATTTATCCAATACTATGTAACCAACCACCCCAAAATCTAGTTACCTAAAACAATGACATTTAATTTGCTCACAAATCTGCATTTTCGCAGGGCTCAGCAAGAATAGGTTCTGTCTGCTCTACTCTGCATCCATTGGAGTGGCTCAGGGCTGAAGGCTAGAATCATGAGAGCTCAGTCATTCAGTCACACATCTGAAGGATTATGGCAGTTACCTGGCACCTCCACTGGGCGGTGACTGGAACACCTTCATGTGGTTCATTTATGTAGCTGCTTGGCTTCCTCACAGCATGGTGGCTGAATTCTAATGATAAAGGCAAAGTTCTATTGCCTTTTATGACTTAGCCTGGAAGTCATATGGTTTCACTACTGCTGTATGCATAGGCCCACCTCAATTCAAAGGAAAGGGACCTAGCATCATCATATTATAAGAACATGTGGGATGGGATTATATTGGTGCTACTTTTAGAAGATATAATCTGCCAGTAAGTGCTTATGTGTCATTATACTAATGTCTGAAAATGAATATTTCTTTTTTTTTGGTTTGAATCATTAATTAAATGTTTAATGCAAATATTTTGTTTTGTTTTAAAAAGATTTTATTTATTTATTTATTTATTTGACAGACAGAGATCACAGGTAGGCAGAGAAGCAGGCAGAGAGAGAGGAGGAAGCAGGCTCCCTGCTGAGCAGAGAGCCCGACGTGATGCGGGGCTCCATCCCAGGACCCTGGAATCGTGACCAGAGCCGAAGGCAGAGACTTTAACCCACTGAGCCACCCATGCGCCCCTAATGCAAATATTTTAAAAGAGAAATTGCAAACTAGAAAAAAACAATTCCCCTGAAAATATTTAATGTAAATAACTCCTTGAGATGGTGCTTTTTACAAAAGGTTTGTCAGAATATTTCATTTCCGCAAACATTAACCAAAGCATTCTTTTTCCTTCCTTCCCTTCTTTCTTTTCTAGAGTATTCTTTTTAAAAACAAAAGCTGGACCACGTTATTTGTCCTCTTATCATGTCTCAATTCTTCTCATTATAACTTAAATACAATAAAATCTTTTTATCAGGGTTTATGAGCTGGTTTCTTTCTTCAGTTTTTTTCTTCCCTTCATTGGCTGTGCTTCTGTCATATGACATGTCAGTTGTGCAAACATTTCAGCTTCTTTTATTCTTCTGGTCCTTTGTACATGCTGTTTGTTTCCCCAGGGGCTCTCTTCCTTCTGTGCATTGAAAGAACCCCCCATCATTCTCCACCTTCTTAGAAGGCCTTTAAATAGGTTATCAGCTAAGACGTTATATATATCAATGTTTATTTTTACTCATTTGTTATTTATTTCTCCCTCTGAAATGAAGCTTCATAGCTGTAGAAACCTCATCATAATCCAATGAGCTAGGTACTATTGTCATTGTCATTTTACTGATAGTAACTGAAGCCCAAGGACCTTTTGGGGAACAAGAATGTCCTGTCCCCCTCAAGGTCCTTCTAGCTGGACTAAGAATCAAATTGACATGAAATAGATTAGCAAGAGAAAATAAAATGTAATAGTGTATGTACAAGGAATCCACACAGACGTGGAACTTGCAAAGACAGGCAGTAAATCATCTTGAATTAAAGAGAAGGAATTAGGGGTCTGGGACTTCAAAGGGAAGGAATGCAATTCTCAAGAAGAATGAAAAAAGAGTAAATCTTTGGTAAACATGTTTGCTGGGCCACTCAGAAGCAATGGATGAAGAAAGGACTTTGACCAAACAGACCTTGCGAGTTTCCTTCTTGTCTACCCTACCTCGTTCAAATCGTAATGTAGTTATCTATGGTGACAGCTCTCTTTCTGAAACAGGTCCTCTACTTAAATTCTTTTTAAGCAGTTATAGGGGAGGTAAAGAACTTTTCCTGAACCTGCTGGGTCTTAATTACTTTTAACTCTAAGTAATTTTTATGCCAAAGTGGCATATTTTGGGGGACCCATCCCAAACTTCTTCAGCCTGTTGGTATTAAGTAAGTGACAAAACCAGGCACTTGGACTACAGAAGCAATGCTCTGATTCACCGTGCTCTAAATGATTTGGTAAAAGAGAGAAAGCATGCATTAATTTGGCCTGTCATTGCTGATCAAGAAAGGAGGTGAGGCCATTTGAACAGAGCATTGAGTGATGGATACAGCTTTGTTGGATGGTGATGGGAAGACAGATCATAGATAGATAGATAGATAGATGATAGATAACAGATAGATGATAGTAAACATTTTAGATATTGTAAATATCACAGATGATAGATAGATAGATCACTTACTCTGAGTTATAAGCCAGTATTCTTCTAAGAGCTTTACAATATAAAACTCATTTAAACTTGCCTTGCTGGATAATAGTATCTTATTAAGAAAGAAAGAGGGATGGTGGTTAGTGACTTAATAGGGCAGTAATTGTAAAGGAAGATTGCCTTTAGGCTGGGAAAAATTACTAAGTGTGTTTAAGCTGAGAGGGAAGAGGCAGTGGAGAAGAGATGACTGACTGGAGAAAGAAGAGTTGGGGGAGAGACAGGACATGTACTAGAGAAAAACAAGAGGAGTTAAGTCAAATTACAGACAAAAGTTAGACTGGTAAGAGGATAGGTTTAAATATGGAGATGATTTCAGGCAGAGGAGATGCTAGGGAAATAAATGGCTTTAGTGTCAGATGGATTAGTTTGCTGAGGGTGTATGTAGCTAAAGTGGACGGATGACTGAAGGGACATGGAAAAGATTTGGAGCAACCTCTCTGAGCATCATGACAAAGAACAAAGAAAGGTGAAATAAGGATGGCCAGGTAGAGAGCATGAATCTATGGTGATGCCAAGTGGTACCATTAAGTGACTTTTCAAACAATGCACAGCAGTATACAATGGAACAGAAGTCCAGTTGTTGATAGCTGGACATGTGGATTCATTTGAAGGTCATGCTGGTCACGTTTTTTTAAAATATTTTATTCATTTATTTATTTGAGAAAGAGAGAGAGAACGAGCACAAAAACAGGAAGAAGGGGCAGAGGAAGAGAGAGAGAAGCAGACTCCCAATGAGAGGGGACCCAGGACCCTGAGGTCATGACCTGAGCTGAAGACATGCACTTAACTGACTGAGCCACCTAAGTGCTCCGCATTTTGGTATTTTTGATTGTTGCCTTGGGTTGGGTAAAGAGCCAAGTGAAGCTGGGAGGAAAGGATAGAATCATGGATCAAAGCAATATGAATTGAGGGTATGAGTACTAGACCCAGAGCAAGGAGACCTGTGTTCCAGCCCTCCTTCCACTTTCTAGAGGGTTGACCTTGGGTTGTCTCCCTTAGTTCCTTCATCTTTATAACAAAAGTGTTGAAGTTAATTTGCTCTCAAATTTGGCTATATATAGAATTACCTGGTGAAATTTTAAAAAATATTATTCTTGGTCCCTATCTTAGAACAATTAAATAGGATTGAGAGGTGCAACCTAGATATCTGTTTTTTTTGTTTTGTTTTGTTTTGTTTTTTTAGAGCATGTCAGGTGATTTCTTTTTTACTCCAGCTTTTTTTTTTTTTTGATAATTCATGGGCCATTACATTGCATAAATTTAAGGTATACAACATGATGATTTGATATATATATATTGTGAAATGGTAACTGCAGTAGGGTTTGTTAACACATTTATCATCTCAGTTACCTTTTTGGTACTGAGAACTTTTAAGATTTACTGTAAGCTGCTCTGAAGTACATACTACATAACTATAGTCATGCTGTACATTAAATTTCTGTCATCTTATAACCAGAAGTCTGTATCCTTTAACCACCTTCACCCATTCTCTGCACTTCCTACCCCTGTCAACCACTCTCCTAATCTCCGTTTCATTGAGTTTTGCTTTTTGTTTTGGTTGTTTGTTTTTAGGTTCTAGATACAAGTGAGATCATACAATATTTCTTTCTTTGTCTAACTTATTTCATTTAGCAGAATGACCTCAATGTCCATCCATGCTGTTGCAATGCCAAGTGATTTCTGTTGAGTAGCCAGAGTTGAGAACCACTAAGGTAGATGACCTTTAACATTTCTTCTCTGTTCTGTTTGACTAGAGGTCTCAATGAAGGCAAAAGCAAGTTCAGTTATAGTGAATGAGTGAGCATGTGGGAAAAATAGGTCAGAAAATGAAATTTCAAGTTGATGATGAGGTTTGGAGAAAGGCCCTCCTTGTGGGTGGTCTGTAGTACCTAGTGTTGAATTTTGTGTTGGCACAGAAAGAATTTATTGATTAAATTTCTCTTAGGGCCACTGTGCAAAGAGTCCATAGAATAAATGCCGTAGTCGAACAGTGGATGACACATGGGTTCTAGACTGTGCAGCAGGCTATAAACAGCCTTATAGACCAGGCTGATACCATTTGGTCAGCTGGGGCCTCAACTCAATGGACACTGACAGAACCACAGAATTTTGTTAGCTATTAATTCCTTTCATGCTTTTCATGGCTGGCACCCTTTAGTCTAGAATGCAGGCTCTTCAGGCATTTCTTTCTATTTTCTTCTCTATCCTGTGTTGTGCTTTCCCTCTCTGAGTCATCCTCTCCTTGCTTCCCACTGCTGACCTCTCTCACAACCCTTTCTACTGCTTTCTGGAAATACTCTATTCTCTACAACATTCTCAATCTCTTCATGGAACTCACTGTATTCTTGTTCTAATGTAAAGTGGGCTTTTCCTTGACATCATCACTTCTCAGGCAGCTTTCTTTAAAGATGCTAGTCATTCTTTTTTCATTTGAATCTCAGGGACAGGAAGTGATATTCATTTAGACTTTCACTTGTACTTCCAAATCTTGACTCTTCACTCATGTCCTCTTTCTTTGAGTTGTATGATACTGCATTCTAACACCCGTTACCCTTCCTCAACTAATCTGGTCACTTACATGATTACTGAGGACTATCACAAGTGGTTCCTCACAAAAAGAATGTGAAATGGGGGCACCTGGGTGGCTCAGTTGGTTAAGTGACTGCCTTCAGCTCAGGTCATGATCCCAGAGTTCTGGGATTGAGCCCTGAATCGGGCTCTCTGCTCAGCAGGAAGCCTGCTTCTCCCTCTCCCACCACCCTGCTTATGTTCCCTATCTCACTGTGTGTTTCTCTGTCAAATAATAAATAAAATCTTAAAAAAAAAAAGGAATGTGAAAATGAAAACTGTCTTCCCCCCTTTTCTTCCAGGTCCCCACTAACTCTTTCTGGAAGGAACTGTCACCACCAATTTTTGGATATCCTTCCAGAGATATTTTATGAAAACAGAATAATATGTTTTTATGTATATGTGTGCATATTTATGTATAAATTATTTCTTAGAAATATACAAGTGATAAGATTTTTTAAAAAGATTTTATTTATTTATTTAACAGAGAGAGCAAGAGACACAAGCAGGCAGAGCAGCAGAGGGAGAGGGAGAAGCAGGCTCCCCACTGAGCAGGGAGCCCGATGCAGGGGTCTCATTCCCAGGACCCTGGGATCATGACCTGAGCCAAAGGCAGTCGCTCAACTAACTGAGCCACCCAGACACCCCTACGAGTGATAAGATATTATAGACACTGTTCTGAAAACTTTTTTTTTTGCTTAAAATATTTTAAATAATTTTTCTTATTAGTACATACAAATTTTACTTCTTAAAAAAAAGTCTTCTGCCATTTCAAATGAAGCTACTATACATAACATTTTACCTATGTCATCTTTTATATTTGCAAGTTATTTGTGGAATCAGTTCCTAGAGGTGAGATTGCTGGGTCAAAAGTTATTTGCTTTTTTAATGTTGTGGTAGATATTGGCAAAATTGCTGTCCATAGGCTGTGTGCTAATTTATACACCCATCAGTGATGTTTCAGAGTCAGTGTCTCATTATCCTTGCCAACACAATATTTAATTCTTTTTTTCCTTTGCCAGTTTGATAATTGAAAATTATTTTATTGAAGTTTTAATTTGTGATTCTCCTACTTTGAGTGAGAATGAACATCTTTTCAAATGCTTAGCTCTGTATTTCCCTTTCTGTGCCTTATTAACCATATCCTTTGTCTATATTGTGATACTGTGATTCATAGTAAGAAATATATGTTTTGGTTTTCATCCCCATTTCTGGCACAGAGCTATGTATGTATATATGTATGTATTTATAAGATTTTATTTATTTATTTGAGAGAGAGAGAGAGAGAGAGAACACGAGCAGAGAGGAGGGGCAGAGGAAGAGGGACAAGCAGATTTCCTGCTGAGCCGGGAGCTCGACTCAGGGGTGGGCCAATCCAGCATCCCATAACCCCTGGACTATGACCCTAGCTGGACCCTAGCCAAAGGCAGATGCTTAACTGACTGAGCCACCCAGGCACCCCGGTATAGAGCTTTTTAAAACTGTGGAATTGAGTTTCCTAAGTAATGAGAGTGGTGAAGATGTCTTTTGTTATGTCAGTGAGGTGATTTTGGACCCCACCTAAGGCTGGGGGCTCATTGCTAGGAGAACCAACCATGTGATTAGAGGGTTGACACTTTCAGTCCCATCCTCCTGATCTCTGGGGAGGAGAGGCGTAACACAGGTTGAGTCAATCACCAATGATGAATGATTTCATCAATCATGCCTATATAATGAAGCCTCTGTAAAAATCCAGAAGCAGTCAGTTTGGAGAGCTTCCGGGTTCATGAGATAGAGAACTCTTGCATGTGCCACCATGCGGGGCCCCAAACCTCACTAAGACCGAAGAGCCTTTGTTCAGACCTCACCCTCTGTATCTCTTCATCTGCTTGTTGATTGTATCCTTTAATATCTCTTGCAATAAACTAGTAATCATATGGGTAAATGGGTTTATGAGTTTTGTGAGTTGCTCTAGCAAATTAATCAAATCCAAGAACAGAGTTGTGGGAACTTCTAATTTATACCTGATCAGGCAAAAGCATTGTTAACCTAAACTTGTGATTGGTATCTGAACTGGAGGGTAGTCTTGTGGAACTGAGCCCTTAACCTGTGGAATCTGTTGTAATCTCTGGGTGGTGTTAGAATTGAGGGGCGCCTGGGTGGCTCAGTGGGTTAAAGCCTCTGCCTTCGGCTCGGGTCATGATCTCAGGGTCCTGGGATCGAGCTCCGCATCGGTCTCTCTGCTCAGCAGAGAGCCTTCTTCCCTTCCCCTCTCTCTGCCTGCCTCTCTGCCTACTTGCGGTCTTTGTCAAACGAAGTCTTTAAAATCTTTAAAATCTTAAAAAAAAAAAAGAATTGAGTTAATTGCAGGACATCTAGCTGATGTCAGAAGATTGATTGGTGGAGTGGGAAAAAACAGCACATGTTAGAACGGGGTTCAGAACCCTTACCTATCTTCTTACTGTTTTGTTGCAGGTTTTTACATAATGAAGAAAATAGACCTCTAGTGATACATGAATTGAAATATATTTTTTTCTAGTATGTTGAATAGTTATTTGGGTTTTAATGTTTGTCGTATAGGACAAATTTATTTGCATTGCTTACTAATCTCTCCATTTAGCTATCTGTATTTTATGTCGTGCCTATACTTTTCCTGTCTTGAAATTAATTTTAAAATTTGATGACTGGGGCACCTGGGTGGCTGAGTGGGTTAAAGCCTTTGCCTTTGGCTCAGGTCATGATCCCAGGGTCCTGGGATCGAGCCCTACATTGGGCTCTCTGCTTGGCAAGGAGCCTGCTTCCCCTCCTTCTCTCTCTGCCTGCCTCTCTGCCTACTTGTGATCTCTGCCTGTCAAATAAATAAAAAAAATCTTTAAAATTTGATGACTATAGCTAATAATACTATATTGCATATTTGAAAGTTGCTGAGAATAGATCTTGATAGTTCTCATCACACACACAAAATACTTCATAATCATGCATGGTAACAGACATTGACTTGACACTGTGATCATTTTGCAATATATAAAAATACCAAATCATTATTATGCTGTATACCTGAAACCAATGTAATGTTTTATGTCAATTATACTTCAATTTTTAAAAAAAAGAAAAAAATTCACATTTGTTTTGGTAGAAAAAATACTTGACATATATTTTATTATTTTAAAAATTAAGGAGCTTCTCACAATTCCACTTAGAGTGAATTTTGTCAATAAAGGTGGACTAAGAAAAAAAAAGTTTTTGTTTCTTACAGTACTTCAATTTTTATATAAAAAGTTTTAGTCCATCTAAAATCCTAGTCTTTCTAACTCCTGCCACCATCTTGGATCACTTTCAATGCTAATGACCTTTTTTTTTTTTTAAATATATTTTTTTTTATTTGTTTATTTTGAGAGAGAGAGAGACAGAGTGAGAGAGAGCATGAGAGGGGAGGTCAGAGGAGAAGCAGACTCCCCATGGAGCTGGGAGCCCGATGTGGGACTCAATCCCAGGGCTCTGGGACCATGACCTGAGCCGAAGGCAGTTGTTTAACCAACTGAGCCACCCAGGCACCCCTAATGACCTTTTTAACCTCCTTCCCACCACAGTCCTTGATCTTGATCTCCTCTGCTCCAACAGTCACCTCTTCCCACTTCTCAGCATCATCTCCTAGAGCTTCTGGAAAAGGGCTGTGAGACCCTTCTCCTTTTCTGAAAACTTAAACCTCTCAGTTTCCACTCCTCATCACAATCCCTTATCCTTTTATGTTTCTTACTATCCTAATTTGACTACAAATTCATAATAGTTTCCTGAAGACTTCTGACCCTTGACTCCTCCTTTTTTTCTCATATTATCTGTCTCTCCTAGGCAGGACCACACAATGACTTTCATGGGACCTGGGTGTTTTTGCCTTCATAGGCCCCTTTCTCCATTGAAAAAGAAAAAGAATGGTATGTTTTACAATTGCACCTATAAAAAGTAAATATAACATTTTCTTTGGCCTGAAAGTTTTTCTTTTCTTTTTTTAAGGTTTTATTTATTTGACAGAGAGAGAGCGCACGCATGCCGACAAGCAGGGGGAGCAGCACAGGGAGAGAGAGAGGGAGAAGCAGGCGCTCTACTGAACAGGGAGCCCAATGTGGGGCTCCATCCCAGGACCCTGGGATCATGACCTGAGCCAAAGGCAGATGTCCAAACAACCGAGCCACCCAGGCGCCCTGAAAGTTTTCTTCTGATTCAAAAAAGAAATTAAAATATTTCTAAAACAAACAAAGAAACAAACAAACAAACAAAAAAAAAACATTTCTGTGGACCCTGGACTGTGTGTCTAAAGTATCAGTCAGCCCTGGTCCTAGGCACTGATTTACTGCTTAACCACTTTCTTGGCACCACCCTCTGCTCCCTTGCTTTTCTGTTTATCCGCACTGCTGAACCTCAAACTTATGCCTCTTTTGCATTCTACTAGAGAAAAATCATAAAGGGGATTGATGCCATCACAGATTTAGGTCTATGACATGAATTGGGTGCTTGACAGTGTGTAATAATTTTTCTACATGACCCTGATCAATTCTCTCTTTCATTCTTCATATTAGCTATTCCAAATCATTTAGCATTTTATTTTATTTTATTTTTAAAGATTTTATTTATTTATTTGACACAGAGAGACAGAGGGATCACAAATAAGCTGAGAGGCTGGCAGAGAGAGAGAGAGGAGGAAGCAGGCTCCCTGCTAAGCAGAGAGACCGATGCGGGGCTCGATCCCAGGACCCTGGGAACATGACCCGAGCCGAAGGCAGAGGCTTTAACCCACTGAGCCACCCAGGTGCCCCTCATTTAGCATTTTAATTAACTAAGAGAAAATAAAGCTTAAACTTTTAAAATTCCCCCTTCTTCTGTGTTCCAATTAGCCTTGACTGGGTAACAAAACACCCCAAGATTTAGTGGCTTAAAAGAATTATTTTTCCCTTAAGGTTATGTGGGTTGGTGGGCACAGCTGAGCAGTTCTCATTTTGGGTGTCTCATATGATTGCAGCATGAAAAAAGACACTCAACTTGGCCCATAGATAGTTGAAGAGATGATTTGGCTGGTTGCCCAAGATATCTCTTCCACAAGGCTGGCAACTGTTGTTGGTTGTAGGCTAAGAGCTGGCCTGGGGCTGTTGACCAGAGCACCAATGTGGGGCCAGCCTATCCAGTGACTCTGTATGGTGCTCACAACATGGTGGCTAGGTCTGAAAAGGAGTGTCCCAAGATCTAGTGTTCCAAAATGTGTAACAATGCCTTGGAGGTCCTGGAATGTCAGTTGTATTGCATTCTATTGGTCCAGCAAGTCATTAAAAACAGCCTAGTTTCAAGGGTAGGAGAATGACCGTCTTTGGATAGGGGAATGACATGGTCACATCATTAAAGAACATACTGATAGAAAATGGTAATCTGCCACATGCTAATGCAAAATTAGTTGCCTCTATACCCATTTTTATTGTTTTATTCCCATCTCAGAGGAAGCAGTGTCCTTGTATCTTTCATGCCTGATCTTTTAACATAGCCTGTTCTTAGCCTTCCCAACTCTTCAGAGACCTCATTTTATCAAGTTTCTTCCCTCTTGTGTGTTCTGTCTTTTGCCTTTATTGGTTGTTTTCTTATGAATATCCTCAAGTCTCCCCCTTAAGAATAATTGAGTTTGGGTTTATATTCTACTCCAGATAAACATATATCTGTTTCTATATGCAAACATACTGTTTGAAAATTGGATCTATCCTTATTAATTTTGTCTTTTGAGTTCCTATTCACTGCTTGATCTACTAGATATTGGATATGGACTGCCAACCCTACCACCATGTTGAAATCATTCTTCTTTTTGTTACTGAAGACTTCCTAACTGCCCAGTATAACAGACACTTTAAAGTCTTTACACTTTTGATAATATTTAAAGATACTGATCACTCCCTTGTTCTTGAGACTATTCATGGGCTTTTATGATTCCTTCTCTATTGCTTTTCTATATGACTTCATGGCACGATATAAGTGGTAAAGTCTTAAAGAATGAAAATAAGAAATAGGATAATATGTTAATATCCTATGCTTCTATTACAAAATGCCACACACTTGCTGGCTTAAAACAATAACAATTTATTCTTTTTCAGTTCTGGAGGCCAGAAGTCCAAAATCGGTACCACTGGGCTGTTGTTGGCAGGGCTGTCCTCCCTCTGAAGGTTCTAAGGGACATTGGAACATTAGGATCCTTTTCTCTTCTAGCTGCTGCTGCTGCTGCTGCTGCTTCTTTTGATTTTATTTATTTGAGAGAGAGAGCATGAGCAGGGGGAGGGGCAGAGGGACAAGAACACTCCGCACTGAGCACAGAGCCTGATGTGGGGCTCGATCCCAGGACCCCAAGATCGTGACCTGAGCTGATGTCGGATGTTTAATTGACTGAGAGCCACCCAGGTGTCCCTCTCTTCCAACTTCTGATGGCTACTGTCATTCTTGGCTTGTGGCAGCATCACTCCAGTCTTCAAGGCCAGCATCTTCAACTCTCTCTGTTTCATCTTCACACTGCCTTCTTTGTGTGTATGTCAAGTTTCCCTCTGCCTCTCTCTTGCTAAGAAACATGTGACAGCATTTAGAGCCCATACAGATAATACAAGACAATCTCATCTCAAGACTCTTAATTTAATCACATCGACTCCTTTTCCAAGTAAGGTAGCATTTACAGGTTCCAGGGATGAGGGCATGGATATGTTTTGCCATTCCATTTGTTAGCCTATCATAGAGGGCGAAGAAAACTGACCTAGTAATTCAAAACCTTATGGAAGGTCATGGATAATTGACAAAGGTGAGTCTCTCTAATATAAGTAATAACATAAATTTCAAAAGAATAATAGAAATTGTTGAGGCTGTTTTGTTGTTGCTGTTTTGTTTGTTTTTCTTGAAGCTGAAAACCATAGTCTGGAAAAAGAAAATGGCAACTCTCTTGCAGGTTTAGGACTAGTAGAAGGAAACAGCCCTCGCTGGAATTGACTGCAAGGGAAGGAATCAAGAGAAAGCTAAATTTCAATTAAGATAAGAAAGTGAGGGGCGCCTTGGTGGCTCAGTCATTAAGCACCTGCCTTTGGCTCAGGTCATGATCCCAGGGTCCCGGAATCGAGCAGTGCGTTGGGCTCCCTGTTCAGCGGGGTGTCTGCTTCTCCCTCTCCCACTCCCCCTGCTGATAGTCCCTCTCTCTCGCTGTCTCTCTCTGTCAAATAAATAAATAAAATCTTAAAAAAAAAAAAAAGAAGGTGAAAGAAGCCTTAGATGAGAACCTACCTGGACATAACAATAATAACATTGTGAAGACATGTTAGTATGGGGAGAGAGCACTATAAATGCATCTGAAATAGAATTTGTTTCAAACTAGCTATGGTAGCACAACCCATTTATCCTGGTTTCCCTGTTACTGTCCTAAAATAGATACTGAATTAATTAATTATGGCTTGTCTAGAAAGACTAAAATTCCAGATAATACTGCTTGACTATGTGCTTATTCAAGAACTTTAATTAAATGGAGTTAATTCAATGAATGATCTAGTGAACACAATGATCTTTAGGAGAACTTGCAGTCTGACGTTCCTAGGTGGAGAACAGTTGTCCGAGAAGACTCGTTTGAGTATTGACTTATCAAGGTAAGTGTACTTGCTTGCATAAAGTCAACCACATATGCAGCTCCTTGAATCTAATTTATATACCATTTTCTTCTTTATTTCCAACTAAAATGGTAAGAATTAAAAAAAAGCAGTCAGTTGTTAATTACAGTAATCTCATATTTCAAATTACCATGAATTTGCTTTGGAATGTGGGAAAAAGACTTTCAGTGATAGACTGAAATTCAAAAAGAATGAAGGCAAAAATGTATCATAATTGCTCCTGAAACAGAGACTATTGATTTCTTTCCCATCATCTTATCAAACAGACAGTGAAGGGAAAAAAGTACAAGTTCAAAGGATTCAGCTACTCAGGTATTGGGCAGGAACTTTGAGTGAAAATTTCAGCCTCATTAAAAACATTTAAAGGAAGCAGCTTGTCTTCATGTAGAATCATTATTCTCAGGTCGAGTTCATCCTCTGGATTTCTCCCTTCTTCAGAAGGGTGCATTCTGTGCAATTTCTAAGAAGTGCTTCTTTAAGGGGAGGGATTTATGTTAAGTTGGTTCAGAAGAGGTAGACAATTGTGGAGCCTTTTTAATGGACTACAAAAGACTGTCGAGTAATTAAATAGATTTCTTTTCCCTTAGACTGTTCCATGGTTTTAAAAACACTCCACTGAGCATGTAAAATCAATTTCCATTACTGGCCTTGACCTTTGCAGTTTTATAAACATGTTTTTTCCCTGGGTTTGGAATGTGGTTCAAAGGCAATAGTAGAAGACTGGAGAATAAGACAGGTCATTGTAATAAAAGTTACTGCTTTTACAATGAAAATCTTTTCACTCAGGCATTCATTCAACTGTGTATATTATGAATACAATTCTGTAAATATCTATTGTATATATTTATATGTAGAGGTAGGATTTTAATTTTATTGGTCTAGAATTAAAAAAAAAAATCTTTGTTTTCATTGCTAAAGGTATTTTTCCTTTTCTCATTCCAAGGAAGTAGCCAAACCATTGTGTTCCTTTGCCCTGGGGACTTTGGATTGCTCAGTGGAAAGCAGATGTTGCCAGAGGACAGCTTCATTCCTTTTTTTATTTTGTTTTGTTTTGAAAGACTAGATCCATTTTGGGGACCCATTCTCTTCTCTGGAAGAGAAGAAAGATAAGAGCTTTGGCAGGGCGGAGAGGTATTGGGGATGGAAATAGAACCGGATATAAGCAAGCAATTCCTTGAGTCCCGAAGGAGGAAGGAGATTTAGGTGGTTTCCCAAAAAAGTAGCACAGGTCCTGCTTGTCAACTCCCAGTTGGGTTGATTGCTATAGGATGCTAGGGAGGAGGGACTCTAGGAGACAGGGCTTCAGGAATTGAGATGACAGAGACCCTCGTTCAAGTTGTGAATACAGCTTCCCTCAGGGACAGATCATGTGACCCAAACAATGAGCATATCAGGAGGGTCCAGTGGAGACCATATGCCTTTCTTTCAAAATTGTGGAGTGTGGAAGACATCCCCATTCTCAACCTTCGCATCACCTGGAAATGTGAATGGAGGAGGTCAGTCCAGAGATGACTGAAATGGAATTTCCTGCCCCCTGATTGTAGCTCTAAACAGCTTGATTGCATTTAACCAAAATAAAGAAATGTGCTATCATCTTACACCCAGAGTTAAGGTGAAATTTTCACTGCCCTTTATTTTTCCTCCATTTCATCTGTAAGATGGCAATTATTAAACTCACTTTGCAGAGTTGTTTTAGCATTAAATTGGATGACATGTGGAAAGTGACTGTATCAAATCATCTATGTTCAATAAATTATCACCAGGAAATATTTATATGTGTACATACTGTTGCAAGAATGGAATCAGGTGCTAGGTTTTCAAAGAAGCACAAGACATACTTCTGGTTCCCAAGGATTTTGTTATAATTAGAGGTGCAGATTAAGTATGTAGGACTATCTAGAAGTCCCAGGTTTATATCTCTAAACAAACATGGGGAGAAGCATAGGGAAATTGAATGGAAGAATTTGGAGGCAGGAATTACGGCGTAGAACTGAAACCTTCGGAAAGCTTAGAAGGAAAGATGGTAACCTTAGCCATGAAGGGAATTTGAGTCTGATGCTATCATTTGAGATTTTCACCAAGATATAAATAGCTATTCATGCAATATTTTGGACAGCAAGTTTGGATTTTTTTTTCCCATGTGGCTTTTCCCCCTCAATTTTTAAAAAAATCAAAGTTATGGGTGCACAAAATTTAAACAATAAAATAAGTCAACAGGGTAATACAAACCACCATCGCAAAGAACAAAAAACAACCCTTGGTCTTTCTCATCTATTTCCTTTTACCCAGAAGCAAACAATTTCAGCTCTTTTATTTTACTTTATCTTTTCTTTGGTGTATGACTGACCTTCCTGTTTGTCAGTATTTTTATTCTTGAGTTTTTTAAATTTCAGTCATTATCTACTAGTATATCCCATTTTGGATAATGGTGATTTTTCTTTAGTCTTCATGTCTATACCCCACTCTATCACATGCCTTTATTTATTTTTTCTCTCCATCTACTATATTTATTTCATAATTTAGGTTAGAGCAAAATTATTGCATTATGATGATGATGATAAATGCCATTCACAGCTATGCCTTGTAGAATGCAATGCTTTATACAAGTATGATTATTCCTCCCCCTCACAATTATGTTTTCCCTGGATCAAATAATTGTCCTCAAATTTTTAAAAATTAGTTCTCTATGTATTTCTAATTGAAACTATCAGCCAATTGCTTTGGGGGCCTGGGTGGCTCAGTCGGTTAAGCATCCAACTCTTCATTTTGGCTTAGGTCATGATCTCAGTGTTATAGGATCGAGCTCTGCATGGGGCTTTGCTCCCAGCCCCCAGTATGGAGTCTGCTTGGGATTTTCTCTCTCCCTCTCCCCCTGTCTCGACCCCCAACCCTTCTTCCCCACTCCTGCTTATATTGATCTCTCACTCTGTCTCCCTTTCTTTCTCTCTAAAATAAATAAATAAAATCTTAAGAAAAACTATCTGCCAGTTGCTTAAATCTCTTGGAATGTTCAGACACATGAGATATTCTGGCATTGCATATCCCTGAAGCACCCTAGCCTGCCCTAATCTAGAATGGCTATTCTCAGGGCATCCCCACACCTCTGACTCCAAAATTTATCTTGACCAGGGTTCTGTAATTTTTTAAAAAGATTTTATTTATTTGACAGAGAGAGCAGAGGAGGAGGGGAGAAACAGACTCCCCACTGAGCAGGGAGCCCTATGTGGGACTCGGGACTTGATCCCAGGACCTGAGCCAAAGGCAGCTGCTTAACTGACTGAGCCACCCAGGCTCCCTTTCTATAGTTCCTTCTACCTCTCTCTCCTATAGAATTCCTGTCTCCAGTGTTTTGTGTCTTCTTTGTTTTGGGTTTACCTACTGTGAAACATAGCCTTTTTTTTTTTTTTTTAAAGATTATTTATTTATTTTTTTGTCAGGTGGGGAAAGAGAGAGGGAGAAAGCAGCAGGCAGAGGGAGAAGTAGGCTCCCCACTGCGGAAGTAGCCTGATGTAGGACTTGATCCCAGACCCTGGGATCATGACTTGAGCCAAGGCAGGCACTTAACTGACTGAGGCACCTGGCCATACCTGCTTTACCCACTGTGAAACGTAGACTTTTTTTTTTTTTTAAAGGTTTTATTTATTTATTTAACACACAGAGAGAGAGAGAGAGAGAGAGAGAGAGAGAGATCACAAGCAGGCAGAGAGGCAGGCAGAGAGAGAGGAGGAAGCAGGCTCCCCGCTGAGCAGAGAGCCCCATGCGGGGCTCGATCCCAGGACCCTGAGATCATGACCTGAGCCGAAGGCAGAGGCTTTAACCCACTGAGCCACCCAGGCGCTCCGAAATGTAGCCTTTAAGTGGCTGTCTGAGAGAGGATACAGGTGATGTAAAATTTTTGATACCCTGATTATCTGAAAATGTCCTTATTCTCCCTCACACTTAATTGATAGTTTGGCTGAATAGAGACATCTATGTTGAGAAATAATTTCCCCCAGAATTTTTAAGGTGTTGCTCTTCTACTTCCAGTGTGCTGTTGAAAAATCCAAAGCTATTTACATTCTCCATCTTTTTAGGTGAACATCTGCCCCCCAACCCCCACCCAGAAGCTTGCTTTTGTCCCAGTGTTTTAAGATTTCACAATGACATGACTTTGGTGTGGTTTATTCTCAGCCATTGCCTGGGTACTCGGGATTCTCTTTTAGTCTGGATACTTAGGTCACTCTGTTCTGGGAAATAACACTTGAAATGTTTCATAAGTAACTTTCTCCCCTCATTTTCTCTGTCCTGTTTCTTGGGAACTCCTTTCCTCTGAATGTTGAACTTGTGAACTTGTTCTCTAATTTTCTCATTTTTTCCTCCCCTTTTCCATTTTTTATCTTTTTTGGCTCTGCTTTCTGAAAGATTTCTCCAGTTTTATCTTCTAATATTTTTATTGAGTTTTTCAGTTATACCATTGTATTTTTTAAATTTCTAGTATCTTATATGTATTTACTGATTTTTTTTAAAACAGGCTATACTTGTTTCATTGAAATAGTATCTTTTCTTCCCTCCAGGAAGATATTAGTAATAAAATGTTCTCTTCTTTCTGTATCACCTTGTTCTTCCAGTTTGCTTATACTGTGACTCTTCTTTGTATTAAAGATGTCTTAGGTATCTAGTGGTCTTTTGTGTTTGCATATATTTAAAAGTGTGGCACACTTAGAATGTAGTGGAGATTGTTGGCTTTGCTGTAGGTAGATCTATCTAGAAGAGCACTATCTAATATAATTTTATTCGATGATAGGTGTGTTCTGCTGGTACAGTGTCCCATATCCTAAACACTAACCACCATCGCATGAGATGTGGCTAGTGCAATGGAGGAATTGATGCTGAAATTTTACTTAATTTAATTAATCAAAGTTTTAATGTAAATCATTACAAGTGGCTAGTGGCTACCATATTGGACTATACAGGCCTATGGTTTCTCTTCCATTTTTTTCCTTAGTGAATTCAATTGGATTCACTGGAGAAAGAGCTTTGAACTTTTTCCTGGAAGGTTCAGCTTTGACTGCTACCATTCTGAGAGCAAGACAGGCAGGGATAGAGGACTAGAGGCAGGGATGAAGTTTCATTCCCAATATGCCAGCATCCACCTGTTCTTAATTTTCTATTTAGTATTGCAGCACCCCTCCTCCAAGTCTCCCAGGATTCTCTGGTTTAGTTTTGTTAGAAAATAAACTTCTAGGCTTTGTATTTGTTTTGGGTAAATAGAGGATTTAAAAAATAAAAAAATTTATTTGTTTATTTGAGAGAGAGAGCATGAGCAGGGTCGGGGAGGGGCAGAAGGAGAGAGAGAGAGAGAGTATCTCAGACTCCACGCAGAGCACCAAGCCTGATGCAAGGCTCATCTCACAACCATGAAATTGTGACCTGAGCTAAAACCAAGAATCAGACACTTAACCAACTGTCCATCCAGGCACCCCAAGTACGGGCTTTGAGGCTCTGTGTCTTATTTATTTATTCTACCTTCAGTCCTACTTCCAGAGCTGTCCAGTGCCATCAGTTTCCAAAACTTGTTTGTAATCAATGCTTGTCAGCTTTTTTTTTTTTTAAGTTTTATTTATTTAAGTAATCTCTATACCCCCTGTGGGGTTCAAACTCATAACCCCAAGATCAAGAGTCTCATGCTCTTCTGACTGAGCCAGCCAGGTGCCCCAATGCTGCTTCGCTTTCCTGCCACCATCTTGGGACCCAGCACTCTCAGATCTGGTACCTCGGTTACCTTTCATTAATTTTTGATGTCCTGTTTTTCCTCATTCTTTGTCTTTATGGTTTGATGTTTTGAAAAAAGGGCTATTTACTGTGCTTTAGTGGGGTTTCTGAAAAGTATAAGCAAATGTGTATGTTCAGTCATCATGTCTATTCCACAGCTGGTTTATTTCATATGTGGGTTATCTTTGTCCATTCAGGCTGCTATAATAAAAGTGCTATAGACTGGCTTAAACCACCAACATATATTTCTTGTGGTTCTGGAGGTTGGGAAGCCCACCTCCAGAAGATCAAGGTGCTGGCAGATTTGGTGTTTGGTGAGAACACTAAACCTGCTGACAAAAGGCTTTACTCTCATGACCCAATCACCTCCAAAATGTCCCACCTCAAAACATCATCACTTGGAGGGTTGGGATTTCAACATGTGAATTTGGAGGAAAGGATTACCTAGAATCCATACCTTCAGAAATAATTTCAAATTTGGAAAATATTTTTGCTTCCTTTTTTTTTTTTTTTTTAATCAACTCCATTAGCTGACTTCTACAAGCATTTTAGCTTCCACTGATTGAGACTGAATCAGGATAATTGAATAGGTCTTCCATAACAAGAGAGACTTTGTATGGGGTGAAATATTAGGTAGATTTTTATCTCTAAGAAAAAAATTGGGAAAAACTATACCATCTATTCAAAATATGCAATTAGCTTTTTGAATTGAACAGGAAAGACTTTGTAAAGACTCATACAAGGCAATTCCTTTTATTTCTTTGGAATAATTTTTGGAGAAAGCAGCATTTATATTCAAGTTCATATGTTATTTAGGCAAATCCATATAAAATATAAAGCATGGGTATAACCTAATTAGCACTATTCTGTTTTCTTTCCTTGTCCCACTGGAAGGGGGGGTAGATCAATATTGATGGTTAGATTTTTGTGGGGGATGCCAATTTAGATTACCATGATTTTCAAAAAATAAAGTACTATTTATTGTTTATCCATGTTTTGGAGTTGGGCATAAGCCCAACATATATTTAAAAGAATATATGACAAGGGAGATCAGTAGAGTAAGTCATTTAACTAATAAAGTCATACATTTTAAACTTTACTTTGGTTTGGATCTTTTATAGAGTTTGATGATTTATTTCTGCTCCTCATTTTCTAACTGTAAGCTGACTTTCCTTGAAAAATAAAGATGGTCACACATCTCCTATCCACCATAGGTGAGGCCAGTCAAGGTCCATGCTTAGAACTTTCAAAGTACTCTAGTCTTCTTCAAGACGGTGACCTTGGGGCATTAGCAACCAGAGCTGGCTGGCTTTGCTAGCATGTCCTAAAATGGTGCTAAAATGAACCTTGTCTCAGTGGGTTGTCTGCTTTTGTTAAATCTACAGTTTGATTTCTGTGTAAATCTTAGTGGTTGGCAAATCATGCTTGTGTTTGTTTTTCTGTTCAGTCATTAAAGCTATTGCCCCACCTACATTATTCTCCCTTTTTCATAAACTCTTACTCTGCCTCAAATTTGTACTGTGCAGTTAAGACTCTAATTCTGTAATGTTTGGTTGCTGCTTGCTTCAGACGGTCCATACTCCCTCCTCTGCCCTCAGTTCCCTCCCCATCTAACTAAATTATCAATAGTTATTAGTTCAGAAGACAAGAGTCATACTCGATATGTCTTTGTAACCTCCACAGTGTCGTACACAGGAAGCCACTCAGATTAGGCTCTTTTACCATGAAACAGACTATGACATGTGCTACCATTTATATTGTACATCCTCTGTTCCAAGTGCCATAGAGGTACTTTTCATATTATTTCTCATCCTGCATAGATCCTGCAAGGGAACTGATATTCTTATCTAATTTCTCAGTGGAATCTGACCCTCAGAGAAAGTAAGTAACTTGCCTGCAGTTCATAAGCATCAAAGTCTGCATTTGAACCCAGGATTTGAATCCATATTCTTTCTACTACTATATATCAACTCACCTCATTCTCAGATTTCACACAGAATCCAAATAAGCATATTCTAGTAGCACTACTTAGCTTTCATCTAGCTTTGTAATTCAGACTACTAATGTAGATTACTAACATGTAATTCAAGTTGATGTCTTCCAATGCTAGCTCTGCTTGCATTGGAGAATTAGGTGACCAACTTTCTGAGCAAAAGTACTTGTCTCTTTAGGGCCTCAGGAGCCTTATGAGAGAGCCCAGGAGTGTCAAGATATTATCAGCGAACAGCCTGGTTTTGAAACCCAGGACTTCCCGAGCCCACAAATGACAGGGCTGAGTAGAGCCTATAACTTGTCCCTTCATTTCCTTCTCTGCATTTCATACTCCCACATTTTTTAAAACAACACTTCCTCTATGATATAATAATGGGCAAGGACTCTGAGTTTTCAAGTGACAAGTGAGTGCCAAGAATATTTTATTTGTCTTGGAAAGATATAAATTCCTAGGTCTCTACAGATTCCAGTGGCTTTCAGAGAGACAGAGGATGCTGGTCTTCTCAAGAAAGGCCACCAATGGGAGTGATTTCTGGTGATGCAATGCTGATATTTTAGTACCATTCTGGAGAAGGGAAGAGGTGGGGTTTCTTTGGAGCCAGATGAACTCACAATTAGTTCTCACCCAGGCTGCTTAAGCAATTATGATGAAACCAAATCTCATTACGTTATTTCTTCTACTCCTGATAAAAGCCTCAGCTCTGTTCCTTCTGCCCATAGGGCACTTGGCTGGCCATTATTCCTAACACTATAGACACTATTCTTTGCTTCTGTTTCCAGGCTACAACCGTCACAGTGTAAAATAAGAACTGTGGGGGAAATAATGTACACCTCTCGATCTCACTACTTCAGAGGCACCTAGCAACCCAGTCTCCAGGCAGGCAGCATGAATCTCCCTGGTAGTTTACTGCCCACTCACAGCAGAGGCGGCACACTCTCTGCAAATAGCCTACGTCTTTGCCAGTGCCAGCTTGGTGGTGGTGGGGGGGTGTCATTTGGTATCCTCAGGGACGTTTGGTTCTTGTTCTGGGAAGACTAGGGCAAAGCAATGACAATTTCCCCAAAGCTGTTTGTGGAATCAGAAATTAGGTCAAGCAGTTCTGTACTTGGGATTACATAGTCTAAAATCAAAAGGGATCATTTTCAATCTTTGTTTTTTTGGTCTTTGACACATTTCTGTCATGAACTTTCCAAAACGTTCATCACACTCTTTCTAAAGGATGAAAGGAATCTTTCCCAGGTGTAGCTCTGCAATGAGCAATCCTCCTGACCCATTTGTCCATCTGTCAACCCACCCAAAAATGTTACCACGTCAGCCATGCCCGTAATTTTTACCACATCCACTTCCTGCCTCCAAAATGTCGATTGGGCTGAAGAGAGCCCTGCATTGGTTTACTGACCAGCCAGATGGACTTTCTCCTTCAGGCTCATGGACCACAGGGCCTTAGCTAGGGATGAGGTGTTTCTTTTCTTTTTTTTTTTTTTTTAAATTTTTGAAGATTTTATTTATTTATTTATTTATTTGTCAGAGAGAGAGAGAGAGGGAGGGAGAACACAAGCAGGCAGAGAGGCAGGCAGAGGCAGAGAGAGAAGCAGGCTCCCCCCTGAGCAAGGAGCCCGATGTAGGACTCGATCCCAGGACCCTGGGATCATGACCTGAGCCTAAGGTAGCGGCTTAACCAACTGAGCCACCCAGGCGTCCCTTTTTTTTTTTTTTAAGATTTTTTTTTTGGGGGGGATGAGGTGTTTCTAATCAGCTTTCTGTACCTCAGAGAAACTGTTAAAGGTTCTTTGTTTCTTTACTACTTGTGTTTCCTCTGAACTTTAACCCTCCCCCAGAGTAAAAGCCTTGGAGAATGAAAGTCACATCTCTTGTGGAAGGAAACCAATCTTTTCCTGTGGTGACTGATTAAAGAATGGAGGGACTCAGGATCATGTACATGCAGGGCTTGATCTAGGAAACTGAGTGCTGCTGGATAGAGGGCAGATCCCAACACAATCAGGAAGGCAATAGGTTTAACCTCTGAGCCATTCCCTCCCTCACTCACCCAACAGTTATTGACTTCCTATCATGTGCCAGGCCCTCTACTGGGAGCAAGGGAGACAAATACAAATAAAAAATCTTATTGGGGCACCTGGGTGCCTCAGTCATTAAGCGTCTGCCTTCTACTCAGGTCATGATCTCAGGGTCCTGGAATCGAGCCCCACATGGGGCTCCCAGGAAGCCTACTTCTCCCTCTCTAACTCCTCCTGCTTGTGTTCCCTCTCTGCCTGTGTCTTTGTCAAATAAATAAATAAAATCTTTAAAAAAATCTTATTGATAAGCTCATAGTCTTGGGGATATTTTACTGAAAACAACAATTAAGAACAATGTCAGATTCCTTATAATACAAGTACTTTTAAAGTGTTTTGGGGGCACCTGGTTGGCTCAGTCATTGGGTATCTGCCTTCGGCTCAGGTCATGATCCCAGGGTCCTGGGATTGAGCCCCTCATTGGGCTCCCTGCCTGCTGGGAAGCCTGATTCTCCCTCTCCCATTTCCCCCTGCTTGTGTTCCTTCTCTTGCTGTGTCTCTGTCAAATAAATGAACAAAATCTTTAAAAAATTTAAAAAAAAAATTGTTTTGGGAGCTCATATGGGGACGGGAGGACTCTTTAAGGGAGGTGGGAGGGGAGAGGGAATGAGATTTTTATAATATAATTTTAAATAATAGCTGTGTTATGCAACTGGCTCACAACATTCCTGAAAATTTAACAGTTGGCTCTTATAAGCTGATGTGAACCTGCCCCAGCACACTTTGGGGTGAAGGTGAAATCAGGAAGTACTGATATGTCTCTTATTGTCACACTTTGGACCTAGGCTTGGACTCTCTCTGTGAGGCAGGATAATGTGAAATATTAGCTAGTGTTTTGTTTCTCTAGTTTTATGTATTTTTATTTTCTCCTACCAGAGAAGGTGATTAACTTTTGTATTTTTCTTGTTTCAGAGCCTTTTTAAAATTTTTTGTTTTGTTTTTAAGATTTTACTTATTTATTTGAGAGAGAGAGAGAGAGAGAGAGCATGAACAGGGGCAGGGGTTGGGGGGGCAGCTCAATCCCAGGACCCTGAGATCATGACCTGAGCTCAAGGCAGACGCTTAAACAACTGAGCCGCCCAGGTGCCCCCGTTTCAGAGGCTTCTATATTTCTGGACAAAAACTCCCTTCTTTCAAGAGCTAGACTTGATATTACATACTTTCGTAGGACCATCTGAATACAGTCAAGAGGAAGGTCAGTAATGAGCATTGTAGACTAAGACCAGAGGGCCCATTCTTGAATGCGGTGTGTGAGATCCTCGTAAACTTCAAAAGCTTCTTGGTGGAAAGAATGAGCCTGATAAAAAGGCTGAACTTGACTTTCTCACCAACTCAGTAGAAGAGAGCTCAGCATCATTTGACTATTCTAGAGAAGTGAAGAGAAATGATGTTTCTTACACTCCAGTGTTGTGGAATGAAATGGATGCCCATTCCAACTGTAGGTCATACATACCTTTTTAATAAAAAAATATGACCTGATTCTATTTGAATTTTAGAAGGATAATTGTCACATACATAGAGGAGGAATTAGAAGGAATTTTTCTCACTGAAAAATGAGACTAGTTGTTGTGAATATCTACCATGATAAGGAGAATAATCAGGGTAGTCTGTGGGAATAAAGAGGAGAGGACAGGCTTCACAATATTTCAGAGGATAAATCACAAAAGGTGAATACAAGTTATATAATTTAAAATGTGAGTAGTTTAGCTTAGAGGCAAATGCAACCCCATGCCTGTGTGTTGGTTACCCCTGCCTTCTACATCCCTAGCACAGTGCCTCATACTTAGCAAGTGCTTATTAAATACAGGTTGAATGAATGAAAGAGTGAGTAAATCCAATGCACAAACAAATACACATGTTTTTGCTACATTAAAAAATGACTCTGGTCAAGAGAATGTCAAGACAAGCCATAGACTAGAGGAAAATCTTTATAAAAGATATGTCTGAAGAATGGCTATTATCCAAAATATACAACGAACTTTTGAAACTCAGCAGTAAGAACATGAACAACCTGATTTAAAAAGACCTGAAAGACATCTCACCAAAGAAGATATCCAGTTAGCAAACAAGTATATGAAAAGGTGCTCCACTTCATGTATCATTAGGGAAATGTAAATTAGAATACTAATGAGCTATAACTGTACATGTGTTAGAATGGCCAAAATCCAGAATACTGACAACAAACAAATGTGAGACTTTAGAGCAACAGGAACTCTCTCACTCATTGCTGTTGGGAATGCAAAATGGTACAGCCACTTTGGAAGAGTTTGGTGGTTTCTTATAAAACCAAATGATTCAGCAATAACACTCCATAGTAGTGCCCCAAAGGAGTTGAAAATTTATGTCTATGCAAAAACCTGCACATGAATGTTTATAGCAGCTTTCTTCATAATTGCCCAAACTTGGAAGCAACGAAGATGTCCATTCATAGGTGAATGGGTAAACAAACTGTGGTCCGTCCAGCCAATGGAATATTATTCAGCAGTAAAAGGGATTGAGTTATCAAGCTATGAAGAGACAGGGAAGAACCTTAAATGCATACTAGTAAGTGAAAGAAGTCAATATGAGAAGGCTACATACTGTGTAATTCCTACTATAAGACATTTTGGAAAAGGCAAAACTATCAAGACAAAAAAAGATCAGTGGTTGCTGGGGAGTAAGGGAAAGGGAGGAAAAAGAGGCAGAACACAGAGGATTTTTAGGTGATTGAGACTACTCTGTTTGATACTGAAATGATGCATACATGTTATACTTTGTCAAAATCCATAGACTATATTCTACCCAGTTAAGAATCTGACTCATGATCTCAGCCCAGGTCTTAAACTAGGGGTTGTGAGTTCAAGGCTGGAAGTTGGGTTCTGTGTTAGGTGGGGAGCCTACTTTAAAAATATTATAAATATATGACACCAGGAGTGAACCCTGGTGTATACTATGAACTTTAGGTGATAATGATGTGTCAATATAGGTTCACCAGTTGTAACGAATGGGCCAATCCGACAGGGGATGTTGATACTGGGGGAGGCTGTGTGTGTATGTGAGAGGGTAATGGGAAATCTGAGTACCTTCCATTCACTTCTGCTGTGAACCTAAAACTGTTCAAAAAATAAAGTCTATTTAGAAGGGAATAAAAATCCGGGAGCTAGCATGAGGATTCTATGACTTAGTACCTGAATGATGGTTATGAAAGCAAGAGCATTGCCACATTGCCTGGATATTCTGACCAGTAGACTACACTTGCATAAAGATCAGTGAGCCCATGAATGAAGACCAATAACAGTGTGGCAGGAAGAAATTCAGATAAACAGGATTCTTATGAGGTATGTGTTACAGAATAGAGTGTGAGAATTTGACTCAACCCAGTTTTCTGTTCCACGAATGTCAGGTAATTTTGAACTTTATCAGTAGTTACATGGTGTGTCATGCTGGGTTTCCAACACACCACTTTTTACCTGGCTGTTGTAGCAAAAGCACATTTCAGACCACGTTATTCTAAACAAACAAATATTTGCAGGCAAGCAGACACAAAACAATTATGCAGCCTGTATATGCTTGGAATATTATCAGTCTCAACCCCTGATGCAATGACTAGTCTCTTCATGAAAGGCTGTCTCCAAGATGAAGACAGGCATATTCTGCTGGAGGGAGGGTCAGGCCTTTTGGTCATATCCGATGATAGGATCATCCACTGATGGGAGAGGTGTAGCACCATATGCTCCTCTGGTAGGAACTGTCCCCCTGGTAGGAACTACTGACCTGGATAGATCCTTGTATATACATTGTTTCTGCAAAGATGGAGATGCCCAAACCCTAACAATCACATAACTTAAACTCCACTAATTTTGCCAATTAGAAATTATTTCTAACACACTCAATAATAAAACTTCTGAAGTTGATTCTTATTTAAAGATTTTATGTATTTATTTGAGTGAGAGAGCACGAATAAGGGGAGAGCAAGAGGGAGAAGCAGACCCCAACACTGGGCTTGATCTCAGAACCCTGACATCATGAAATCATGACCTGATCCAAAGGCAGACATTTAACCAACTGAACCACCCAAGCACCCCCGATGTTGATTTTGACAAAAATACCTTTGAATGCTGCCTGGCCAGTTCTTAGGGTGTTAATTCTATTTGGCCACATCATATGCTAATTGAGCCCCAGGGTGTAGGTAGATTAAAGAATTAAATTTCTCGCACAGAGTTCCTAATGTTTGTATACAACAGTGTTGTAAAGCAAATTACAACAGACAATAAAACCAAAGGAAATATCAGGAAAAAGATCTTTTAAAAGCTCCAACATCAAAGTGAAACTACTTCTGCTTTCCTCTGTACTGGTAACTATGAGATCTAATTGTATGTGTCCTCGATTATTGTGCTGGAGAGAGTGAGTGCATGTGGGCTTTATAACAAACAAAAACAGGTTAAAGCAATTTATTGCCTTGGTTGATGTAGCATCATGGCTCCTTTCTGAGATTTCCCATTAACAAAGCCCTTTGTGTAAGGCTTTATTTGATGGACTTTTTTTCTTTTCTTTCTTCTTCTTCTTTTGTTTTTTTCTTGTAACAAGAAGAGCCACAAGTACTATGGGTGAGCAGAAAAATATCCCAGAGAGAGGTTGTTATAGGAACTGTGCCAGAAGAGCAGTTACTCAATAGAATGTACCATCCAAAGAAGAGAGGAAGGAACTGATCTTGAAGCATCTTTTATCACCCATTTTAGAGAACAATCTTTCATGAATCTCCTCATGGAAATTGTCCACAGTGACGGCAGGGTAAGTGAGATACCAGCAGGCTATGGGGCTGATGATATATATACCTCATAGGATTTTTGTAGAAGACTAAAATAGGTAAAATTTATTAAATACCTACTCTATAAAGTCCCTGAGATATATCAATAATAAATAACAATAATCTTCACTATCTTATGTAACCCTCACTAGAGACCTCTGAGGAAGACACAATCATTCAAATTTTCCAGATGAAAAAATGAAGCAAAAAGGAGGTGAATTGTTCAAGGTCACATGGTAAATGGTAGAGCTGGAACTCAAATTCAAGGTTGTCTGGCTCAAGGGCTCTTGCCCTTAACTTCTCTGTTGGGCTAAACTAGTAGGTAATCAATAACTGGTAATAATTATAAAAATGCTTCTTTGGTGGTGGAATAGTAGTGGGAATTTAAATTACCATGAGATATATATGGCAGAATGTCATAGCATTTCTTTGTTTTTCCCATGAGCTTATTTTTCTTAAACCATACAGAAATGTGGTCCCACAGGAAGACAATCATTTTGTCCCATTCTCCCCTCCTTACTCCCCAGTGCAGAGCTTCAGGTTGTCCCCACCAACTGATGTCCTAGAGAACTCTAAAAAACTAAAAACCTTCTCTCTCTCTTTCTCCTTCCTTCTCTTATTCTCCTTCTCTCCCTTTCTCTCTCTCCCTCTTCTTTCTGCCCTCCCCCACCCCCTTCCTGAAGGAGGAGTTCATAGCTGGAACTTCCTTACTATGCTTTCCCCAAAGTTTTGAGACCCTATGTTATGGGCTAAATTTTGTCCTCTTCAAAGTTCATATGTTGGAGTCTGTTAAAGAGAAAATTATTCATCCATTACTCATCCAAATCATTCATTTGTTAAGAAACACTAAGACAGAATTGATTCAGAGGACTATCAAAATAGGTATAGGGGCACAGAAAAATGTGGGTGGGGAGGGGGTTATAGTAGGGGAGAGAGATTGGGCTCAAATTCAAATACAAAGAAAAATGGAAATTTGTAGCCACAAACCAGGGTTGGAGAAAAGAGGACAGAAAATTACTAAGATGATATATTATAGGTAAGGGAGGATTCTGTCTAAAAAAAAACCTGACAGGATTCTTGCTGAAGTTAGGTGAGGGCGATTAGATATCATCTGGGGAAATGTAGATCATGAGGAACCCAATCAGATATCGAGGGTGATCAGATATCAAATATGGGAGTTTCTTGTTAAACTGACTTAGCAGGATTCTGCTAGAAATAGTCTACAAGGAAGTCTACGTGGGAACCCAAGGTCAGGCCTAGTGAAAAAGGGAGCTCAGAAAAGCATGACCAAAGTTTGGTCAAGGTGAGAATCTTTGTGAAATCCTACCCCCTCCCTCAGTACCTAAGAATGTGACAGTAATTAGAGATATGACCCTTAAAGAGATGATTAAGGTAAAATGAGGTCATTTGTGGTGTCCTTATAAGAAGAGGAGGTGAAAAGACAGACACACATGGAGTGAGGACCAGGGGAAGACACCAGAGGAAGACAGCCATCTATAAGCCAAGGAGAAAAGCCTTTAGAAGGAACCAACCCCACCAACACCTTGATTTTAAGAGTTCCAGCCTCTAGAACTAGGAGGAAATAACTTGCTGTTGTATAAGTCATTCTGTCAGTAGTACTTTGTTATGGCAGCCCTAGCAAAATAAGACACCCTACAGTGATCTCAGTATCTTGAACTTTATTCAAACCTGTGTCATCTCTTCCTCTTGGCATCTCTACTCTTGGCATTCTGTGACTGTGTCTTTTTCATTGTAGTTAAGCACCAGGTGTGGAATGTGAACCTCTGTGTAAAATGGCACAGCTTTCCTCGGGAAGGGGCTCTGTGACGACTAAATCCAGGAAAATTAACCAAGGTACGTGGTGCTTTCTTTTCTATTCTTATGCCTGTCTCCTCCCACTTAACCAGAGTGGATGTTCCTCAGTGTAAAGACCACAGTGTACTCATCTCTAGATGCAAGTTCTTACAGGACTGCACTGCCATTAACTTTTTATGTGTTTATTTAACACCTTCACCCCACCCCTAGTTAATTTCTAAATTCACAGACACTAAGATTGTGCCTATGAATTATTCATTTCTGTATTCCCTACAATTCCTGGTTCAAAGAAGGCACTAATTTATGTTTGGATTTTTTGACTGGGGAATACACATACACACACAAACACACACACACACAGTATACATTATAATATGTATATAATCTTTCTTCTTTATCTCTGATGAGGAGATTTTTGTAATAGAGACTCAAATGGAACTTAAAGCACATTAAACATGTGATGCTGTAAAAGTTAATGTAAGAAAAAGCATTTGTTTTTATTTTATTTTTTAAGTTTTCATTTATTTATTTTAAAGATTTTATTTATTTGAGAGAGGGTGAGAGAGGGAGAGGGAGAAATAAGCTCCACACTGATCAAGGAGTAAAAGGCAGATGCTTAACTGGCTGAGCCACTCAGGTGCTCGTTAAGATTTTATTTTTAAGTAACCTCCACACCCAATGTGGGACTCAAACCCACAACCCTGAGATTAAGAGTCACATGTTCCACTGACGGAGCCAGCTAGTCATCCCAGGGTCTATTTTTATCTTAAATGCTCCAATCCAAAGATTCTGAAATGCCTAAGCGTCTTCTTACAAGGGAGACTGATGGAGATTGAGTTATCTAGGAAAAATGGTCATCATGACCTGAAGAAATCTTACTGCCTTCTTTACTCTCAAGATGTAGCCAGCATTCCATGGAGGAGGTTAGGCATCATTGACGAAGAAGTGGGGAGAGAAAGGAGATTGCAGAGGAAAGGGATTCCCAGGCTCCCATTCAAGAAAAACTCTGTAAAGACCCCCAGGCAGCTCATTGGAAAATAAATATTTCACCTGCGAATATCCTTTGACCTGTTTGTGTGTCTGGACCAGTTACTAGCAGGATTCTCTTTGGTAATGAACTGTGCCTCCTTCTTGGACTTTTGGTAGAAGAAAGGGAGGATATATTTGATTATGGACTGCATCCAGCTAATCATGTTGAACCATGGAAACAGTGGAAACTGTGTACCTGCTCCTCAGTCCTGACCAATGGGAGATGCTTGCTATATTGGTGGGGGGCGGGGGTGTCTAATTAGAAACAAGATATAGTCTTCCATAATACAGCCCTTCACCTGACTCTTCCAGAGACATGATCCAAGGAAGCCCTCCTTCTCCAGAAAGTGTTATAAAGCTGGATCATGAACATCCGTTATTTTTAGACAACAGTAGGTGATGGACAAGGAAGACACGTAACTAACATGTATTTTTGCAGTATGTGGATCACAGTCCTTTAGGAACTTACTGTTGATAAGACAGTTGCCAAAACACTACAGATCTGTGTGAGGAACCCCAAAGAAACAGAATCAGTCATTTGTGAAGAAGAAGAACAATCCTCCATTAGACTTTGCATATTATAAAAAAAGAGCACAAAGGGAAGGTCGAATCTACCCTCCAAGTTCCTAATTATAATTCAGAGAGTCAGGAGGGAAAGAGAATGGAGAAAAAATTAAAAAAAAAAATTAAAAAGGCAGCTTGGAGTTTGGGAACACTGAATAGAGACTGAAGATATTTCTGTCTTTGATGTCAAACATCCACATGGTCACATTTTCCCCCTCAAAGTCGTTTAATTTTGTGGGATTGAATCCTTCTTTCTAACACCTAGAAAAATATAAATGCCATCAATTGTTTGATCTCATCTGGGTAGTTTGAAAGATGTTTGTTTGTGGGTAGGGAAGTTAACACCTCAAAAAGCACTAACCCCCTACGAAATGCGTTGAATGATTCACAGCAAACAGTCACAATGCAGATCAGATGGTGCATTTCTGATGTAAAAGAGAAAAAAAAAAGGATTATTTAAAAGTGTGTATAAGCATAAGGTGTTTGTATTGTTTGTCATCCACTGAAAGCTAAATAGCATTGGGATATGGTTATTTTAAGTTAGAGTTTGAAAAACTCAAACCAGTGATTCTGAAAACAAACAAACAAAAAAAAAGTGTTAATTTAAATGGTTTTGAAAATTGGCACAAAGGAGAAAAAAGGGCCTTTCATGTGATGTATAAGGAAAATCTGTTGAAGAAAATTAGCTCCTACAGGAATAAGATTGATAATGTGACATTTACTCACTTTGATCTAAATTTAACATCTGCGTTTTCAACGTTCCAGTGCACTTCTGGTTACTATAGTGATCATACCTTGCAACTCAATATTTAATTCCTTGGTAACAGACAACAATTGCAGATACCAGGGAGGGCATAGGTAAAAATCTGCCTTATTAAATACTATCTGGGGACTCCTGGGTGGCTCAGTCGGTAAGTGTCTGCCTTTGCCTCAGGTCATGATCTCAGGGTCCTGGGATCAAGTCCCGCATCAGGCTTCCTGCTCAGCAGGAGTCTGCTTCTCCCTCTCCCTTTGCCTGCTGCTCCCCCCTGCTTGTACTCTCTCTCTCTGTGTATGTCTCTCAAATAAATAAATAAATAAATTCTTTAAAATAAGTACTTTTCAGCTGGAGTTGACCTAGAGAGTCACTCCTGATGTTTGATGAAGCTGTGGACAAAAAAATAACCCTCAATAGTTGGAGCCTCTCTTCTGTCCAGTAATGTGCCATATTCAATGTTTATTCTTCTTCTAATATAGACAGATCCATGATGTGGGGAGATTTTTTTTTCCCACAAAAACAACTAGCCTTTGAAACTTCCATATTGACGCAAAAAGAATCTCCTGACCACTGAAAAGAACAAACAGTAAGTACTTCATTATATTGTGCTCTTAAAACATCTTGTCAAAAGTCCTATTTGAGCTCTCCGATAAAAAGTGTCCAAAGATTCATACCTGAGTGGCACCAAGATATTCCAACATTCACATTTCTAGGTTTTGGCTCTGTGATGCCATCTTAATGTGTTAGAGATAGCTGGCAAATCTATTGAAATGCAGGGTTCTGAAACAAGGACTTACACTTTTTTTTTTTTTTTTTAAGTAATTTCTACCGCCAACGTGGGGCTTGAACTCATGATTCCAAGATCAAGAGTTGTATGCTCGACAGATTAAGCCAGCCAGGTGCCCCAAGAACGCACACTTTTATTTACTTGTTTGTTTGCTTGTTTTTGTTTTAAATATTTTATTTATTTATTTGAGAAAGACAGAGAGAGCTTGAGCGGGGTGAGGGACAGAGGGAGAAACAGACTCCTTGCTGAGTGGGGAGCCTGATGCGGGGCTCAGTCCCAGGACTCTGGGATCATGACCTGAGCCGAAGGCAGACACTTAACCGACTGAGCTGCCCAGGTGCTCAAATCCCCGCTGTTAAATTTAGGTTTTCCATTGCCACACAGTAAACAAAGGCAAATATAAACAAAAATTTGATAGAACAGACCAAAAATACACGGAAAAGTGGAGAGTGATCAAAAAGAGAAGGGGAATATTAAGAAATCAGTGTTGAAATGTTCAGAAACCTAATAGTAATATTGATGGTAACAGTTACAAATCTCCTTATGCACCCAGCCCTAAAACAGATACCTTAACTTTTTTTTCTTTTTAAAGATTTTATTTATTTATTTGACAGACAGAGATCACAAGTAGGCAGAGAGGCAGGCAGAGAGAGAGGCAGAGAGAGAGGAAGGGAAGCAGGCTCCCTGTTGAGCAGAGAGCCCGATGCGGGACTCGATCCCAGGACCCTGAGATCATGACCTGAGCCGAAGGCAGCGGCTTAACCCACTGAGCCACCCAGGCGCCCAATACCTTAACTTTCATCCTGTGTTTAATCCTCACGACAGCTATAGGAGACTGTCAGTATTAACACCTCCATTTTACAGATGAGGATGTAAAGCTGAGAGCATTAAAGTAACTTGCTCAAGGGTTTCCAGTTATGCTGATAAGTGGTAGGACTTGTACATATTTTAAAAAGTAACAACAAGAAAAGCTCAGCCCGTCCAGAGGAGACATTATGGGTAGTTTGTCTCACCATTGCCAAAAGATAACATAGGGGGGTCCTTGGAGCTTGCAGTGTAGCCAAAACCAATGAATTCATAGTCAAGAGTCCAGAACAGGTACCCAGAGTTCCCCTTGGAAGGAGAGAACCAGAGATTGGGATGTAGATTTGACTTTCATAAAGCCTTTTTGTTTTTCTATATATGGAAATCTTCATGTGCCCTTTAATAAAAATATTTACACTTATGTATACAGCCACATCCTCCAACTGAGAAGTGGAGTAGGTAGAAATTCTTTAGAATACCTGATATGCCAGAACATGATAGTTGTAGATTTTATGTTTCTTTCTCCTACGAAGTAGTCTATGGACAAAAATGGGTGATAGTTTTATTTCTGTTTTTGGGAACTCAGGGTGGGTGTCAAACAGAGATAATCATATTTCATTACAGCCCAGTGTAATTTTAACAGTTCATTCTGTGAGCATGCATTATTAGTTATTGTTCCATAGGAATCAATCACAGGTGAAATGTAAGATAGAGTAGAGACTTACATAAAATTTAACCGGTTGCTGCTGAACTTTGAAATGAAGCCTAGAAAAGAATAGTAACTGCAATGCACCACAAGAGGGCGCGCTGGTACTTTTAAATTCAATAACTTCGCCAGGCTTGTGAGTGTAAAGACAAGCGGCAGATTTCAGTTAAAAGCCAGTTGCTCTTCTACAGTCGTGAATTAGCAAATCCCCAAGATTTTTAAAGTGACTTTTGTGGGATTTGAAAACAGTGATGAGGTTTTTAAGGCACGTTGTTTTTTATTTTCATAGAAAGAAATGAGACTGCTTTCCCCCTAAAAACGTATTTTCCTGGGTTAATATTTTATTAGATACATACTTTGTACCGTCGACAGTTATCGAGACAGCTTGGAGAAACTGAAAAGAAAAGTTGTTTCTTTTTCTTATCAGCAATACAAGTTACAAATTGGTGAAACTGGGGTTCATTTTAGTAGATGGAGGAAAGGTTAATTGGAGAGAATTATGACAAATCAATAGAGATTCCCATAGTCTTCTCCATACCATTTACCCTCACGCAAGTAGCAAGGCGATTCATTATGTATTAAAGAGTGGCTTTTATCGACAAGACTGTCTGTCGTTGTTAGGTCCCAATAGTGCCTCTTTAATAACCAGTGAAATCCAAACATGGTATTGATAAAAGAGCATGAATGTTGTACCCTGCAGTTATGGATTAGAAATAAAGAAAAACAAGCAAACGACAAAATTCTCATAGCATATGTGGTTTGAGGTGACCCTGGAGGTATAGGTGATATTTCTCTGTCAGAGGAAAATTTATAAATATATTTCACTGGAAATGTTCCTTTGGTCCAGGGATTGGCAACCTTTTTCTGTAAAGGGCCAGATAGCAAAGACTTTTGGCTTTGAAGGCATATGGTCTCTGTCTACTTGGAGCTACTCGCTTTTGCTACTGTAGTGTGAGAGCAGCCAGAGGCAGGCAAATGAATGCAGCTGGTTGTGTTCCAATAAAAGATTATTTACAAAAACCGGTGCCAAGCTAGATTTGACCCTGGATCACAATTCACTGAACTTTGCTTTAGTCTAGCTGTGGATCCCTAAACAGAAAAGGGGTGAGGGAGTAGAAGAAATAGCTTTGGAGACCTTAACCTGGGGGCAGGGGGAGAACATTTAACTGGAGAGTATAAGGATAAAAAAGCTTCACCTCAGGTCCCAAGGAGATGCTCAACAGAGACCTTAGCAAGAAGCCAAAATTAATAGCTGTCTTAGGAAGAAGTGTATTTTAGAAAATTGGTTGAAACATGTGCATAGGCCTATGTCTAAAATAAGTAAAGCCCCAAAGGTGCAGTAAATCAAAAATATCTGAGAGATGGGGATTTTGCCCTGAGCATCAGTAGTCCTGGCATGGTGAGCCACCAGGAGGTAAGGAAAGTCTGCCGCTCTGCCGGAAACTATGAAGTTTTGCAGCAAGACAATGGTGGGTGATAAATTAGCCCTAAGAATGGACTTTTTGAACATGAGGAAGCATCCCTAAGTCCCAACTCAAGGACATTTTCTTTTTCTTTTTTTTTTTTTAAGATTTTATTTATTTTTTTGACAGCGATCACAAGTAAGCAGAGAGGCAGGCAGAGAGAGAGGGAGAGGCAGGCTCCCTGCTGAGCAGAGAGCCTGATGTGGGGCTCCATCCCAGGACCCTGGGATCAAGACCTAAGTCAAAGGCCGAGGCTAAACCCACTGAGCCATCCAGGCGCCCCATCAAGGACATTTTCTAAAGGAATGCTGGAACTTTAAATATGTTGAAAATAATTTCCATGGTTCATAGAGCAGATACATTGCCAAAGAGTAACAGGTGCATTATACTTCGATTTTGGAGATGAGCTAAGATTTCCATGAAATCAATCAATTAATAGCCGGCGGAAAAAGCTTAGGAGACTTACATTCTGCCATGGTTCCTAAGTCTGGCAGCAGAAAAATGTCAAGGAGATTTCTTAAAAAACACAGTTCCTCAGTCTCGTTCCAGACCTATTGGATTCGATTTCCTAGAGCCTGTGGCCCAGGCATTTTGACAGGGTTACCCAGGTGGGTCCTGAGAATGGCCGGGCTGGCATAAACCCAGGGGCTAGCATTTGGAAGCCACTAGAACAAAGGACAAACCCCGGGTTTGAAGTCTGGCCATACTAGATTCAGATTCAGGCTTTGCCTTCTATTTGTCATTTGACCTTGAGCTAGTGATGTGACATTTCCAAGCTTCAATCACAATGTCTGTAACTGGAGCCTATGTTTACCCCTGTGGGAGGGGTTGAAAATCTGATGTGGCCGTCAGGCTTGCAGTATAGACACCTTTGGCTCTTTTACATCCTATCTCCTTTCTTCATGGGAGTAATACAGCTGGATTTGCTCCACTTGCCAGTACACAGGATTTTACTAAAGGTGAGGGCATTTTTCAGAAGATATGTAAATTTAGTTTTGTTCCATAGAAGCATTTCTTCTTGAATTTCCTGAGAACTCTGAGTCCAGGTCCTGCCATCTCTACTCTTTTTTTTTTTTTTTAAGAGTTTAAAGAAAGAATATATTTGAGCCACATAAACAAACAAAAAGGTATTACATAAGAAAAAATAATGTAACAATTTATGTAAGTACCTAACATACGAGCATGCTCTTACATCTAAAACAAAAAAATAAAAAGGTAATATGGGTACTATATATATATATTTGACAAGTGTGCATTAAAGAGTTCTCTAATATAAAACATTTAAATTGTGGAGAATACTTTTCATGATACAGAAAACAACTGTTAAAATAGGCACATCCAACAATTCTTATAAAAATATGCTAGCCGACAATAAAATTCATCTAAGCACTCCTGTCTTAGATATCCAAAACCTAAGAAGCTGTCAACCACTGGGTACCACCTCCCACTTTTGCACCATGGGTTTCAGCACTGACTGGTATGAATTATGAGCTAGCATTAATTAGGGTTTGTTTTTTTTAAAGATTTTATTTATTTGACAGAAATCACAAGTAGGCAGAGAGGCAGGCAGAGAGAGAGGGGGAAGCAGGCTCCCTGCTGAGCAGAGAGCCGGATGCGATGCGGGGCTCCATCCCAGGACCCTGAGATCATGACCTGAGCTGAAGGCAGAGGCTTTAACCCACTGAGCCACCCAGGCGCCCCAATTAGGGTTATTTTTTAATGTTTCTGCCAGTTTCCCTCAGTAAATAGATGCATTCTGCCATCTCTACTCTTAAACAGCAACTGGGGAGGAAGAAGACAAAGAAGGGACATGTCGAGGCCTCAAATGTCTCGTCAGGTCCTAACTTGTGTTGACTTTCTTTGCAACTTGGTTTAAGGTCGTTCCAAACCATTGTTGGTAACTTGGCCTCAGATTCCAAATTGTTGAGCTTTGTTCTTACATGCAGGTGTAGGAGGCTCTTCTTGTCAGAAGTTCAGGCTGCAGGGAATTAGGCCACACCTGCTGCTCCTTTATTTTCTCTCTTCTCTGGTTCATCTGAACAAGGAACATCCCTCCCTCTGAATCTGGAGTGTGGAAAATCAGGGGGCAGCCTACCAATTGCTGTTTGGTAGCAGACGTGATACCAGGGAGGGAGTTGCAACCCCCTTCCTCTGGCCAGGAGCATGCTTCTTATTTGTAAGCAATTATTCATCTACTCTTTGGGAAGATGGGTTGTTCCTCCTTCCTGAACATAGGGGACTGAAACAAACTCATCAAAGAGGAAAATGAGTTTGCAGTCCATGTTGTTAAATCTCTCTCCACAGTGGGAAAGTAATTGGGGGACATAAGAGAAGTAGAGTTTGGTAATCATTACCTTATTTTGTTGAAAGAAGAAAGCCAGGAAAAACAAAATTCTGGTAAAAGAAAGAGTTGCTTTTGTTTACAGGTTTGTAGTGACTTCTCCAGCGGTTATGGCTGACAAGTCAGAAAGACAAACTTACATTTCAGGGGTGGGTGGGCTCAGCATTTGAATCAAGTTTCTTTGTAAGTAAAACCTGAGGGTGTAGTTGTGTTCTAATTTAGAGTTGGACATTAGCTTAGGCAGGAGTGAGGAATTCATCACCTGGTTTACTGCTTAATTTTACTGTTGGTTGTACTTGGCAACTTGAAGCAGAGTAAAGGAGGCGGTTATAGTCTTTCAGGGAATCAAGATCGGACAACTGGACAGCATGTGAACATTAGAGGGTTGTTTTGTTTTAGGACAACAGCTCTAGAAATTGAATGATACTTGTAAGGTCCAAAAGTAAATCTACCCTAAAACTAAGCACATCTCTCAGAATCTCAAGAGAAATATTCTCTTGGATACTCAGGAGAGCGTTCAATGAGTTCAAATTAGTGAGAAGTAAAAATTTTAAATAAAGCTGAAGTAGTCAAGTGAAAAAAATAAAGGGAGACAAAAAGATGAGAGGCCTGCCTTTTTTTTTTTTTTTAGGTTAGCAATTTTTAATGCAAAAGGAGTCTCATCTTTTAGATAAACTATTACTAACACGGAGGACATGGGGAGATGGAGAAGGGAAGGGAGTTGAGGGAAATTGGAGGGGGAGACGAACCATGAGAGACTGTGGACTCTGAAAAACAATCTGAGGGTTTTGAAGGGGCGAGGGGGTGGGAGGATGGGTGAGCCTGGTGGTGGGTATTATGGAGGGCACATATTGCATGGAGCACTGGGTGTGGTGCATAAACAATGAATTCTGGTACACTGAAAAGAAATTAAAAAAATTAAAAATAATTTAAAAAAAAGATAAACTATTAATGCTTGTTATTTTTCTAAAATAATGTTTGAAGGGATTACTTTGGGGTGAGAATAATGGCATTACTTTTGGTCCTTGAAATGACTGCTTTGTGCATTTCCAGGCGCTTTTGATATTTGTGATGGAGAAAATGAGCTCAGGCCAGGAGAAAGGCTTTCACACTGTGGTACTTGTTACAGTGTTTTTTGCAAATGGGCTGCGACACTGAGATATCACTGAATGATGGTTCTTCCCACACAATGAAAACTTAGAGTAAAATTAAAAAATAAGTAACAAGTTCTATGGAAGCAAATAGATAATTCAGCTAAAACTTCACTTTATACAACTAGAAACCTTGGCATTATCTTTTCTTTTGTTCCTTCTGCCCCTAATCTGTACCCAAGGTTCCACTCCCTTCCTCTGCATTTTCTTGGCTGCTGCTTTGCAATATTCTTCAATCTCTTTCCCTCTAAACTAGAAGAGCAGCTTTCTAAATGTGTTCCTGCATTTGCCTCTATTTTTTGGTAATCCATCCTCCTGAAACATAGGCCCAATTATGTCATCCTTCTGCTAAAAACCTTTGACACAACTCTGATGATCCTGGTGAAGACAGCTGTCCCTGGGGTTCTCTCTGCTTTGGAGTAAAACCTTCAGCAATGGTCCAGTCCCACAGAGAGAGGTGTTTCAGGGCTAGGCAGGTTGTCAGACCCCAACCAAGTAACTTGGAGTTCTTCCAGAAGCTACAGGTCTAGCAGAAAACTGATTGCTGATGAGGACACTGAGCCAGAATCTCAGTTGTGTGCAGTGGGTACATGGTGAGGGTGGGGGAAGGCTGCAGGCCCAATGAACGTTGAGTGCCCAAGCACCCTAGACAATGGGCAATAACAACTGGACTAAATTTAGAGCCTGTTTTCCAATAGATATGGAACTGTCTACTTCCTGGCCTATTTGGTAACTCCTGAAGACTGAACTGAGCAGTTTTGGATCTTTGTAAGGCCAGTGAAGCAAGACTAAGAAGGGCTTCCTATATTTTCTATAACCATGTTTCCCAACTGAGCTCATCATACAAATTTCTCGGGAAGATTCCAGGGATCCATTACAAATGGTCTGAGTCAGATTATCCACATTATCCAGATGTGACCCCCAGAAATAAGTTTTTTAAACAAGCTGTCCAGGTAATTTTTTTTTAAAGATTTATTTATTTGTTTGTTTGTTTATCCATTTATTTATAGCATGGGGGAAAGGGGCAGAGGGAGAGAGAATCTCAGGCAGACTGTGTGCCGAGCTTGGAGTCCGACTTGGGGCACCATCACACAGCCCTGAGGTCATGACTTGAGCTGAAATCAAGAGTCAGATGCTTAACTGACTGAGCCACCCAGTTGAGCATAGTGTGTGGAACCAACGAATTCAAGGGGGAGAAAAAAAAAATCAACCTTCCTCACCATGTTATTCAAGGCTTTCAACCACAAAATTTCCATCATTCTGTAGCCATTTACCTTTGTGGGTTTTTTTTTTTTTTTCCTTTTTCTCCCCCCCCCCCCCAGAACTTGATGATCCTACTCACATTTATTCATATTTTTATCTTTGCTGTAATGCTGTTTCTCTTTTCCAGTTGGAAAAATGCTATATTTACATAGCAAGGAGATCCAACTAACTGATCTTCTGTGAAGTTTCCCCTGATCATGCCAGCAGAATTAATTCTCTCATACTCCCAAAGAACTTTGTATAAGTTCTTTGATACATGAATTTATACTTATCTTTTATAAGTTAAGTAGATCGTTATAAACTCAATGTATTGTGAATCACAAAGCAGTACACGGGACCCAGCAATCAGAATCATCTCTGATAATCTGGGATATTTGATTACCACAATTACAGTTGCTGGTGTGTCTTCCCTGATAAAAATGAGCTTTTTAAGGTCATAGAGAGTGCTGAATTCCCCAGTGTAACCACTAAAGCTTCTGAGCACCTGGTTCCAACATGTGGGTTTTTTACCCACAGCACCAAACAATTCTCTGACACCAGCCAGCTGTTCTACAATTTAACTCAATTCTGATACTATATACTGGGAGATAGCATCAGATTCCACAGGTTAAAGTCTCCATCCCCGGAGCTCCTGGGTGGCTCAGTCGGTTAAGCATCTGACTCCTGATTCCAGCGTAGGTCATGATCTCAGTGTTGTGAGATTGAGCCCTGCATCAGACCCCACACAGGGCATGGAGCCAGCTTAAGATTCTCTCTCTGGAGTCAATTATCATATGGTTTTTCTTATTTGTGGAGCATAAGAAATAACACGGAGGACATGGGGAGATGGAGAGGAGAAGGGAGTTGGGGGAAATTGGAGGGGGAGACAAACCCATGAGAGACTATGAACTCTGAAAAACAATCTGAGGGTTTGAAGGGGCAGGGGGTGGGAGGTTGGGCGAGCCTGGTGGTGGGTATTATGGAGGGCATGTATTGCATGGAGCACTGGGTGTGGTGCATAAACAATCAATTCTGGTACACTAAAAAGAAATTTAAAAAAATTTAAAAAATCACAAAAACAAACAGACCTCCTTCAACAACAACAACAAAAAGATTCTCTCTCTGCCCCTCCGCATCTTAAAAAAAACAACTCCATCCCACAAGACTGCCCTCAGCTTCAGATATCAACCTGTGCCTGTTACCTGTGTTGTTACCCATGCTTCTGTGATCAAGCAGCTATAGACTGGAGAGTTCCAAGATTCTCTCCTTGGACTTCAGACATCAGTCGCAAATCCAGGTGGTTTGTGCACTTCTGACCAACTGACTAGAAACTAGAGGTTCCCAGAACCCCCTCTTTGGGCTTGATTTATTTGCTAGAGTGACTCCTGGAACTCAGGAAATCTGTTTACTTGCTAGGTTACCAATTTATTACAAAGGAATTAAAAGATAAGAACCAATAGTAGCCAGATGAAGAGATAACATGGGTCAAGGTAGGTGGGAAAGGGCATGGAGACTCCAAGTGCTCTCCAGGCATACCATTCTTCTTCAAATCTCTACATGTGCAGCAGTCTGGAAGTTCTCCAAACCCCATCCTTTTGGGTTTTTATGGAGGTTTAATTACATAGATGATTGATTAAATCATTAGCCTTTGGTTACTGAACTCTCTCTTCAGCCCCTCTCCCCTTCCAGGAGGTCAGGGAAGTGGGACTGAAAGTTCTAGCCCTCAAATCACATGGCAGGGTTTTCTGGCAATCAACCCCATCTTTAGGTTATCTAGGGTCTAAAAGTCACTCACCAACACAACAAAAGATGCCTTATCGCTCTCATCACTTAGGATATCACAAGAGTTTTAGGAGTTCTGTGCCAGAAACTGGCACAAAGACCAAATATATATTTCTTAATATAAATCATAATATCACACCTACACAACCCTTAATATAGTACAAGGCACATAGAAGGTGCCTAATAAATGTTGAGTCTTGGAGTATTTATGTGAACATGGTGCTATCACTGTGAGGGCTTAGATAATTTTAGCACCACTCAGAAACTGGGAGCTCCAGACTCCTCTCAGAAAGTGAATGGGGAACGTTTTCTTGTCTTTCTCTTTCTCTGTCATATTTCAGTTAAGACCAGGCATAAAGCATGCTAGGACATCAGCAATATCACACCAGGAGCAATACCACACCAGGAATCCATGATCTGCCAGAAGAGGGACTGGAATGTGCTATATAGCATAAACAAAGTCTCAGCTCTCATACATTTTAAATTCTAGCAGGGAGATGGACCAAAACCAAGTTAAGCAAATGTATTTTCCCAAAATGATAACTGCTTATCCTAGTAAAGGAAACAGTGAGGAATATACAGATCAGATGATTCAAATAATGATAAATGCCATGAAAAATAATAAAAATGGTGATGTGTTCAAGAGTCTGCTTGTTGAAGATAGTGGGGCAACATGAGGGTTCCTGGAGATGTCTTGTGTGTTGAGAAATGGATACGAGGAAAGAGCCAACCGTGAAAAGAACTGGCAGGAAACCTTTCCAGGAAGAGGAAACCTAGAGTGGCACAACCTAGAGATACGAATGAACTTGGGTGTTTGAGGAACAGAAAGAGACACATGGGACTAGAGGACTGGAATGAGAGCCAAACTATAGGCCATATGGTTTGGGAGGGATGGCAGGTGATGTGCGGCCTTGGAATTTTCATTTTATGTTGTGTGCGATGGAAAAGCATGGGAGAATTTGAGGGAGGGGGTGACATGGTTTCATCATCTCATCTAGAAATCTGAGAAATACTTAAGTGGTATAATTAGCAGAATTAGGTGATTTCTAAGATACATTTAAAGGAGAAAGTGGCATGAGGAATTGCAAAGATTCAATGGTGACTTTCAGGTTTTTGGCTTGGCTAATTGGGTGGCTGAGGGTGATACAGAGGGAGAAAGCTTTGTATGAAGGCTGATGCGCTATCTTAGACATGCTGAGTTTGAGGTTCCTATGGGGCACCCAGGTGGAAAGTTTGAGTAAGAAACTGGGTAGGTGTCTGCAGCTTTGGGAAAAGTCTCAATCAGAGGTATAGGTTAGAAACTCATCATCTTCATGTAGGTGGTTGTTAAAACCTCAAGAGTGGATGAAATTACACTGGAGCATGCAGCATGAATGGGCTAACAACAGGTCTTTGGGAACAAGAATATTTTAAGAGTAGATGGAGAAAATAGCAACCAAAGACCATGGGAAGCAAAGGACTCATTTTTTTTAAAAGATTTTATTTATTTATTTGACAGACAAAGATCACAAGTAGAGAGGCAGGCAGAGAGAGAAGGGGGGAAGCAGGCTCCCTGCTGAGCAGAGAGCCTGATGCGGGGCTTGATCCCAGGACCTGGGATCATGACCTGAGCCAAAGGCAGAGGCTTTAACCCACTGAGCCACCCAGGCGCCCCAAGTACTCATTTTTAAAATAAAGCCTTGCACATTTATTAAATTTGATAGCATGGAGGCTTGGGGAGGTGAATGGTAAATGGAAGCACAAGTGACTTCACTCTGTGTTGACTGCTCTTTGAGAAACTTGGCAGAGAATGGAAGGAGACGAATTATAGAAAGCAGTACAGCATTAGTGGGATTTGGGTTGGGGGGAAGACTTGGTACTATTTATAGGCTAAGAGGAGAAAAAATAGAAAAGAAGAAATGGAATATTTAAGAGAAGAGGGAAAGTTGGAAGAATGAGCTGAAAGAAATATGGAGGGATTTGGAAGAGTTAACTTTAAATGAGACAGACACCTTATTTTCTTAGCATGTAATGAGGTAGTTAGCAATGAGGTAAGGTGTGGATGTCCACACATTTGCGTGCAAGGTGGTAGGATTTAAAACAGGGGATTTATGGTGGGTGGTCCCAATTGTATTATTTAATATAGTTAGATAGTAAGAGATTGTTGGTCCAAGAGCTTGGCATATGTATAATGTTTTTTTTTTAATTGAAGTGAAATTCACACAATATAAAATTAACTACTTTATTTATTTTTAATGATTTATTTGTTTATTTTAGAGAGAGAGCATGAATGGGAGGGGCAGAGGCAGAAGGAGAGAGAATCTCAAGCAAACCACCCCCCATCCTGAGCCCAGTGTGAGGCTCAGTCTCACGACCCTGAGATCATGCCCTGAGCGGAAACCAAGAGTCGATCCTCAAGTGACTGTGGCACCTAGGTGCCCCGTTATTTAGTTTTTAAAGTAGGCTCCACACCCATTATGGGGCTTGAACTCAACCCGAAGACCAAGAGTTGGATGGTGTACCGACCGAGCCACCGAGGCAGCCCTAAAATTAACTATTTTAAAGTGAATAATTCAGTGGCATTTAGTACATTCACAAAGTTGAGCGACTACTACCTATGTCTAATTCAACGTCCCTAAAGAAAGTTCTGTATCTACTGAACAGTTAGTTATTCCACATTTTCCCCTTCCCCCTATCCCCGGAAGTCATTAATTTGCTTTCTGTATATGTGACTAAACCAATTCTGCAAACTTCCTATAAATGGAGTCATATAATATGTGAATTTTTGTATCTGGCGTCTTTAACTTAGCATAGTGATTTCGAGGTTCACCAGGTTATCACATGTACTCTGTGCCTTTTTATGGCTGAATTCCCTTTATGTATATAGCCACAATTTGTTTATCCATTCATCTGCTGATGGGCCCTTGCGTTGTTTGACATTTTAATAAATTGTAGTAAAGGACACATAACACAAAATTTATTATATTAAGCATTTTTAACTGGTTAATACGATAGTGTTAAGTACATACATATTGTACAACAGCTCTCTAGAACTTTTTCATCTTGCAAAACTGAAACTCTACCCATTGAACAAGTACTCATTCACCCCTTAGCCTCAGCCTTTGGTGATCACATTTTATTTTGTTTCTATGAGTTTGACTACTTTAGTACTTTGTATAAGTGGAATCATGTAGTATATATCTTTTTTGTGACTGATTTATTTCATATAGCATGATGTCATCATGGTTCATCCATGTGACAGGATTTCCTTCTTTTTAAAGGCTGACTGATATCCCATTGTGTGTGTGTGTGTGTGTGTGTGTGTGTGTGTGTGTGTTTTCTTTATCCTTTTTTCAATTCTTTGTGTATATAACAAGAAGTTGGATTGCTGGGTCATATGATAATTCTATTTCTAATCTTTTGAGGAACCTCCATATTGTTTTACATAGTAGTTGTACCATTTTACATTCCTACCAACAGGGCACAGATGTTCTAATTTCTCCACATCTCTACCAACACTTCTTTTCTCCTTCTCTTCCTCCCCTGCTGCTCCCCTCCTTTTCCTCCTCATCCTCTACCTCCTTCTTCTTTTTTTTTCTTCCTCCTCCTCCTCTTGAGAGCAGCATTTTAATGGGCATGCATTATTTGTTTACATTTTATGATAATCATTGATTATTGTTTTCATATGCTTTCTGGCAATTTGTTAATCTTCTTTGAAGAAACATCTATTCAAGTCCTTCACTCATTTTTCAATCAGGTTATTCACTCATATTTCAATCAGGTTATTTTTTTGGTTCTTGTTGTAAGAGTTGTAGGATGTCAAATATATGGTTTGCAAATGTTTTTTTCCATTCTTTTCTTTGATGTGCAGAAGTTTTTAAGTTTGATGTACTCCTGTTGGTCTACTTTCAGTTTTGTTGCCTCTCCTTTGGTGTCATATCCGAGAAGTCATTGCCCAATCCAAAATCAGGGAGTTTTCCTCTATGTTTCCTTCTTATAGTTTTAAAATTTCAGGTCTTATGTTTAGGTCTTTATCCATTTTTTAGTTGATTTTTGTATATGGTATAAGGCAAGGACCCAACTTCATTCTTTTGCAGAAAGCTATCTGGTTTCCCCAGCACCATTAGTTGCAGAAAAGTTGAAGATTATTTGACCATGTATATGAGGGTTATTTCTGGGTACTCTATTCTGTTCATTGGCATATACATCTGTCCTCATGCTAGTAGCATACTGCATCGGTTACTATAGCTTTGTAATATGTTTTGAAATCAGGAAGTGTGAGGCCTCCAGATTTGTTCTTTTTTCTCGGGAGTGTTTTGGCTATTTGGAGTCCTTTGAGAGTCATATGAATTTCAGGATTTCTTTTCTATTTCTGTTAAAAAAAATACCATTGGGATTTTGATAGGGAGTACATTAAATCTGTAGATCATTTTGGGTAGCATGGACATTTTAGTAATGTTAAGTCTTCTGATTTATGAACATGGATGTCTTCCCATTTATTTGTATCTTCCTTTTTTTTTTCTTTTTCTTTTTTTTAAAAAAGATTTTGTTGGTTTATTTGAGAGAAAGAGAGAGAGAAAGAGAGAATGAGCAGGGGGAAGGGTAGAGGGAGAGGGAGAAGCAGACTCCCCACTGAGAGCAGAGTCTGACACAAGACCTGATCCCAGGACCTCAAGATCATTACCTGAGCCAAAGTCAGAGGCTTAACTGCCTGAGCCACCCCGATGCCCCTATTGGTATCTTCTTTATTTCTTTCAGCAATAGTTATGGTCTATGAACCATCCTATGGTGTATGAATGCTTCACTGCCTTAGTTATATTTATTCTTATTTTATTATTTTTGATGTTTTGTGAATGGATTTGTTTTCTTATTTTCCTTTTTAGAGTATTCATTGTTAATGCATAGAACTATAACTGATTTTTGCACGTTGATTTTGTATTGTGCAATTTTGCTGAGTTCATTTATTAGTTCGAAATTTTTTTTTTGGTGGAATCTTTAAGGTTTTACATATAAGATCATAATCATTTGTGAACAGAGATAATACTTCTTCCTTTCCAAATTAGATGATTTTTATTTCATTTTCTTGCCTCATTTCTCTGTCTAGGACTTCCAGTACTATGTTGAATAAAAGTGGTGAGAGTGGGTATCCATACCTTGTTCCTGATCTTAGAGGACAAAATTTGTCCTCTTGAGTATGATGTTAGCTATGCGTTTTTCATATATGGCCTTTATTAATTTGAGGTAATTTCCTTCTATTCCTACATTGCTGAGTGTTTTTATCATGAAAGGGTATTGAATTTTGTCAAATGCCTTTTATGTGGCAATTGAGATGATTATGTGATTTTATCTTTTGTTATGTTAATGTGGTGGATTCACTGATTTTCAAAGTTGAATCATCCTTGTAGGCTGGGGATAAATCTGACTTGGTCATGGTGTACAGTTCTATTAATGTACTATTGAATTTGGTTTATTCAAATTTTGTTGAAAATTCTGAGGATTTCTCTCTCTATATATACATTCAAAATGTCTTTTTTAGATTAAGTTTTTAATTTTAATTCCAGTGTAGTTAACATACAGTGTTACATTAGCTTCAGGTATACGATATAGTGATTCAACAATCCTATACGTTATAGTGCTCATCATGATAAGTGTACCTTTTATTTTTATTTTTTAAGATTTTAGTTATTTATTTGACAGAGAGAGAGAACACCTGAGAGAAAACACAAGCAGGGGGCAATGCAGGCAGAGGGGGGAGCAGGCTCTCCACTGAACAAGAAGCCCAAAGTGGGGCTCGATCCCAGGTCCCTGGGATCATGACCTGAGCCGAAGCCCAATGCTTAACAGACTGAGCCACCCAGGTGCCCCAATAAGTGTACTTTTTAATCCCTCTCACCTATTTTGCCCATTCCCCACAACCCACCTCCCCTCTGGTAACCAGAAGATTTATATTTTTGGAGACCCAGGATGGAAGAATAGACAATAACAGGAGCAAGACAAGAACTAGATGGGAGAAGGATAAAGACTCTATTCCTCTAGTTGAAAGTGGATGATGGCAGGTTTTGAAGAAGGGGCTGGAGTATTAGGAAAATAACTAGTCAGAAATGAGGAGAGTAAGGTGGAATATGTGGTAGGAAAATACATGATACTAAGTCCAGAGCTTGTTTAGTAGCAAAAGAACTTTGGCCAGTGGGCAACTATGGGATATAGCTTTTCTTACTGGGTCACTAGAACCTGTCCTAGGAGTTTGATTTAATTCTGAGTCATTACCAGAAGGAAGGCTATGAGTAAGTATCACATTATTATTATTATTTATTTATTTATTTATTTATTTATTTGAGAGAGAGACAGTGAGAGAGATTGAGAGGGAAGAAGGTCAGAGGGAGAAGCAGACTCCCCATGGAGCTGGGAGCCCAATGTGGGACTGGATTCTGGGATCCAGGATCATGACCTGACTCGAAGGCAGTTGCTTAACCAACTGAGCCACCCAGGTGCCCCATGTTTTCTGCCTATGGAATAGGACCTGACAAAAGCTGGTCCTGGGAGATAATCCTTACAGGTCTTGGCTACAGGGAGCAGGAGAGCCAGGGGCTAGGGAAGCCAGATGGGGTTCAGCATTAGCTTCAAAGCCTCATTGTATTCCTCTTCAATTACTTCTTCCTCTTCTGTCTCCCTTCCTTTTATCCTCCTTCTTCTCTTCTTCCTCCTTTCCCCTCCCACCCACCCAATTCTCTCCCTCTCCCTCTGCTGGTTTTGTTTCTCTTAAATCTTCATGGACACTGTGTAGAGGAAATGAGTGAGGAGTAGCTAAGACTATTTGTCTTTTCTATATTTTTGTTATCTTTGTACTCTCCACTCCCTACAGCTTCATATCCCTTCCCTGATCCAGATCAATCAAGCTTAGCAGCTTCATCCAGGCAGAGTTTTCAATGACAGAACCACTGCTCTTGGCTAAAAAAAGATTTCTGGTCACTTGATCTTCTCCCAAGAAAAGGCCCACATTATCCTAAAGCCTGGGATCCGTGCTCTCACTGAGCAAGTGTGAGCCTGCTTGAGGTGCTCTCTCCCTTCTCCCTCCTTCTCCAGATCTTACAAGATAAGGAAGGAGACTGGCTACAGAGCCTCATGCACCTCTAAAGAGGCCATGAAAGAAGGTAGTAAGTATAGCCCAGTTGCCAGGGTTGGCTTCCAACTCCCCAAATTCTCAGTGTTCCTTTGTCTTGATGACACTGGACTCTTCTTATCAGAGCAGAGATCAGAGTCTTAAATTACTTATTTCTCTCTTCTGTCCACTCCAATCCTCCTGACATTTGCACTTTAGTGAGTCTGCAGGAGCCAACTCATGCCCAACATGGATTCAGTAGCAAGTGCTGAGGTAGGAATACTAGCTTCAGCCTCTCCAGCTGGGGAAGGAGGAGGGCAAGGGCACTACTGCTGTGATGTAAGCTTGCCAAATGAGTGAGATCTGCTTCCTAGGTATCAGCATCAGTCTGTTCCCCGATGCATGGGCAACTTCGGCAGTGGCATGTAAATTGAACATTTACTCATGCTTTTGTACTTTCTTTTATCTTAGTTCTGGTGGTTGTTACTGTTGGGGAAGGGGAAAAATAAGATTTTGGTTCATGACTAGGTCTGTAGAGAGGATCTATGTAGCACAAAAGTTTATTTAGTTAAGCAGTTGGCAGTAAAGGGAGCCCAGGAGAGAGGTAAGACTTCAGTGGGAGAAAGAGGTCTGGCTAGAGATCCCTTAACCATTTCTCTCTGACCACTTGTAGTTCTCTACTGCACAAATCCATTTCTATGTATTGGCTAGAGGCTTTTTGTTTGATTTGGCTTAGAGCTGTGGAAATATTTACTTCTGATTTTAAGGCAGGTGTATAGTGATAGGACCAGGGGAATTTGGTCTGTATGTTTGATTTGATTTGGTCTGTATGTTCCAGGAATTCCAAGAGAGAGTTTGAGATAGAGTTTCATTCAGGAATCATTTATCATATAGTGTTGGGTCCATAGTCAAAAGAGCGAGACTGATACAAAGCAGAGGTCAAGCAAAGCTTTATTTCTCGCCAGGCATCGAGAATCAAACTGACCGGCCAGGGCCATCTCTTGCAAAGAGGTGACCTCTCTCTGCCTTACAGACTAGCTTTTAAGGGCAAAGGCCATGTGGTTGGGCCTGGCCATGCACAGGTGACCAATGAGATTGTAACACAGAGAAAGCTGCACAGTCCTGCTAGGTCACACAGAAGTGACCAATTGAATTACAATTTACCCTATAGTAGATATTTGAACTAGCCTATCACCTTGGTCAGAATTGGTGTCCAAAGGGTGGGGCCCACACTCCTTGGTAGCTAGGGAGACAGTATGCGCCCCCACTGATTGGATACCTCCACCTGGCCTGACCCACACTTGTACTTGGGCTTTGTTACCTGGGACTGGTTTCCGGGACTTGTTTTTAAGTAAGTTCCCTGAAGGGGGGGCAGGGTCAGGATGGAGCTGCTCTGGCTAAATAAGCCCTTACATTCCCCCCTTTTCTTTGGAAATTAGTCAAATCTTTGACTTTTCAGCCAGTTCTATGCTCCTTTTTAAAGGCTGCCAGACTGTTTTAATGACTTCAGTATGATTTACCCAGAAATAGCATTTCTCTCCTAGGACTATGCAGAGCCCCCCCCCCAACCCCTTTTCTAGAAATAGTATGTCAAGCCTTCCTCTATTTTGCAATTGTCTATATCTCCCACCTGTACCTTAACAATAGGAGCAACAATGAACTTAATGAACTCATTCTTTTTTTTTTTTGAGTCTTAGCTAAGTCCACAATCAGCGGAGTCCATCAGCAGTGGCATCCATCTCTGGGGGGCATCCTTGTCCTTGGCTCTTTTGATGTGACCTGTGTGAATCCAGGCCCTGATGCCTTCTACTTTTATTGCCATGGGGGTGGTCAGGATGACAGTGTCCTTCAATGCCAGAGGAGAAGGCACTATTGCTTTCTTAAAGGATCTGAGTGCCAAGACCCACAGCAGATTCCATGCATTTGCAGAGAGAACAGAGTGTGAGGACTTTCCCGAATTTGCCGTAAAGGGTGGTGACAGTGTAATTACTTGGAATTTAAGGAAACTGAAAAGAAAGCGCCCTCCAGGAGCTGGAGTCAGAGAGGACGTGTTTCTCATTTGGAGGGAGATAGAGGAAGCCTGCAGCACTTTGACTCAGATCCAGAGGCTGGTCACGGAGCCATCTGTGGCTCTGTCCAACGTGGCCACAGTAAACCATGGTGCATACCATTAAAAAAAAAAAAAAAAAGGCACTCCCTTCCAGTGAGGCTCCAAGTTTCCCACTTGGTGGCAGTGTATCCAAACCAAGTCCCTGGGTTGGTAAGGATGTGGCTCTACCTCTGTCTCCATCCCAGTATGGGCAGTCCGGATCCCTGCGAAGGCTCCTTCCAAGACAGACTGCCAAGCCTGCAGTGACTAGAGTAAAGACTGATCAGTCTTTCCTGCTAGGGCAACCTCTTGTAGCCGAGGGCAGAGTGCGGGGGCGGGGGGCGGGAGGGTCTCCCAAACATTATTTCAAATGGGATCACCTTGTTTAAGAGGGTGTACATCGTGCCCTGAGGAGGGTTAAAGGAAGGAGATCCACCCATCCATCGCCAGCCTCCAGAATTAGCTCTGTCAAGGTCTGTTTGAGAGTCCGGTTCATTCTTTCTACTTGCCCGGAGCTCTGGGGCCTTGGCCATCTGTAGTGCCCTGGTGAGTGCAATCAGCTCTGCTTTTCGCACTGAGGTTCCATGTGGCAGGGCTGCCATCCAGAGTTCCTGCTCAGGAGAAACCACTGCAGCCTCCACATACCTCATTCCATCGACCATGTAGCTACTCCCATCTGTGAACAGAGTCATCTCCGCATCCAGGAGAGGAGTGTCTCTGAGATCCAGCCTTATTCCTGCGACCTGGGTTAGGACCTCCCCGCAGTCGTGTGGGTGGTCAGCCAGCTCCTCTGGCAGCAACGTGGCTGGATTTAGCACCACTGGGGGCCGGAAAGTCACTTTCGATTCGTTGAGGAGGAGGGCCTGTTACCCCGTCACTCGGACGTTTGTCATCCACCGGTCTGGTGGAGTCCGGAGAAGGCACTCGATAGCGTGAGTGGTGGTCAAGATGAGATTTTGACGCAAAGTCAATTTACTTGCATCCTTGACCAGGAGGGCCGTGGCAGTAATTATGCTGAGGCAAAGTGGGGGACCCAGCCGCTACTGGATCTAGTTTTTTTGCTAAGATAGGCTACTGGCCTTTGCCAAGGCCCCAGAGTCTGAGTCAAGACTCCTTTGGCCACCCCTGCCTTTTCATCCGCATACAAGCAGAAGGGCTTGGTAACATCTGGGATGGCCAATGCTGGGGCACCCAGTAAGGTTGTTTGTAATTCCCAAAATGCTCCTTCTGCCTCAGCTGTCCACTCTATCACAGTGAGTCCTCCCTTAGCCAGTTCATAGAGAGGTCGTGCCATCTCCGTGAACTGCGGTATCCACAGCCTACAGTAGCCCACTGTCCCAAGAAACGCCCTCACGGAGACCAAAGCCTAAATAAGTGGCATGGCTCTTATAAAGCTGTGTTTTCAATGCTGACACCTGATACGCTTTCTCCTGCAGAGTCTGTAAGAGATCTCTCGTCCCACCCAAGCATGACTCAGTCCTCAGGGGCTATTTCCACTATTCCCACTAACCCAGTCAGATTCTTCCCTTCAAATCCTTCAATTTTCTGAAGTTTCCTCCTTATATCTGGGGATGACTGACTGGCAAAAGTAAGATCGTCTAAACGAGCTATTGTGCAACTTCTCTGAAGTTTACCTCAAGTTGTCTAGCTTAGGTAAACAAACATTTAAAAACAATCAAATCTAGAATTTAACACCCATAAAGGTGTGTTATTAAAACATAATTTTTCTCTCTAAAATAACCCTCATTTCCAGATATAGCCAAATCAGGGCTAATTCATTTGTAAAACAAGTCCAGTTTTGACAAACTTGGCCTAATTATTTACATAAGCTCAGCAAGAACAGTAAGTAATCATATAGATCCTTTAGAATCTGCTTTGCTGGAACTTCTTATAAGGAATCTCTAGGTTGAACTTTTAGTAGCCTCTCTGTGCCAGAAGCCAAGCCACATACTTGCCATCAGACATGCCTGCAATACCTGTTGATTTGGGTGAATTCCTCTTCCTGAGGTGACCAAAGTATCCTGAGGTTCCTACACCTGCCAGGAAGTGACATCCTTTACTCACCTGGTGAGGCTGCTGGGAACTCTGTAAACAAAGTATCAGGCCAACAGTTCCAAAGGGCTTTACGGCTCCAGGTTTTATAAAGTCAACCTTAGTTCCTTTAAGCTGGTCATATCTGAGTCTTTTCAAATATGACATTCCAGTCAAAGCCTTGGTAAAATAACCAGTGTTTCCAATGGTGTCCTGTTACAAGGAGAACAAATTCTTATTGAACTTATGCAAATGACTGATTGCCATGGAAGAAAGAATACTTGCTGAGACTTTTTGGTTTCAGAGGGTTCAGAAAGAGAGAAAAGTTGAATGCCTTGATTAGTTTACAAATGACTACTTTTACATCTCTGTAAGTTACAGATAACTTAAGGAAAAGTTTCCCTAGTCTGGAAGAGCAAACATTACAGAACCAGTCATGTTTAAAATAAGACAAAACATGGGGTATGTGGGTGGCTCAGTGGGTCGAGGCCTCTGCCTTCGGCTCAAGTCATGATCCCGGGGTTCTGGGATCGCGCCCCGCTTTGGGCTCTCTGCTTAGCAGGGAGCCTGCTTCCTCCTCTCTCTCTCTCTCTGCCTGCCTCTCTGCCTACTTGTGATCTCTGTCAAATAAATAAATAAATAATTAAAAAAAATAAAATAAGACAAAACATTAAGAGACACAGCATTATAATTTCCTTCAGTTCATCTAGTCCCATGTTGCTAATTCTGGTTTAGTCCGAATGCAGCTTTTACTTCTGGAAATTCTTACCCATTTCAGTTCCAGGATTTTAACATATCAAAGACCTGTATTTGTCCTGAAAATCTCCCATATGAATTTCCTTTAGGGCGGAATTCATCTTGCAAGAGAATGAAAACAATTACAAATGACAAAAACTCAGAATAGATGTGGTTAAATATCAAGTGATGACCCTTATCACAACCTTAAACTCTAGGAAATGTATAGAACCTCTAGAGTAGTTACAGCATTTACCCAAATGTAACCCAAGGTTTACCACTGGTTTAGCAGTACTCCCTGAGTAACTTAGTATACCAAAGAAAAGCTTTATGAGTCAAAGAATTCTCATTTACAATTAAAATCTTGTTGACAATTGCTAAAACCTTAGAAAGTTTTAAAGCACATGCCTAAATATAATTAGGGATGTTAAGCACCTGATAAAATAAAACATAGAAACTGAATTTTCTGGGCAGGCAAAGAGAAAACCATTTACATTTTTTAACAGATCAGTTAACCTAAGAAAACATTGCCCTTTTAAACAGAGAGAAAACCAACTTTTTTATACCAGTGTCTTTCCTTTTTATTCTTAAGCATGCAGTCTTAAGATAGTGGGGTTACTGGGTTTCCCTCCCATTGTGAATGATGTCACAGACAAAAGGGAGGGGGATCTTTCAGATGCTGTCCTGCTTGCATCCCTCGCAGGAACTTAGGAGTGTCTTAGCTAAGGTCTGTCCGTATAATCCCTGGACCAGGCTACTCCATGGAGTAGGTGACCATTATGCCATATGATGCCCCGTGAGGCTCAGGGTGCAGCCCACTCAGACTTCATAGCCGAAGTGGTAGAGCCATACAGACAGATTCACACAGTCAGGCACTCTTCAAATTTAAACAGGTTGGACATCGCCCCCTCTTGGTATCCCTGGCTAAAGGGAGGTGGCCAGTCTCCCCTTCCATTCTTTATGGATGGGTCTGGCTCAGACAGTGGCCCCGGGGCTTTCCTCGTTCAACGGGCAGATCCAATCAGTTGTCCCTGGCCTCCTATTGTTGGTCCAGCAGGGCAGAGGTGAGCCTCGGCTGTCCAGGAGAGCCCAGCCTTGGGTTCACTGAAATCAGCAGGGCGTGCCTAATTCCTAGGGCAGGTGCTCCATTTGCCCTCTGAGGCCCATCTCCTGTCCCACACCAGTGGTACAATGGGCCAGCGTGGTTGGGATTCCCGGTCAGGAAACCAAATGTTGCGGAAAATCCAAGGTGACTGAGGAAACCCAAATGGCACACAGAGAGGTGGGAGAACACAGCTTTATTAATGCTGGCGGGCTCAGTGGGATCGTTCCCAAAGACTGAGTACCTGACAGGGTTAAGAGTGAGTTTCTATGGTTACAGGCAATGGGGGATGGTAATGGGGTGTTTTCTCAGTCTCTCAAGGCCAAATGGCCCTTTCATGTGAAAGTATAATATATATGGACGTACCTCAGGAGAGTGCTAAATCACCTTGGGGCTGTTTTTCTTTTTTTCTTATTCAAACAGGATCAGGCATCTGGTCTTTTCCTCACTTTTTTATATATCTTCTACTTTCCTACATAGAGTTGCTTCCCTTATTTCCATCAGTCTTAGTTACACTTAGCAGAATTTTGTACTCTTAGAAATACCTTAACCTCAAGTGAAGACTAAATATAAACCAATTGTGAACTGTTACAACAGAATTCTTAGAAGGCAAATTTATTAATCAGTTAAGCACAAAACATGTTTACCGACAGATTTCAAAAGCACAAACCTAGTTCCAGCAACCAGCACTCTAGCATTTTATCCCATTTTGTTTAAAGTTTCAGGTTACCAAAGACTTTGAAAGCTACTTTAACAATTACCCATTAAAACTTTGAGACAGACAATTAACCATCAGTTTTAGTCATCTCTTTGCTAACAGATTTCAACAAATAACACGAGTTTAATTGACCCTCAGTAAATTTTGTTTGAAGTTTCACAATTATTGCTGTTAACTCAAATATATGTTCATTCTTTTTTTTTTTAAGATTTTATTTATTTATTTGACAGTGAGATCACAAGTAGGCAGAGAGGCAGGCAGAGAGAGAGAGGAGAAGCAGGCTCCCTGCTGAGCAGAGAGCCCGATGTGGGGCTCAATCCCAGGACCCTGAGATCATGACCTGAGCTGAAGGCAGAGGCTTATCCCACTGAGCCACCCAGGTGCCCCTATATTCATTCTAATTAAACCAACAAACTTACGTTCCACCTGGGCCCACTCCACTTTGAATGTTTATCTGAGACATGGGTGGGAAGATCTGGAGTGGGGGATGTTAGGTCCAGGGGGTGCTCTTCTTGTTTCCCAACAATGGAAAACAGAACAGAGTGCCGCCAGAAGGCAGAGAAAGTGTTCCCGGTTCCAGAGCTCATCAGCTCCAAGAGAGGAGCAGACGCCATTCTTTCCTGCCAGCAAGGGGGAGGGGCTAGGCAGTCCACATCAGGCCAGAGAAGACAGGAACTTCCCTGAGGCAAAAGGAGTTTCGGCAGCTGCTTGGGAATATTCCCTAAAGTTTCTGTCTCGAGTTAGACTAACCATAGTTGGCTCCAGTTATAGCCAGCCATTAACACAAGAAATGAGTAAGGGAGAAGCCCCACATCTATTAGGAGGAACAGAGAGATGAAAGTCAGAGTCCCCTTACTCTCTGCTTGCCTCATTTCTTCAAACACAATAAACAATGCCACAGACAACAAAAAGACATGACAAAAACAACTGCAGACCCAGCGGCCCTAGAGCCTGCTGCTGGTGGGGGTTTTCTTGGCCCCCTACAGATGCTAGCTAGTGGGGATTTTCTCAGTCCCCTAGGGACAAGAAACACAACAGGCAACAAAAAGACAAGACAAAGACAACCAGACCCAGTGGCCAGGGGAGATTTTCTCGGTCTCCTGCAACCACCCACTGGTGGGGATTTTCTTGGTCTCCTGAGAACCCCTAGATGATCTACCAGAAGAGGGATGGGGCATCCCCGCATCCACTCCAGTCCTGGGGAGCATGGCTGCATCCAGCTTCTCCCTGGTGGGTCATACCCTGGAGCTCCACAATCAGACAGACAGACCAAATCTCACAGAATAAAATCTGGAGATCTTACCTCTGGAGGCTTTCCCCAGAAATTCTGATGCTGGCTCAGTTCTTGTCGCTTGATCCCGGACAAGCCCCCAGTGTTGGGTCCATGGTCAAAGGAGTGAGACTGATACAAAGCGAAGGTCAAAAACAAAGCTTTATTTCTCGCCAGGCATTGAGAACCAAACTGACCGGCCAGGGCCATCTCTTCCAAAGAGGTGACCTCTCTTTGCCTTATAGACCAGCTTTTAAGGGCAAAAGCCATGTGGTTGGGCCTGGCCATGCACAGCTGACCAATGAGATTGTAACACAGAGAAAGCTGCACAGTCCTGCTAGGTCACACAGAAGTGACCAATTGAATTACAATTTACCCTATAGTAGATATTTGAACTAGCCTATCACCTTGGTCAGAATTGGCGCCCAAAGGGCACCCAAAGGGTGGGGCCCATACTCCTTGGTAGCTAGGGAGACAATATGCACCCCCACCGATTGGTTACCTCCACCTGGCCTGACCCACACTTGTATTTGGGCTTTGTTACCTGGGACTGGTTTCCGGGACTTGTTTTTAAGTAAGTTCCCTGAGTGGAGGGGGTGGGGGCGGGTCAGGAGGAGCTGCTCTGGCTAAATAGGCCCTTACAATAGAATCACATTCCGTGAGTTTGGCTGTATTAGGTAGACTAACTTGAAATCCTTCAGCACCTCTCATGAATTATATCTATAGAGCTATGCTTCCAAGCCCTGGTGACTGAACTAGATGTGAACTCTTGAAACATGTGTCATTTGAAATTGTCTGTATGTGAAATGTCTTTGTTGCTGGTTGATCTTTAGTGGCTCATATTAATTCATAGCCCTGCTCAAAGCCATACTCACTTTAGGACCAGCCTAGGGTAATCTCTCCTGGCCACCTCTTAAGGAGTCATGGACTACCCATCACACACAGAAACTACAGAGGCCCAGGCAAGATGAATAAAGAGTTCTTCATTCCCAGATAATCCAAATTCCCAACCACTTGGGACTCAAACACAATTATATTGGAGGCTGCGCTGGATATAGAACAGCATGGATGATGAACTTGTTGGAACAATTTGATCTCTGATACCTATGAAGTCTATTGGCCCATGAGAAAAAAGGATGACCCTTAGAATCTTGGAGGGAATTGATGGTGATTACATCCTAGGAAAGGCCCAGAAAGGTTATCTCCCAGCCCTTCTTAAAAAGTAATGACTAAATTAGAGGAAATCTCCAAAAGACTTCTGGGCAGCTAATGTAGTCCAGTCATTAGATAACACATGAGATAACGAATCTAGTTATTAGATAACACACCAGTCTCAAACAGAAGAAAAGCATTTTCTGAGCCTTGAAGCAGAATTTGGAGCACTCCTGAAGAACAACTTTCTTGATGCTCTTTCCCTCATCTTGTTATCTTTCCCAGTATCTCCTTTTCTTTTCTATCTTTCTTGTCTCAACCCTTAGATTGCCAAAAGGGTACATGGGATCTCAAAGACCATTCTTTACAACAAAGGTGGATGCCATATTTACTAGGGCACTGTGGTTAAAAGGGATATAATTTAAGGTGTTTATCTTAAAAAATATCTTAATAAAAGGTGTTTATCCAATAAAAGGTTCTGGATAAGAGTCTTCATTAGGGTAATTGCTCAGTTTCAGCTCTAAATTTCAAACCGCTGACAACTAAATATTTCTTCTTGGATATCAGGAATGCATTCCTGTATTAGTTTCCTAAGGCCACTGTAACAAAATGCCACAAACTGGGAGGCTTAAAGCAACAGAAATTTATTCTCTCACAGTTTTGGAGGCCAGAAGTCTGAAATCAAGATGTCAGCAGGGTTGGTTCCTTCTGGAAGCTCTGAGGGAGGATCTGTTCCATGCCCCTCTTTTCCAGGGCTTGGTAGTTGCCTGAAATCAGCATGCATAGCTTGTAGAAGTATCACTTCAATTTTTGCCTCCATCTTTGAGTGACTGTCTTTCCCCATGTGTGTCTGCATGTCTCTAAATCTCTCTCTCTCTCTCCTTATAAGGACACCAGTCATTACATTAGATTTAGGGCCTACCCTAATCCCACATGACCTCATTTTGACTTGATTACCATCTACAAAGACCCTATTTCCAAATAAGGTCACATTCGGAGGTACTGGGGGTTAGGACTATTGCATATCTTTTTGGAGGACATAGTTCAGCCCCCAGTGATTCCAAAGCCTAACTCATGATTGTCTCCCTAAAACTATGCCTCACACTTTCTTTTCAGTTTAGTCTTTCATTTATTCAACAAATATTGTGGAACTGTTTGCATAATTGTTGCTGCTGTGAATAGGATAGTGAAAATCAGTAAACACCATGAAAATAACTTGTGTATGTCTGAAAGCATCCTATATTTTATCACTCTCCCTTTCCAAATCCAAACCATCATTGTGTCTTATTTCCTGACAATTTTTTAGATTCATTCACTTCTTTCCAACTCCACCTCAATGTCCAGCACTTAAACTTTCACATTCTCCTGCCTGGTCTGTTGTAATAGTCTAATTGCAAATCACATCTAATTCAGCTCCTGTCTAATAAGTTTCTACATTGTAGCTTGATTCCCTCCTACTTCCCCCTAACACATCTACACTTCTTAACTTCCCAGTACTTTCAGCTTAAAGCCAAACTCCTTAATGTGGCCAGTGAAGCTCTGGGTGTTTGTTTCCTGTTTGCCTGTCCCCTCTTGTCTCACACCACGTCTCACCTCTCATTTTCTTAGACGTAGCCACACCAGTCTTCTTTTAGTCTCCCAAATGCTACAATTTATACAGTTCACCTGGGAATCTTGTTAAAATACAGAATGAAGTAGATTAAGAAGATCTGGGATGGGGCCTGAAATTTCTCCATTTCTAATCAGCTTCTGCATGATATGGATACCGCTGGTCCCGGACTCTGCTTCTAATCCAAAGGTCGGCCAATCCCCATGTTTCTCCCTTTGCATACGCTTTGGCACAAATTGTTTCCAGTTTTATTCAATACTATGTCCTCCTTTATTCACTGGAGCACGTTGTTCACATCTCAATACCTTATCACTTATTAGGGAATTCTCTGAACTCTGCAAAAAAGCCCGTCCTCCTTAACCTCACTGTGAAATCTCATGAACCATTTAACTCTCACTCTCCTTCATAGCACTTAGCACCATCAAGTTCTATGTCTTTTCTGGACAGTTTTTTTTTTTTTAATAAAATATTCATTTCTTCCACTAAACTCTAGTCTCCATGATGGAGAGTTTGTGTCTGTTTCTGATTACTATTGGATCCCTGGATCCCAACGTATACTGTTGGCTTTTAGAATAGACATTCATTCCCTATTTGTTGAATGAATGACTGAGTGGTACCCAAGACCCTAACCCAAGTTCTTCCCTTCACTAGCACGGTAAAGGAGTGATTTAATTATGCTGCTTCTGATGGATATTTCAACCCTTGAATATTTAAATCCTCAGAAGAAAATGGCTCTGTCTCTCTCCCTTGGTTGCGGCTTCTACTTTAGATTGCATCTGGTGATGTCAACAACCTTTGTACACCGCGTGTATTTCTGGCTCACGGCTCTTCAATTCAGATGGTGACCTGGGGTTAATAAGCTCGTGTCTTTTCAAGCAACAGATTCTTTCTGATTGCTTCAAATAATAGGGGTTGACTGTGAGGACGTGTGTGCAAATGAGGAAGATGGAGATGCAGCAGGAGGGACAGCACACTCGGCTCCATGCTGCTGTCTGGGGTGGAAAGCAGCTCTGCAGGACTGTGCCCATGGTGCAAGGTGATTGCTCTCTAGTGGATGGGCCACCACTGGGACTGCTCAGGGACTCTTCCGGTCTCTGTATTACGTGGACTGTCTTTCAGTTTCTGTTCTTGCTACCACTCAGTTACCTTTTGTTACCATCTGCTTACTCATAGTTGTCACTGCTTCTCAGTCCCTGTGTCTAGTGTCACTGCCTCTGGGTTCTTAGCTTTTACCCTCCCGTGTCGGCACCTCATATTCTCTGTCTACCTTGCATTCAGATTCACCCAGAGAGCGTTTGATGCCTGTGTTTAGTTACTATGATCTTCTTCTGATTCTCATGCCACAACAAGCCTAAGCCCCTGACAGGCTTATACCAGATTTTCTGCTCATTTTCCTGCTTATACCAAGTTTCATGCTCATGCTGCCTTGCAAGTCTGAACAGCACTGTGTGCTCACAGGCACTGGTGCCCTGGAGGGTGGCCCTTACTGGTCCCCAAGAGCTCTTTGTGAAATATTTAAGAATTTGATGAGCCCAGTTGTTAAATATCAATAGTGTGAAACTAGCCAGACTATTTCAGGGATTTCAGTAAGGCCTATCTATCAGAGCTCTCCCCACCCTCTCAGCCCCCTGCCCCACCAACAGAGCCAGTTTTCCAGCACAATGCTGAATGGAATAGAGAACAAGGCTCACCCCAGGAAGCACGCAGAGCCACTTCCCTTGGTTGTGTGGTTGCCATTCTGAGGTTTCCCTGATGGGAGCAAGTGTAGCTAAGTGTAACTAATGAGTGCCCCAAGTGGCTAATTCAGTCTCACCTGGACCCCCCAGGGTTTCCAAAGTAAACAGACTTCTTCCATCATTATTGTCATCCCAGGTGTTAGATTTTTTATTGAGTTTCCTGGGAAACCAGCTCTGACATAGAGCTTCATTATGCAAAGACTTATTGGGGAGTGCACTTGAGTTCAAGTCTTACAGGGAGGAAAGGAGGTCAGATTGCACAGAGGAAGGCTTGAACTGCAATGGAGTAGTCAAAAAGACATTAGCCAATCCCAAGAGAAGGACCAGTCATTGAATGGGGACTGGGCATTGGACCAGGTGGTTCTTTTTGGAGTAGTGTGATTGCCGGGAAGGAACTTAGCTGAGAACCATCTGTCAGTTGCCAACACTCCCCGGGAACAGGGAAATGAGTGCCTCAGTCTTCAAGGGTGATCTAGGTGGCTCTCTCACCTCTACTAAGGATCCTAAAGTGAGTACCGCTTTGAGCCACCTGGGTTTGGATTGCTCAGTTACACAGCAGCAGATAACAGGATCATCATGTATGTGGGGTCCTCAGCCTCTGACCAGGGCAGTGATATTGCTTCATAGCTGTTTCATAAATGCTACAATGAAATGTTCCCAAAGTGTTAATTTAAATACATTCTTCAAACTTCATTAGGGAATTGAGAGTCCAAGACCTCTTTCTGTTACCTATCTAGACATGTACAGGGATGTAAGTTTAGAGTTCAAGGCTTTTCCAGTAGATGTGGAGAGTGCCACATCTTTCTCTGTTTTCTCCCCCCACTTCTTTTTTTGTTTTCCCCTTTATATGATAGTCCTTTTGATGCTACCTATAACCTTGTAAAAAGGAATATGAAGAGGTTGGTAAATAGAGAGTTGAGAGTGGTGGTGTTTGAGGTCACTTTTCCTCCTTCAGAATGGAGTGGACCATATGCCATTTATCACTTGGGGGATATGTCTCTTCACAAGGACAGAGAACTTCAGAAGTTTGACCTTGCTAAGAAGATGCTATTATCTGATCTTCTACCACAGAGAAGAAACTGGCTTTTCACAGAAAAATTTCAGCTGTTTCTAAATGGAGAGTGAATAGAATCTTCACTGTACTACAGTGAAAATGTAGACTTCATGGAAGGAAAAATGATTCTGAAATTATACCTAAATTGAATCAGATAGTGCACGAAGAGAACCTAACTTCTGCATATTGAGGTTTTGTCCCTTGCTATCGTAAATCTAATGTGGTCAAGAAAACTCAGATACATCAAGAAACTTCCTGGGAATTCTTTGTAATCTGATTCATAATTTTGGATCCCTGCCCTTCTCTGGTGTGTTTTTGGGTATATATAGAGCAGACTGATGAACAGACCAGGGGAAGAGTGTAGAAACATTAACGAAGAAATGTTAACTAGTTCACAAGACTAACTCAACTACAGTCTCTTCTGTGCATTAGAATTACAGACCTGAAGAGGGATTCAATCTCAGTCCCCTCCCCATGAGGCAAGGGAGGCCCAGAGGATTTAAATAACTTGTTGAATAACCCATTGCCAATTGTTGGCAAAATGGTATTAGAAAACCGGCCATTTTTTTTGTGTTGTGACTATATTAACTCCTTTTAGAAACGTATTCTTCCCCAAGAGCTGAATAAGATGGATGTGGTTTGGGTCTCATGGAACTTATTCAAGACAATCTAGTCAGACTGAATTAAAAAAACAGTACCCTGTGATAGTGAAGGGAGTTAATCAGATGGCAATCACATTAAACTTTCCTGAGCATAGTCTTACTTATTGAACCTAATGTTAGAGCTAGCATAGTTTTCTCTAGGATAACATTCTAAGGGGAGAGAAGTTTGCTTTTCTTTCCTGACTTTTATTAAAGAAGTTAGAGACTAAGTTCGCAGGTTTTGTTTCTGATATGTTGCTGCCAGCTTTGTTTCTGTTCTCACAGAAACCTGGCAGCTGACCTGTTAAATAAATCTCAGTTCTTCCTGCTAGGGTTGGTAGCTTATGAAAGGTCTGTTAGTCTGATTTTTGTCGTCAGGGAGAGTCATTTATTTACTCTGCTTCCCTTGGTTTAAACTCTTTATCAGGTGGGACTGATTGTTGATATGAGGCAAACAGAAAGATTGATAAGTTGATATATGGATCTAGACAATTCTGGCATGTTGGAAATAGTATTTAGAAGAAGGCTCCAGACAAATATCAGGCCAAGATAGAGTTAGATTTTCTGTATAAACTTGAGAGGAATAACAACTGAGTAAGAAACATACCTAAAGACAAGATCGGATGGGAATGTATTAGGATAAGCTCTGTAAAATCACCTGTATCAAACTATTTTTAACCTACAAAAATGGCAATGTTTTCTAATTTGACCAAACATACTTTGTTGCCTATATCAAAATCAGTTTGATTTAATATTTATTTCTTTATTTTTGAGCAAATGCCCTATTAAGAGCTTTGGGCAAACTTACCCCTGCATAATTAGTTTCCTTATTTGAAAAGTGGAGATAATAATAGGTTTTATGTATGTATGTATTTGAAAAAATCAGTGTATCTAGCCTGGCACACATTGGCTTACTACTTAGATTTTGCACAGCCAAGAACCCTAGGGGCCCAACCTCAGGTGCTGGCTAATGCCTTTAACATGTTCCTTGGATTCCTTAAGCCTCTCTTGCTCAATCTCTTAGTCACAGATTGAAATCAGTCTGTTCTCAGCTGCCTGCAGCTCAAATCATTGGCTCTAGCACATTTATATTGTATTTTTATTTTTATTTTTTAAAAGATTTTATCCATTTATTTGACAGAGGTCACAAGTAGGCAGAGAGGCAGGCAGAGAGAGAGGGGGAAGCAGGCTCCCCACTGAGCAGAGAGCCCAATGTGGGCTCGATCCCAGGACCCTGAGATCATGACCTGACCTGAAGACAGAGGCTTAACCCACTGAGCCACCCAGGCGCTCCTTATATTGCATCTTTTAATCTTCAAGCTCTGCCATTTTGTTCTTATTTTTCATTTTATTGAGATATAATTGACATATAGCACCATATGAGTTTAAGGTATACAGCATAATTGCTTGCTATATATGACATCCCTAGTAGTTACATATTTTATATCTACAAGTTTGTACCTTTTCGCTGACATTCATCAAAACCTGCTTCCCTCACTCCAACCTTCTGCCTCTGGTAACCACAGATCTGATCTCTATTTCTATGAGTTTGGGTTTTTGGTTTGTGTCTTTGTTTGTTTTTTAGATTCCATATTTAAGTGAGATTGTACAGTATTTGTTCTCTCTGACTTATTTCACTTAGTGTAATGGCCTGAAGGTCTGTCCAATGGCAAGTCTCAAGTGGTGGGATTTCTTCCTTTTTTATGGCTGAATAATACCTAAATAGATATATAGATATATATACATGTCAATCACAATTTCTTGACCCATTCGTCCATCAATGGACACTTAGGTGTTTCCCTTATCTTGACTATTGTAAATAATGCTGCAATCTCTGCCTTATAGATCAGTTGTTCACAACCCAGAATGCATAGTAGAATGACCCAGACAGCTTTTAAAATGTACCAATGTCTGGAACCTACCCTTCAGCTCCTGAATCCATTGGTTGTAGGGGTCCAAGGCATTGGGATTTTCTCAGAAGCTCCTTAGGTGATTCTAATATGCAGCCTAGGCTGAGAACCAAAGTGCCCTGAGAAATTACTCCATGCATATACATCTTTTTATTTATTTATTTTTTAATGTAAGCTGTATGCTCAGTCTGGAGCTCAAACTTGCTCTACCAATTGAACCAGTGAGGCATCCATTGCTTACACATCTTGATTAATGTTTTTCTTCTCTCTCCCAAGGCCCCAGGATCCTGAGGACTTACCCCATGTCATACTGACACTTTTTATCTGGTTTTTGCATATAGTCTTTTTCATCTCATTCCCAACCATGAATCTGTAAGTTATTCATGAGGAAGAAGTTTTTCCCATAGGAAGAAAGGTGCTGACACTGGAAACTGGAGGGTTCTTGGGTAGGGAGAGCTTGGGTCACTGCTAGTGGGATTCTCCTGTTCCAGTGGGAACCCCAAGAAACTTGAATGTAGCTTTAAGAACTACACAGAGATACAGGAGATAAGCAGTCTCCTGAAACATGCCAGTGGTGGTGGGGGTAGGGGTGGGGGAGGCTACTCTGAGATGTGTCACTGTTTTTTCATTTTTGTTCTCACTCATCTTGATACAACCTGCGGCGCAGGACACAAGCCCTTGTCTGTTATTACTATCTTTGCTGGGCCATTTATTTACCCTCTCCTCATGCTGAGAGCTGGAATTTTATCCATGCCTTAATTCTTTCTTTCTTTTTTTTTAAGATTTTATTCATTCATTTGACAGAGATCACAGGTAGGCAGAGAGGCAGGCAGAGAGAGAGGAAGGGAAGCAGGCTCCCTGCTGAGCAGAGAGCCCAATGCAGGGCTCGATCCCAGGACCCTGGGATCATGACCCAAGCCGAAGGCAGAGGTTTTAACCCACTGAGCCACCCAGGCGCCCCTTATCCATGCCTTAATTTCTAAATTTTACCTGCCCTACAAAGCCTTTCCTGACCACACCCTGCCTGTCTCAGGTATTGTTTGGAACTTCCATAGCATATGGCAGCAGCCAGAGTAGAAACAGCTGTGGATTGGGAACCAGGCCAGGCTCTAATTCTGCACAAACCAATAGTGTCTGAGCATCTATATTCACAGTATCTGTTGACTGAATGACTGATTGCATGAATGAATGGTCTTGGGTGAGAAACTTTTCTGAGTCTCCATTTCTTTTTTTTTTTTGGAATAGGGACATTATAGAGAGGTGGGTTTTTGTTTTGTTTTCTTAGAGTGGTCCTTGGGAATGCCTGTATCAAAAATCCCTTGGGGTTCTTGTTTAAATGCTGAGTCTGCCTTCCTATCTGAATCACCATTGCTGGAGACCTAAGGAAGTTTAACATTGCACCCCAAGTGATTATTATGCTCAATAAAATGGAATCACCATTGAATTGGTTATTATTTGTTCAATGAAAGTGACATGATGGCAGTCCAAATATAAAACCTTGGACATCGGGGTGCCTGGGTGGCTCAGTGGGTTAAGCCCCTGCCTTTGGCTCAGGTCATGATCTCAGGGGTCCTGGGATCGAGTCCCGCATTGGGCTCTCTGCTCGGCAGGGAGCCTGCTTCTCTCTCTCTCTCTCTCTCTCTCGCTCTCGCTCTGCCTGCCTCTCTGCCTCTCTCTGTCAAATAAATAAATAAATAAATAAATAAAATCTTAAAAAAAAAAAATCCTTGGACATCATAGAAATGGGAAATACTTTTTGTGGAAGGTTGATGGAAGTGATCCCTTGGTTGGAAATTGTTAAGTAGTGGAAAATAGTTGAAGTGCTCCAGGAACATTAGGATGGTCTGCAGGTGGGAAGATGTTGGTCACAGTGATAGTGGTACATGTGAATCTCATCAGTTATTTACATATCCTCCCCTTTGGAGGTGATAATTATGCATTAAATACCTTGCTCATTAGGCTAAGGCAAGCACTGGGGATATAAGGGGTGATTTTTGCCACATCAGTTCCATGTAGACGTGACCATTATTATTGCTCATACTTGGCAGTGTTGGTCCAGAACCAGGAACCAGAATCCCTAGAAGGTAACTGAGTCCAATTTCCAAGAATGGAAATTGTATCAACTGTATTTGTACAAAATCTTGACTCTATATCACCCCTTCTTTTTCCACTGAAGTCTATAGATTCTGGTTTCCAGAAGAATGACTTCTAAATTTTAAAAATGAAGTAAGGGAGAAGAAGATCTACTTTTAAAGAATTTTTAGTAGATATCTTTACTGTGATGTTTCAAATCTAGGGGCTACATGTTATATTACAGGTTTTTTTAGACTGAAATTCTCCTAAAGATATAAAATTACCAGCTGTGATGACTTTATTCATGGCTAAATCAGCATTTGGCTTCAGATGAAACTTCTAGTCATCAAAGAAAGAGCAGACTTGCTGTGATTCTGATTAATTGTCAGAGACCTTTTTGTAAGAAAAGTTGGCTTTTATTTCTGACTATATTACTGAGCCCCTCTGTGATCTGAAGTATGTTAAAGAGCTTTGGGATATCTAGGTTTCACATTCTGTAAAATGGAGATAAAAATACATTGCATACATCTTTCAGAAGCACCATGAGGATTAACAAGATAATGTTAGCAGGCATATTAAAGTCACCCAATTTTTTTTTTTTTTTTGTATTCAGACTTCTGATTCATTCCTCATACTAAAAAAAGGGTCATGTATTAAGGGAAAAAAAAGAAACTATGAAGGATTGAGATTATAGTGAGCTGTAACAGTAATTTCCCTAAAAGAATGAGCAGATGACAAGGAGGATTATTAAGCTCCTACATAGAAATCTTTCCTTTTACTTAAATTCCATGTTTTGTCCATACTTTAGAAAAGAATTTTTTACAGTGCTGGGAATCTTGATCCATATGCCAGACTATCTGTTTAATGTAAAAACCACGAAAAGGGACTGAAACCTTATATTATCAGTAGTAATTTGCTTTACTGGGTAATGAGGGTGATATCCCTAAGCAAGTAATAAGCCCAGAGCCCAGCTCCAGGCTGAGTGTTGTTATCTCATTTCAGGGACAACTCAGTCCCTGCTGGAGGAAATTCATGAACCAAAATTCATGGAGTGAGGGTAAGAGAGGAGCTATCCATCATCACAGGCCCATCCATCATGCTGTTGCCCCACATCGTGTGGGGAGTTTGCCTGCCATGAATTTCATCAGTGGCTGTATTTCATAAGTTGATCCTGGTGATCAGACAGGGTCACCCTGAAACCCCATCTGGAGAGTTCGGCATCACACGGCTGCCTGTCACTTCCAGATTGATGGCTATCCCAGCATCTGTAGGTTTTAAAGATATGGAAAGCAGCTTAGAAAAAGCTCAAGGAGCAGCTCGGCAGCTAAGTGGACACAAATGACAGGAATGGTGGGCTGAGGGGGAGAAGAGTGGCTGGAGGGGGGAAAAGCGAAGCAGAAAAAAACAGGAAATAAAACACGGGGGAAGAGACCTATATAAGCAAAGTCGGGGAAGGGGGTACCAGAATGACAGTAAAAATGAGGATAAAAGGAAAAGAAAGCACCCTGGGATGGAAGTCAGCCAGAAAGATAATCAAGTAGCATTCACTGAGAGGATAGGTTTGGAGGCAAATTCTCCGCAGAATCCCCGTGTCAAATGTACATGCATCTGCTTTCCCAGGAGCCTGTCATTTTCAGGGTTTCTGCATCTCTTCCCCACCCAGTCCTTTCAGTAAGCGACGCCAATGTGATCTCTGTTCTACGTGTGAGGAAAGGGAGCAGGTTTATTGTGAAGCAGATAAAGCGGGAGCTGTAAGGCACTTCAGGAGCACAGGTTCCTTCCAAGGCTCTAGGAAGGGCCCTAACAATGTGGTTACATCCTCATGTATTTCCATAAACTTTACAAGAGGAGCCATAGTCCAGATTACTGCTGTCTTTTTCCTTTCTGACTTCTCCATCATGTGTCACCTCCTGTTCGGTGACCTTGGAGCATTTTTGGCAACTGGCTGAGTGACGTTGAGTTGAGGATGCATTGAGATGACGTGTAGCGGAATATGTTTATTCCATTCCATTATTTCCATGAATGGATAAGTTGCTGCTAGCTGTTCCCAGGTGGGAGTAGCTTTCCAGATATGCCTGTAGTGCCCTTTTGCTCCCACTCAGTCTTCAGTTCTGATAGCCCTTGGCTCTGTGGACAGTAGAGAAGAAAGAAGGCTTGAAATGAAGGGAAGAAGCTAGTTTGGGGGGATGTTTTCTAGTCATTGGATGTGTGAGATTGTAAGCAGACCATGAAAAGACATGGAGAAACGTGAGTGGGTATTACCAAGTGAAAGAAGCCAATCTGAAAAGTCTCCACACTATATGATTCCAACTGATGGACATTCTGGAAGAGGCAAGAAGACAGTAAAAAGATCCGTAGTTGCCAGGGGTTATGTGTGTGTGTGTGTATGAGACAGGGATGGCGGGCAGGGAGTTGATGAGTCAGACTGCACAGAGGATTTTCAGGGCAGTGAAAACACTCTTGTATTATAATGATGGATCGATGTCACCATACATTTGTCCAAACCCATAAAATGTACACCACCAAGAGTGAACCCTGAAGTAAACTGTGGTCTTTGGGTGATTATAATGTGGCAATGTAGATTCATCTTTGAAATGAAACTAAGAATGAGCATTCTGATGAGTGATGCGGGTAATGGGGGAGGTTCTATATGTGTGTGGGTGGGGGTAAATGGTAAATTTCTGTCTCTTCCTCTCAATTTTCTTGTAATATTAAATTGCTCTAAAAAATGTCTTAATAAGAGACACCTGAGTCGCTCAGTCCGTTAAGCATCTGCCTTCGGCTTAGGTCCCAGGTCCTCGGATTGAGAGCCCCACATCAGGCTCCTTGCTCAGTGGGGAGCCAGCTTCTCCCTCTGCCTGCTACTCCCCCTGTTTGTCTGCTCTCTCTCTCTGACAAATAAATAAAATCTTTTTTAAAAAGTCTTAACAAAATTGGAAACCCAGTAAAAATACAAAAAAGGCAAAAAAAATGTAAGCAGTGGAATTCAGTCGTTTTTGAAGGCTTGTCAATATGGCGCTTCCTTCTGTTCAGTAATTTACTTGATAATGTGGCACATGTAATTATAGGCACATCATTTTTCTTTTTGATGGGAATCCCACAAAATAGAATTTATTATAATTGTTGTGTTTGTAAGGCAAAACTAGTACAAAGAGCAAGTACAACTAAGTGGGTGCTTTATAAAAGTGGATGCCAGGGACACCTGGGTGGCTCAGTCAGTTAAGCCGCTGCCTTCAACTCAAGTCATGATCCCAGGGTCCTGGGATCGAGTCCCACATCAGGCTCCTTGCTCAGCAGGGAGCCTGCTTCTCTCTCTGCCTCTGCCTGCTTGTGTGTGTTCTCTCTCTCTCTCTGGCAAATAAATAAACAAATGAAATCTTTAAAAATAATAATAAAAAAAAAGTGGGTGCCAAAAAAAGTGGATGCCAACCATCAGTAAGAGAAAAACAAATTTCAATTAATCATTCTTTTTGTTCCCTTTAAAAAATATTATGAAATTGTCATCATACAAAAAGATTATCCAAGAGTATGCAGCTGAAAATGTAGGAGGAAAAGTATTATAGCAGCATGTGAGGCAACATAAAAATATCTTATTATCAGGATTTTGTGAATCTGTAGTATTTGTTAGCTTTAAAATTGTTTTTGTTATGATTTAATTTCTTTTTTTTAAAGATTTTATTTATTTATTTATTTGTCAGAGAGAGAGAGAGAGCACAGGCAGGCAGAGTGGCAGCAGAGGCAGAGGGAGAAGCAGGCTCCCTGCTGAGCAAGGAGCCCGATTTGGGACTTGATTCCAGGACGCTGGGATCATGACCTGAGCCAAAGGCAGCCGCTTAACCAACTGAGCCACCTAGGCGTCCCATGATTTAATTTCTTGCTATAAGTATTTTCATATTTAATTTTGGATTATAATTGTGTGATTTTTCTTTGAGTAGATCTCTAAATCATATATAATCTTTAGGTTCCACAAAACCTAGATTTGATCCTGGACATAAGAGGTCAGATATATTTTTTCTGAGATCACATGGTGACTGGTGAATAGACCACACAGCTCAGAACAGCGGAGTTCTCTTCCGTGATCGGTCTATTCCTTGGTCTTTCTTTAGCTTTAAGAGAAAAGTGGAAGACAGTGCTCTATGTGATCCAGAACACACACACACTTTTTAAAAATCACAAAAAACATAAACATCACAAGAATGTGACCCAGGGGTGCCTGGGTCATTTAGTAGTTTGAGTGTCTGGCTCTTGATTTTGGCTCAGGTCATGATCTCAGGGTTGTGGGATCAAGCCCCATGTCACGCTCTGCACTCGGCACACACTCTGCTTAAGATTCTCTCTCTCCAGACTCTTAATCTCACAAAACAGACTGAGGGTTGATGGGGGGAGGGGAAGATGGAGAGGGTAGTTGGGTTATGGACATTGGGGATGGCATGTGCTATGGTGGGTGCTGTGAAATGTGTAAGCCTGATGATTCACAGACCTGTACCCCTGGGGCAAATAATACATTGTATGTTAATAAAAATAGTTAATTAAAAAATAAATAAAAAATAAAATAAAATTAAGATTCTCTCTCTCCCTCTACCCCTCCTCCCACCCATGTGTGCGTGCGTATGTGTGCACACGTGCGCTCTTTTTCTCCCAAAATAAATAGAATCTTTTTTTTTAAATGAATGTGACCCAGAGGGAAATGACTAATAAGTCAATGATTTTATTAAGTGGTAAATTTAGTTATTAAAAAAATTAAAATGTAAAACAAAGTATTAACTGAATTCATTAGTTGTTTTCCTTTTATACAGAGATGAATAGAGAGTACAAATGTGTATTCAGCAGTAAACAGGAATAGTGCCAAACTCAAAAACAGTAAACCTTGATTAAAGACTGTGTTCCACTTCTAAGGAGCTTGGTGATCATGGCAGATTCTGTTCATTGTCCCCATGATTCCCTCCTGTTTTCTTCGGTTTAGTGCCCATTGCTCTGGTATACCCTCCCAGCTTGACAACATTCTCCAGCCTTCCCGTAAGTTTTGGCCAGTGGGTTGCAGATAAGAATGATGTGGGCAATTCTGTATAATGTTCTTACACAGTTCTTACAGTGTTCAAGAAGAGGTTACCTGCTTGTCCCTTTCATCTTTTCTTTCCCTGCAGCGGGAATGCAGACTGCATTCACCTGTGAAGGGCAAAACCCAAGAAAGCGACAAGATAGAAGGAGCTGAGGTCCTCAGACAATTCCATGCTGTCTCTAGACTATGACATGAGAGAGAAATAAATAATTAAATGGGCTTTTTTGGGAAGAGGTAGTAGCTAATGCTATGGTAGTAATCCTATTGCAATATCAAAATGTACCAATCAGCATGTACATCCTAAATTTATATGTTAATTCTAGTTCCATTTTGTAAAAAAATATTTCTTTTTGTTTTTGTTTTTATTTATTGTTTTTGAGCTGCTGTATTTTTGAAGTCTCCTTGCAAAAATAAGCTTGTAAAAATAGTTTGCATGGTAACCAACAGAGTGAACTCTGGGCAAGTTACCACCTCCCAAAGCTTCTGTTTCCTCACCCATAAAGTGGGGACCATAATACCAATTCCAGCCATGCATGCAGTTGCTCTAAGTATTAAATTAAGTCATGCAAATCAGAGATGAGCACACTACATTGTATAATATAAAATATTATTTATCTTTTGGTGTTATCGCTATTGGGGGAAGAAGATGAAGGTCTTATTATTTATTTATTTATTTTTTAATGAACTTTTTATTTTATAGTAAGTGTAGATTAACAAAGTAAGTGCAGAATTCTAGTATACACTTAACCAGAACCCCTGATGTTAACATTTTGCATCCCTGTGGCACATTTTTTAAGACTAAAATATCAGCATTGGTCCATTGTTATAAATCCAGACTATTTGGATTTCACTAGTTTTTCCACTAAATACCTTTTTTTCTTTTCTTCTAGGATCCCATCCATGTGACAACATTGCATTAGTTGCCATATCTCTTGGTCTGTTTGGTCTGGAGATTTTCTGTTTTTCCTTATTTTTCATGACCTTAATAGGACACCCCTGCCTTTCTTTATGACCCTGACAGTTTTAAAGGGTACTGGCTAGGTGTTCTGGGGAAGGTTCCTCTATTTGGGTTTTTCTGTTGTTGTTTTCGTGATTTAATGATGGTGATAGCTTGGGCAATTTTATTTTTAGTGAAAAAAGTGAAGTAGGATAGAAAGGGATGAGGGGTTTAAAAAAAAAATGAGAGAAAGAGAGACCAAGAGAGAGCAGACAAGTGAGAATAACCACTCTATTTAAATCTGACTGCTTAATTAGTTCTAACTACTGTCCTAGTTAGCATGCCCCTGTGGCACAGTAGAATTTTGTACATTAGCCTATTAAGGTATCTTTGAGAATGGCAAGAACGTATTCAGCTTCCTCCTCTCTCCTCATACCTCTGAATGAGCCCAAGTTGCCCACTTACTGTCCCTTCCATTTATTCTGGAAAAATAGCTAAAAAGCACTAGGTTTGGTCTGGAACTTGATGGCGGTTGGGTTTTCAGTGGGGTGGGCATCTTGTCCAGTGGAATAGAAAATAATCAAATTTTAAATTTAATGTAATTTTTTTAAAGCAAACTATTCACTGACAGCTTCAAAGCCATAGTGAGCTAGTTGGCAAACCCTTAGCACATTGAGAAGCCTTCTTTCTCTCTCTCTCTTTGGAGAGAAAGAAGGTAGATAGGGCAGAGGAGGAGAGGGAGAGAGGAACATTACAAAGGCAAGTAACAATTATAGGTAAGAAAAAAGGGGTGCTTGGGCGGCTCAGTGGGTTAAAGCCTCTGCCTTCGGCTCAGGTCATGATCCCAGGGTTCTGGGCTCTCTGCTCAGCAGGGAGCCTGCTTCCCCCCCCCGCCCCTCTCTGCCTGCCTCTCTGCCTGCTTGTGATCTCTGTCAAATAAACAAATAAAATCTTAAAAAAAAAAAAAAAAGATGTGATTTGGTGAATTTAGGATCTTGAAGAAAAGTCTCAATGAACAGGGAAGCTAAAATCTTTCCTTGGATGCTGATCTATAGTCTGACTCCTCTGACATAATAAAGGGAAAGTAATATTTTGAAGTTTTTTTTTAAGCAGTCTCTAGGGGCACCTGGGTGGCTCAGATGGTTGAGCATCTGCCTTTGACTCAGGTCAGGATCCTAGGATGCTGGAATCGAGTCCCACATCCGGCTCCCTGCTCAGTGAGGAGCCTAATTCTCCCTCTCTCTCTGCTGTTCCCCCTGCTTGTGGTCTTTTGCTCTCTCTGTCATATAAATAAATAAAATCTTAAAAAAATAATAATCTCTACATCCCACTTGGGGCTCTAACTCACAACCTTAAGATCAAGAATCCCATAATCATCTCATTGAGCCAGCCAGGTATCCCAGAAAGTAATATTTTGATTGGGACCAGAATTATCCTACATATTTCATTTTGTATTTACTTTTCAAGTTGATCAAACCCTGAGTAAGAGTCTGCTAGGCAATATTGTTTTTATTTTTTTATTTTTTTTTAAAGATTTTATTTATTTATTTGACAGACAGAGATCACAAGTAGACGGAGAGGCAGATAGAGAGAGAGAGAGAGGAGGAAGCAGGCTCCCTGCTGAGCAGACAGCCCGATGCGGGACTCGATCCCAGGACCCTGAGATCATGACCTGAGCCGAAGGCAGCGGCTTAACCCACTGAGCCACCCAGGCGCCCCGGCAATATTGTTTTTAATATTTTAAGTAAAGGTATCCATCTTGAATAGCATTAGAATTGCCTAAAAATGGGCCGCCTGCCTGGGTGGCTCAGTCAGTTAACTGTCTGCCTTTGGCTCGGGTCATGATCCCAGCATCCTGGGATCGAGCCCTGCATTGGGATCCTTGCTTGATGGGGAGCTTGCTTCTCCCTCTGCCTGCCACTCCCTGTGCTCATGCTCTCTCTCTTTTTCTGACAAATAAATAAAATCTTGAAAAAAAAAAAAGAATTAACTGAAAATGTTTACTATGTAATTTCTTTTCTAACTATATAAAGTGTTGAGTATAGAAAACTGGTGGGCGCATGCGCGCGCGCGTACACACACACACACACACACACACACACACACACACCCCTATATTTAAAAAGTCTAACTAGAGAAAACTATGATTGGGAAGGTTCTGATTTTGATTAAATTCCAGAGTCCATTCTTCAAAGAGCTCTTTTGGCTGAGTGATTAAATCCAACACACAGATAGCTCTGTACTGTTATCTTTCATCTAAGATCCATCGCTGGATATCTTGTCGGCTCAAATGGCCACACTTCAGAGAATACTTGGTGTATATGATCCTTGTCAACACCCGCTTTTCTCTGTCTATACCTGGCTTCCCTCTGACCATTAGTCTCCCTGTTGAGTACTATTTCCCTCTATTTCCGTTCATCCCCACACTTCAGCCTAACTCCTCCTTCAGACTCAGCCCAGTTTTTACCACATCCTGCTGAGTGTGCTGCTTAAATGCATCTCAGTTTCATCCATGTCTCCCTCTACTATTGGGGTCTGACACTACTAGTCTTCTGGTGTGACACTCCACTACCTCTTTTCTTTTCTTTCTTTTTTTTTTCTTTTTTAAAGCTTGTGTGTGTATGTATTTAATCTCTACACTTATCATGGGCTTGAACTCATGGCCCTGAGATCAAGGGTCACATGCTGTTTGGACTGAGCTACCCATGCGCCCTTCTACTACCTCTTTTCTTCAGGACTAATGCACAATCTCCAGTGCAGCTGGTTGGAGTGGTATCTCTGATACATGATTCTCTTTGTACCAGTTCCACATGTGGCTTTTACATGGCTTCATTCTCCTACTCCAAAGGAAAAAAAAAATCAAAATTCCTGAAAAACACTGATAATAGATCTAGCTTTGCTAGATTTGGTCTATCCATATTGTTCCAGCGGAAACTTTGACATGTCTACCTTGTTGTCCTTATTCCCCATCTCTCCTGCTTTCCCTCCCTTGTCTGTCTGTCTTTCTGTCTGTCTGTATTTATCTGGCACATGCCCAGTATGCAGCCCCACTCAGGGCTTGAACTCACAACCTTGCGATCAGACCTAAGCTGAAATTAAGAGTCAGATGCTTAACCAACTGAGTCACCCAGGTGCCCCTCATCACCCCTTGTCTTTCTCATTTCTCTCCCCACTGTTGATGTCTCAGCCATTTCTTTCAGTTTCTAGAAGATGCCTTGCTCTTTCCCTTTCTTCCCAAGACCTTCACTCACTCTCCAAATCCCTTTTCTCTAATCCTTCAGGATTCAAGCTCCCAGTCTGCTCCCAGGAGAATCTCTTTGACCTTCCTCTTCTACTAGTTTAGGTTGGGTTTCTCTACTGTGCATTCATAGCACTCTCAATCTCTTTAATAAAGAAATCCTCTTTTGTGATTATTTGTGGCCTTGTTAAATATTTTGTAAATAAGTTAATTTCTTAACTATTTCAAAGAAGCATACATTCTAAACCCCTCACAGGCCATATTATAGAGGAGTAGAAGATTCACCAGAATTGCAAAATTATGGCAAATAGATGGTAGCAGGGTCTCATATCTGTTCCTTCTTCTTAGTGTAAGTTTTCCATTACTCTACAATATTATTTTTTTTAAAGATTTTATTTATTTATTTGACAGACAGAGATCACAAGTAGGCAGAGAGGCAGGCAGAGAGAGAGGAGGAAGCAGGCTCCCTGCTGAGCAGAGAGCCTACGCAGGACTTGATCCCAGGACCTGGGATCATGACCTGAGCCGAAGGCAGAGGCTTTAACCCACTAAGCCACCCAGGCGCCCTACAATATTATTGACAACAGTTTTGCATTGCACTTTAAACCCATGGGAAAATTTCTTTTTGATAGTATGCTCGGAATTTAGTTTTCTCTACCCTCTTTTCTCATATTAAATGAGAGCCCACAGTAGGAGGAACTGGGTGGTATAGTTGAGCATGTTATAATTTTAATGGAAGGAGTTAAGCATGCCTGGGATTACTCACAAGAGATCACTGGCTATACCCGATAACAATCTTGGTTTTGTTACATACCTGCATACGTAGTTATATTCTTAAACTCATATCCAAATGCAGTTAAGTATAACAACTATGGAAGGGGTTGTTGCATGCTTCTAGAGAATGAAATATATCGTGAAACAAAATGTATAATTGTGGATTGTAAGTAGCAATTCCAAAAAGATTCATAATTGCTTTTTATTTTCTTCTAGCCACTTTTGTTTTCAAGCTTCTAATGTATCTACACCTAACATATTCCCCCGTCCTCCATTTTGGCAAATGTGATATGTTTGATCATATTCTTTTCCCTTTGAAAACATACATATTTTTCCCTTGGTTATTTCTAGAAGAATAGTTTTCAGCTTTTAGTTATAAAAAACAGCTTTAAATTTATTTCTGAAAAAATTTGCTTTTGCAGCTAGAAAGTTGCTGTTCTTTGGAAGCTATTGAACACAGCTCACAAACTTCTGTCATCTGTGTGTTCACATTGAGAGAAAAAGTGCATTTAGATCTATTTATAGGTTTATGTCGCTAGAGATTTGGTATTTTATTCCAACTGAACATCATAGATTGTGGGAAAACATACAAGTATGTCTTGGTATTTGCATTATGACTGTGATTGACTTGCTGTGACATTCCATCCTCCTAATGAATATAAAATCATTGCTAACATGTCCTCATTCAGCAGAAATACATAAACAATGAAGGAAAGTAATTAAATTTTAGCTTACACTTGACTGAGTGGTTACTGGTTTTGGGCAGCAGCCACAAAAAGCCAGGCAATCTCCCATTATGCCAGGCTATCAGGCACTTTCCTGCAGTGACAGGTGATTATGGTTTTCTTCTTAGAAAAGTTCGCCAAATATTTCATAAAAAGTCCTTAAGGTCAAATAAAACATATATTCTCTTGGTTGTGAGAATGCATTCTGTAAACATCCTTTCTGTGCACTTTCTGATTTGTGGTTGCCATGGAGTCCCCTTCTTTCCCTGTTGGTAGGGACTTCCTTATTCCAGCTGCCAGAATCTTATGGCCACTCACACCCAGTCCTTCACACGCATGCCACCACCCCCATCCGCCCCACTGCCGGCACTACCCATCTCGTCATGCCTCTTTTCTTGATGCCAGAGCAGAGTTGAATTTCATAACTCTGGGAATATGATGTACTTGGGTCAGTCTCAGTTGGAACTCTAAATGTGTTTCCCTTTAGGAATTCATGTGGTAGAATTCCTCCATGAAGGGTTAAATAGGTTCTCCCCTCTGCCTTGGGACCAAATCATCACATAATAATGGTTGTGTAGAAGGTATGTTAACAACTGACTTGGGGGGTATACCTGGGCAGCTCAGTCAGTTAAGCATCTGCCTTCAGCTCGTGTCATGATCCCAGAGTCCTGGGATCCAGTCCCACGTTGGGCTCCTTGCTCAGTGGGGACCCTTCTTCACCCTCTGCCTGCTGCTTCCCCTGCTTGTGCGTGCAAGCTCTCTCTCTCTCTGACAAATAAATAAATTTAAAAAAACACTCAAAAACCAAAACTGACAGGGGTTTGGAGTGGTGGTGATTTGGGGAAAACTGAAATTGCCTGGACTTCTAGCACTATTCATATTCCTATACTATTTGTATTCACTTAGTATCAAAATGATTGTGATTGGGGATGCCTCAGCGGCTCAGGGGATGCCTCAGTGGTTCAGTCAGTTAAGTGTCATGATCTCAGGGCTGTGAAACCTGCTTAAGATTTTGTCTTTCTCCAATTATCATATGATCTCCCTGATATGAGGAACTTGAGAGGCAATGTGGGGGGTTTGGAGGGTAGGGAAGGAAAAAATGAAACAAGATGGGATTGGGAGGGAGACAACTGTAAGAGATTCTTAATCTCACAAAACAAACTGAGGGTTGCTGGGGGAGAGGAGGGTAGGGAGAGGATGGTGGGGTTATGAACATTGGGGAGGGTATGTGCTATGGTGAGTGCTGTGAAGTGTGTAAACCTGGCGATTCACAGACCTGTACCCTGGGGGCAAATAATACATTATGTGATTTTAATAAAAAAATAAAAAAAAAATTTTAAAAAGATTTTGTCTTTATCTATCTGGTCCTCCCCGTGCCAAAAAAAAGAAAGAAAGAAAGAAAAGTAGTTTGTATTTAAAAAAAAAAAAAAGGAATTGTGATTTGTGATTTTAAGAAATATAGCAGTTTTGAAACAATCAATGGAGACTATTATTATAGGCATGGAATAGGAATCGAGTCAAAAGTGAATATCAAGGCTCAAAAGACTGACGTCTGAGTCTAGCCTTCATCCCATATTTACAAAGTGTTGTAATTCTAGAATTTCACCAAAGATTAACTATGTGAAGTTTGTGAAATCAAGATGACTGGGAATAATCTTGAGTTTGACTTTTCTCTTTTACCACTCTTACCCCTAAAACTTAATATACATTCAGAAAGCAGATTTAGAAGTAAATGGTGTTTTATTAGGTTACTTAAGTGTGGATTTTTTGTTTTGTTTTGTTTTATAGAGAGGAAGAAGGAGAGAGAGAATCTCAAGCAGGTTCCATGCCCCGCTCAGAGCCTGATGCTGGGCTTGATCTCACAACCCTGAGATCATGACCCGAGCCCAAATCAAGAGTCAGACATTTGACTGAGCCATACAGGCACCTCTATTTATGTTGTTGTTGTTTTTTTTAATATATAGGTTTTTATTTTATTTAAAAATATTAAAATTTTAACATGAAGTGTTATATTGTTTAATGTTTAATGTTAGCATACAGTGTTGTATTAGTTTCAGGTGTATGTTAAAGTAATTCTACGTTATTTATGTTTTTAAAAAAATTATCCCTAAAGGAAATGTCTATTGAGCCCTAATCACTGTGCCCTTTGGGGATTAGTGAGAATAAATGGGTGAGAAAGAAAACAAGTATTTGTATTGGTGAACCTGAATATATAGGTTAGAAAGGTCCTGTGGCTACAGGAATGGGGATGGATTTCATTAATTAAAATTAAAAACTTGGAGTGGAAACCACATGGGAAACAAATCTCTAGAGGAAAGAGAGAGCAGCTTCTCAGACAAGAATTAAGTGGCCAAAAATGGTCTATCACATAATTGTATAATTATATGAATAGTTTCTTCAATGAAAGAAAGATAATTTGGGAACTAATGGAGAACAGACTAATAGGGGCAAATAAGCTAGATACATGAACGACTTTTCTTCTTCAGCCGAAGCCTTCCTTATTGATGTGTTACCCTTTTTAATGGATCCTGGAAATTAAGTTTTCTCTAAAGAGGAGGTCTCTAGTGTATGAGTTACATCTTTAAGTATTTTATTTTTGCACTTTAAATTTTTTGCCTTTCTAAAGGCAGCTTTATAATAAGATACTTTCTTTTCTTTTCTTTTTAAGATTTTATTTATTTATTTGACAGAGAGAGGGGGAAGCAGGCTCCCCGCTGAGCAGAAAGCCTGACGGGCTCGATCCCAGGACCCTGAAACCATGACCTCAGCCAAAAGCAGAGGCTTAACCCACTGAGCCACCCAGGCGCCCCTATAGAATGATACTTTCAGAAGTATCAGGGGAATCATGAGTAACAAGAGGTTGGGACAGTCTGAGAAGTCTCAGGACAAACTGTGAGCTTGAGGAGCTAGGAGTGCAAAAAGGAGATTGCATCTTTGTATAGAAACACCTGTTATGGGGGGAGAGAAGGTAGTGAAGGGCGCCCTGCTTACAGAAAGGAAATCAAAGTCAAATGTCATGCCAAACTAGTGTTAAAGAGATAACAGGCTCCAAATGGAGTCACTTGTACTAAGACCCATGTCTGCAAACTAAGACTTACTACTTAACCTAATTGTAGTTGCAGCCTCTCCCAAAAATGTAATCTTTAACCAGTCGGTCTGGAATTATTTGGCCAGCACTAGTGAGGTAATCTGCCTGATGAACCCCCGCATTCCTCCAAAGGGGGGTAAACTTGCCTGAAACAATCCACTCTTTGCCAGAGGAACTTCCTTGCTCTGACTCCTTCTGCCTCTAAGTCTTTCATTTTGTCCAGCTCCTTGGAACTCCTTCCCATCTGCTAAAATGGGATGCTGCCCCATTCACAAATCATTAAATAAAGTCAATTTGATCTTTAAATTTACTCGGTGGAGTTTTGTTTTTTTAACACAAGAGAGAAGGCAAGGTTAGGAGTCCAGGAAACTAGGTCTGGATTTAGTGAGTTTGACATCCAAAGATCCAGGTCCATTTTAAGAGACTCATAAAGAAAAAGATCAAGAACGTTAACCAGAATTCTAGGCTAACAGAACTCAGTTGAAATCTACGTCTGTGGGTGTCCCAGGACTTCATTGACAGGAAGAACAGAGAAGGTGAGATGTGGGTAGGCAAGAGCAGGCAATGGTATGAATGAGTTTTTATTATTTACAATAAAGGAAATGAGTCTTAGAAATATTACACCCAAACCTGACTTTAAAGAAAGTAAAGTTGGGTTTATCCAATAATGTTACAGAGAAGTATTCCTGATGATTGGAGGAGACAGGAGATAGGAAACTGAACAAATGATGTTGCCAATATCAAGCTGGGTCTGGGACTTCCTCGAGGAATGGATTTGTCTTTATCACTTCTGGGTCTTTAGAACTTGGAGCAGATTTGTGGCTCAGTGGAGTGTTGACTCTTCTTTATAGGATCCTTTAAAAGTCTTCCATAGTGACCTGGAGCAGAAACAGATCTGAATGAATTAAAACAGGTTCTAGGTATAATGAGTCGTAGAGTATCAAAGTGTTAGCTGAGGGGCTGAATTTGGCCTGTAGACTATGATCCTTGTTTGTTGTTGTTGTTGTTGTTGTTTTGTTTTGTTTTGTTTGTCTTTGGCTTAATCAGCTCAGACTTTTAAAAAGCAGTGAATTTTGAGTCCCTTGGAAGGGAGGTGCACCCTTCAGTTTGCCTTACTTACTCTATGACACAATTGTTTTACCAGCCTCATACCTGAAGCTATTTGAGTTTGTCTCTTGGTCACTACCCGTGAAACAAAGAAGCCTGGTCAGCTGAGTGAGCTGACATTAGTAAGCTAATGTAAAAAACCAAAATTTCAGAAGTTTCCACAGGACATTTTCAAACTCCCATCACTGCCTCAAAGCCAGGGGCAGATGGCTACATCCTCTTTTCTGTTCAGTTAGTGACTTCAATACCCAGGTGCCTGTCAATAGAAGCCTAGAACCTCCTTTTTATTTTTATTTATTTACTTTTATTAAAAAAAAAAGATTTATTTATTTATCTTTATTTACTTGAGCGAGAGAGAGTGTACACACAGAGGGAGAGGGAGAAGCAGACTCCCTGCTGAGAGCAGAGCCTGACATGAGACTCCATTCCAAGACCCTGAGACTATGACCTGAGCCCGTCGGACGCTCAACCACCTGAGCCACCCAGGCATTCCTGCATTCACATTTTTCATGCAAAGCTTTGCATTTACTCAGAAAACAAAAACCCAGGTCTAAAGAAATTAATATGGAAAGATATCAGATTTAGTAATCTGGGCAAATTCTGTGCAATACTTACTTGAATTACAAATTATGTGAGTGAGGCTGTAGAAGCTCATTTCTTGGAAAGCTCTCTTTTACCAAATATAATAATGAGGTCAATTGCCACAACATTGTAGATGCTGAGAACTTTCCAAGAAGGTACTCTGGGAAGATTCTAAATAGGAGTGATCAAATCCTAGCCAATTAAAGTTTTTTTTCTTTTTAAAATCAATTTTACTGATGTAATTCCATCTGGCTGAATTGAGAAAGTAATTTATTTTACTGAATTATAAATATGTTAACTAAATAGAAATATCTAAATCACATGCCTGTTCCCTTCCTGATACACTATAAATCTGAGCTTCCCAGGTAAATATTCAATAAAAAGGCTTTAGACCCAGGACTTCTACTACTGGCCTTCTACATATTTAAGTATAGAAATATTTTAGAAAACTATAGCCACTTATGATTTTAATTTACATTTTTTTTTAGCTTTGACTGAAAGGAAACTTAATTATGGCCTAATTTGCATGTGCTTATAAAGATCCTTTTAAAATTTTTAAATTGTTATTTTAAAAATAATAACATTCACTGTATGTTAATTAACTAGAATTTAAATACAAATTTGAAAAAAAAAAAAAAACCAGACCTGCTTGATTAACATGCCTATAAAATTCTGTGCACTGAGGAGTATCCTTCCCATCCCATCCTCCCTTGTTATCCCAGTTGGCACCCTCATTCCAATAAGGTAGCCATATTTATTTCATTAATCCTGAAAAATTTTTTTTTTATTTTTTGAAGGGGAGAGAGGGAGGGAGAGAATGAAATGAGTATTAACTTTATAATATATAAATAAATACACGTTATTCTCTGTCCTTTTTATATAAATCAGACAGCATATGATATAAATTGTTCTACATTTTTTCATATTTATTGATATATTTTGCAGCTAATTATGTAAGAGTACATAAATAGCTTCCTCATTCTTTTTATAGCTGCACTATATTATTTTGGGTTGTTTCCAGTTTTATGCTGTTCCAAAAATTGCATCAGTGAGTAACTGTGTACAAATACCACTTTACAAATGTGCAGGCATTTCTGTAAAATAAAAAGTTAGAATTGAAATTGTTAATTCCAAGAGTATGTTATGAATTTGTTATTCTTGTAGATGTTGTCCATTTACATTCCATTAGGGGTTGTACCAAGTTATAGTCCCACCAATTTATGAGAGTGCCAGTTTTTCCACACTTTAATCAACACTGTGTATTATCAAACTTTCGGTTTTTAAATCCATCCAACAGATAAAAATGATACTTTTAATCTCTATTCCTTATTTTATGAGGAGCATTGCACCTCATTTTCATATATTTGAGACCCATTTATAGTTCCTTTTTGGTGAATTATCTACTTATGTCCTTTATCCATTTGTATTGCTTTTTTTCTTATTTGTTGAAACACACTTTATATTTTAGGAATATTAGGCTTTATCTATAATACATTTTGAATATCTTTACTAATTTGTCATTTGTTGTGATTTGGCTTATAGGCTTTCTGTTTTTGATTCTCTGATTTGTTTTGTTTTACCTCACAGAAGTTTTGATTGATTATGTAATTGAATTTATCAATTTTTTTAAAGATTTTATTTGTTTTTTTATTTGAAACAGCAGAGTGAGAGAGCGCAAGCAGTGTGGGGGGGCTGGGGTCAGAGGGGCAAAGGGAGAGGGAGAAGAAGACACCCCACTGAGCAGGGAGCCTGATGCAGTGCTCGATTCTAGGACCCCAAGATCATGACCTGAGCTGAAGACAGATGCATAATGGACTTAGCTACCCAAGTACCCCTAATTTGCTCTCCTTTTAAAATTTCTGAATGTTGGAGTCCACACCAGAAAGATCTTCCCTTGTTTTCTTCTGTAGATTTATGGCTGTATTTTCTATTTCATTTTCTGATTCATTAAGAATTTTTTCTGGTGTGCATTGTGAAATGTAGTTTCTATGCTAATCCCCCCACAGAGGACTACCTACTTGTCCCAGCAGCATATATTAAATAGTGTGTCTTTTCCCCTACTGATCTGAATTGGAATCCTTAATCCTCTTATGTATTATGATCTATTTTTAGACATTTTATTCTGTGACTTGGTCTGTCTATTTATGAGCCAGACAACACAACTGTAACTGTTAAGGCTTTGTATTTCAACATCTAGAAGTCCCCCTCCTCTTGCATTGCCTTTCATTGTCCGTTTTCTTGGCTGTTTTGCCTATGTCCTTTTTAGAAATGTACTCTAATACTATCTTGTCTAGTTAAAAAAAGGTTATTATTTATTGTGTTGAAAGGGTAAAAAGACTTATGAATAACTGACATTTATATAATATTGAGTTTTTTCTCATACTAAAAGTATGCCGTTCTTTTTGATCCGTTCTTTTGTGTTCTTCAGAGGGTTTTAAATTTTTCTACCTTTAGCTTTTGCTCATTTCTTAAGATAATTCTTAGGTATTCGGACATTTTTATTGCTGTTGTAAATAAGATCATCCCTTCAAAGCTGTTGACCCATATATGGACAAATACAGAAGTAAAGTATGAGTTTTGATTCTCCCTGTTGACAACAAGGGAAGAGATTTTCCTCCCCTTCTTTTTCTTAGAGCATTTCCTTTAGAAACTTACAATTAGAGGTGCTTTCTCTTCTCTTTGAACTGCATATAAATTCTTATGGAAACTAGATAGGCCTTTTTCAGCTTTTCCACTCAGGAATGCCTTTCTCAAGAACTTGGGAACCGGAGCGCCTGGGTGGCTCAGTGGGTTAAAGCTTCTGCCTTTGGCTCAGGTCATGGTCCCAGGGTCCTGGGATCGAGCCCCAAGTCGGGCTCACTGCTCAGTGGGCTGCTTCCTCCCCTCTCTCTCTCTGCCTGCCTCTCTGTTTACTTGTGATTTCTCTCTCTCCGTCAAATAAATAAAATCTTAAAAAAAAAAAAATGTCTAAAAGAAAAAAAAAAAAAAAGAACTCGGGAATCATCTCTTTTCCATGTAGACCTCCAAGGAAGATAGCACACTCTTCTCAAGTTTCAGTAGGAGGGCAGGAGCCTCGCTTTAGCTGACCTGGCTCCCAGTTGTAAAACTACCTCCTGTCATAAAACTATGAGAAGTTTGTTTTTCCTGCAGTTAACTGGCACAGATGGACATTCAGTTGCGAGGTAAATTTAGGATGAATTATGTGAAATAAAATGGTGCTGTTAAGTCTCATGACTTAAGGGCTAGTTACTGTTTATCTTGAGAACATGTCCATGATGGGTTGTATCTGCCTATGTGGCTGAAGGGTGAGATTTCTCTCTGCCTTTGCAGTGTCTTATCTGATTCCCTGTGATGTGTATCACATTTTGATTTAATGCTTATTCAATAATAAAATATTTTCTTTCTCTACTACCTTTGTGGAGAGGATTTCTGGATTGGGAGAAGATTTTGTTTTTAGTTATATTTCCTCACATTTGGTTGGGTGTTGTGTCCCCCTTGTCCTTCTTCAGCTGTGGCTGCCATCTTGGATGCTGCAGGTGACCTTGAAGATAGAAACCCCCCTGTGTTGGCTAAGATGTTGAGGAAAAAGGAAGAAACTTGGAGTCTGATGATTATGGAGACACTGTACCAGCCCTGAATTGCTTAGCTTTAGATTTCTTTCATGTGAGAGAGAAAAGAAGTTCTCTTATTTCAACCACTGTTATTTTGGTTGTTCTGTTATATGAGTCTGAATCAGTTATTCTAACTGATACACTGCCAGAAAGAATAACTTGAGATAAAATAAATCCAAATCAGCTTTCTTATTTAAGTATCCTTCATTTAACTATTTTTTTTTTCTTGCTTACACCCATCTACTGCATGCAAGTCAACTATTTAGTTGTCAAGCATGCATTTTGTGACCAGTTTACTTTTGGTCTTTTACCATTTGTTCAAATTTAAATGTCCTCTGGGTGCTTTTCTGGGTTTAAAAAAATGACTAAGATGGGGATGCCTGGGTGACTTGGTTGATTAGGCGTCTGCATTCAGCTCAGGTCATGGTCCCAGGTTCCTGGGATCGAGTCCGCATCGGGCTCCTTGCTCAGGGGAGAGCATGCTTCTCCCTTTGCCTGCTGCTCCCCCTGCTTGTGCTCTCTTTCTCTGACAAATAAATAAAATATTTTTAAAAAATGACTAAGATAGGAGTTTTAATAATCCATGTCTTTATCTTTTACAGGTAAAAATACTAAACACTGGTCACATTTGAGCATCAATCCACCATTAATGCATATGTTGGAATGGGCCTATAATGTTCTTAAGGGACATCTTGACCCTCTCATAGACTCACTTCTATGCAGTGGTAGCTAGATCTTCTATTTCCACATGGGACTGTAAGAGTCTTCAGCTTTTGTTAAAGGATGCTAATTCAGTTCTAGCTTTGCTGATGATTAAAACCTATCATTCTGTCCTACAGCAGCACCAGAGAATGTCTCCAGGCACTTGTCAGGAAGTATAACATTAAATTCACAGCCACTTAGTATGAAGCAAAAGCCCTCCAAGAAGAGTAATGTTCATGGAGGACAGCTTGAAGAATACGCAGGCCTTCCTTTCTTCAGATGATCTGCAATCCGTCCTCAACTTAAACAGATCCTCTCAGGGCTGTTTGTCTGGATTCCATTATTTTGGTCCCTTGTACATGGCTTTTATTTAATTATGTTTTATTGTTATGACTCCTGCCTACATTTAAAGATATTATAAGTAATAGCTGTGTGAAATTATTATAATTACTATACGGCTACTGCTGACTCAGTTATTCATTTCATGGCATGGTGTTTTCTTTATGAGTTCACATGCAATAACTTTCTTTTTGGTTTCATTGCAAAACTGTGCATTTATTGAGTAAGTGACTGGTTACTTTTTATTGTGCAATCAGTTTATTTTATGGATTATTTTATGCATTTTTGTGTGGCATGTAGTTTACCAAGTCTGATGACATAATTTTTTGAAACGAGGACATCAGAATAAACCCTTGGTTTACCGTCGCTTCCCGTTTCACACTTTCATATATCATCCTCCTTTTTCATGATCTCTATTCCTGTGACTTTTTCTTCCTTGGCTCATCTCTTTGGTTTTGTCTCTTTGGATTAAGGGTAAAGAAGTTTAGTTGGTTCATTCTGTTTTTCTTAGCAGGATAAAAAACAAACAAAAACACTTTTTTTTTTTTTAAAGAGTGGAGAAGTTTCATTGAGTTTTTAAGAGAAAGAGCTTTAAAGTTGATAGTCTTTTAGATTGATTTTTTAAAGAAAAATTGGAATTTCTACTTTATTTCTCAGGATAGCAATCGACTTACTTATTTTGTAAACATGTTTAGAACTATTACTTTACTTCATTCTTTAAAAATTGATAATACATCCATGCAGCTCTAAATACAAAAAGAACAAACAAGTATGGAATGAAAACTCTCCCCCAACCCATGTCCTAGTCCCCAAGTTCCCTTCCCTTGGAAATTGCCAATGTTATGTTTCTTTTGTACTATATATTTTGGGGTATATATACTCTTTGTATAAGCAAACAAATATATATAAGCAATTTCTTCTGATTTTTTATGGTAATATACTCTTCACCCTAAGTTACCTTCCTCTTTTGTCAAAAATGGCATATATTAGAGCTTTCTCCATACCAGTGCAGAGTGCTTCCCATTTCTTTGTTCTAGTTGCCAAGGATCTTATGATTATACCTGTTTAGCTACTTCTCTATTCACGGTCACTTTGGTTGTTTATAATCTTTTAAAAAATTATTAATACAAATGATATTTTATTGGATAACCTTGTACAGAACCAGTTTGCCTATTTAAGTATATCTGTAAGATATAGTCCTAGACGTATAACTTTCAGCTCACTTTGTACATGTATTTTAAGTTTTGATGGATCTTGCCAACTAGATGTCCATAGAAGTGGTACTAATTTACATTCCCCCCCAGCTATTTTTGTTTTCCTTCTTAAATGAGGCCCTCAAAGCATCAAATTACTTGGTATCATTTAAGTGCTCTGCAGAATTAACCATAGACAGTCTCTCCCCTTAAGAAAGTAGCATTCAAAAGAGATGGATTTTTTTCCAAGCACGCACATATTTTTTCATTGACCGCTCAGCTTTTTTGTAATTTACTTGCCCACATTTCTTTGTTGCTTTATAGAAAAGTCAGGGCGACTGAGCATGTGAAACTGGCAGAAACAGCTAGAAAGGTAGTTGAAGGGTAGTTCTCCCTTGCCCCAGGGCCCATTCTGCTGTCTGCAAAGTCTCCAGCTCCTGGATTTAAAGAGGCCTGTGGCTGCGGGAGATGAGGGTGGGGAGAGAGGAGCTCCAGGTCTGGTGTCTAAAAGTGGATGCTTAAACATAGCCTTGCTCAGGAAACTTTCCAAACTACAAACTACTCTTTAAAAAAAAAAAAAAATCTCCAAGCCATTCCCACAGAGGATTCTGATGTGAAAGAATAAAAGAGCAATACACAAACAATCTCTGGCACACGGGCTGGCAGGAGTCAGGAAGAGACTTCTAGCTTCCCAGGGCTGGGCCTGGCAACAGAGCTCTGGCTCCAAGTGGCTCTATTCCCATTTCTGCCCGTCTCATTTTATTTGTGAGATAAAAGGACAAATAATGTTTTTTTTTTGTTTTTTTTTTTGTTTGTTTTTGTTTTTGTTTTTGTTAAAACAGAGTCTCAGAGAGCTTCCCTGCTTTGCCCTGGGCTCCCACAGTGCGGATGTGGCCAACAGAGCAAGAATTTGAGAAGGTTGTGCTACCTGCCTCCATTATAGGGCTCAGGCCTGTCTTCTCACTCTCAAGAGAAGCCAGAATTCTGCCCTGAACCTGGGGCCCTTCCTCCCAAAGTCAATCTCTCACTATTCTGACTCATTCTCAGATGAATCCTTTCCATGGATTCTGCATTCCAACACAGAATTACATGCTCATCTGGTAACATACTCTATTCTTTTCCACTTCATGTCTTCAAGGTCTTCCTGTGCCTCTTTCCCCATTCATGACACATCAAAATTCTAGCTGCACTGTGCATTCATTAAATTTTCCCTAACCCTGCTCCAACAAACTCTACGGAATCTCTCTCTTGGCCAAATGCATGCTTCACTTTCTCATACTCCTCATCTGGCATTCTGGGCAGAGCTGTTCGTGTTCATGAATTTGCCTCTCATCTTCCCCTGCATTGCATTATATAAGCCTTTTTATGGCACAAACCATTATCCTTGTATTCATTGCAGTGCCTGACACACTTGCGTGGTTTATTTATGTATTTTTTAAAGATTTTATTGATTCATTTGACAGACAGAGATCACAAGTAGGCAGAGACAGGCGGGGGGGGGGCAGGCTCCCTGCTGAGCAGAGAGCCTGATGCGGGGCTCAATTGATCCCAGGACCCTGAGATCATGACCTGAGCTGAAGGCAGAGGTTTAACCAACTGAGCCACCCAGGCGCCCCACACTTGAGTGGTTTAAACACACACACACACACACACACACACACACACACAGGTGTGTGCAAGCATATTTTAGCATACGCATAAAGCAATTATGATTGAAATAAGTGGATGAATGAAAAAGTATAACTTTTTTTCTTGTAGGCTGAATGGGTGGGAGACATTTATTATAATTGATGCAACCAGAAGATACCATCTCCTCCATTTCTAATTAACCAGTGGTTCTCAATGCCATCGGGATCACCTGCATAGATTGTTAAAACCCAGGATGCTGGGCCGCACCCCCAGAATTTGACTCAGTGGGTTTGAGATTGTGTATTTCTAACAAATTCCCAGATGATGCTAATGCTAGCGTTTCAGGCATCTGCAGGTTGAGACGCATGGAAATAAGCTATGAATTGTGTAAGTTTAGTGACATAATTATTGCTTGGTCGCTTTTGTCCAATTAGCCCTAGTCTGTTTACTCAGGAGGATGTTTGATTGATGCCAGAAGCAGTTTGGACTGTGAGTGTGTCAGTGGACTGTGACGGATGAGAAGACCACACTTTGTGGCTGACATTGTTTGGACATTGTTGATCCTATAAGTGAATCCAAAGAAATCCTTTTTTCCATGTTCCCTACCTCCCAGAGGAAGGACTGTAGACTTGAAGGTCAAGCACTATTTAAACTTCAGTGACCTGTCGTGATAATGCCTGGGAGGGGATGTGTGGGATGAGGTAAGGCACTGTACTGACATGGAGCCTGTGTGATCCTAATGTCTAAATTTTTAAAAAATGGGGTCACAAGAACATAATTTGTGGGACCCAGCACAAAATAAAAATGAGGCGTCTTTTGATAAAGAATTATGAATAATGTCAAGCGGCAACAGTAGCACATAAAGTGCATTTGAGGCCCTTCTCACTGTAGAACTGGTGTAACCTGTCCAACTTCATGGACATGTGACCTGTCCATGAAGTTGGTCCTGACTGTGGTCCCGCAAGGGTTTCCAGCCATTTCTGGGACAGAAAGCAAATGCCAGGGGAAGAGACAGGGCGAGGCAGAGGAATTGCATGAAGCCTGTGGAGATGGTGGAGCAGGAGCTAGAGTTAGAGCTGACTTTCTTGGCCCTTCTTTCTCTCTGCTTTGTTATTGTGCTACCCACCCTTCCCCCCAACCCCTGCCACCCCAGAAGAGAGAGTGAAGGGTTGGTCTGTGCCTCAGGATATATGTGCCATGATGGGTTAAGAAACAATGCCAAGGACGCCACCAACCTGCTACCCCCTTCAGAGCAGGGAGGAGTCCGAGAAATGCCAGGTGCCTGGGATCAGCAGGTCTTCGCAGGAATCTACCAGAACTTAGAGTTGATGCCATTTTCCCCCTTTAGTGCATCTTTTTCTTCAGGGGCTCCCCCCTCCTTTTTTTTAAATGACATATCTTATTTTCCTGTGGAAAATTTTTTTCTTGGAGAAAACTTGTATTTTTAAAATTTTTTTTAAAAGATTATATTTTTTAATTTATTTGTCAGAGAGAGAAAGAGAGAGCACAAGCTGGGGAGCTGCAGACAGAGGGAGAAGCAGGCTCCCCACCTAGCAAGGAGCCTCATGTGGGACTCAATCCCAAGACCCCGGGATCATGACCTGAGCCAAAGGCAGATGCATAACTGACTGAGCCACCCAGGT